>NC_090445.1:205902245-206205276 GCF_031143425.1 Pleurodeles waltl | reverse complement strand
CGGATTCCACCAGGAATCTCAGCCCGTGTCAACGGCATAATAGGAAGCAGTGGCGGGACCCCAGCCACTCTTAACACTGTGCTGATTTGGATGGGCCTTCCCATCAAGCCGACTATGTTGGGAACCCCTCAAGTCGTAACTGGTGGACTTGGGGCGAAAGGGTGTGAAGCCCACCTTCTCCCTCGTTTTCTCTCACTTTTCAACAGGAACAAGACTGGAGGGCCCCTGCCGTTTCTGCTGACACTTGACTACGAAGGTCACCAACCCAGTCGTCGCCGGAGACAAAGATGACCAGTACATGAGACATGTACACGGAAGGGTGACAGGGTACCCCCAATCACGACCCGGCCATCAACATACATGTAAGCGATTTTATTTACTTTATTTGGGGTTGTAATATGTGTAGACATAGGTTGTCGCCTATATTGCATGCAACACACCTATATCTACACATATATCCACTGGGACCCTCCCCCTTCGTCGCCAACCCACCGCCATCACACTGCCGGTACAGCACGAACATCTAAATCAGGTCAGCGGTACACTGCCAACCTGAATGCGGCGGAGTACAGCCAGTCAGCATTGGGAACCGCTGTTTTGATTTTTCCTTTCCCAATCACAATGCATGTAAATATGGCCGGCGGGACTCCGTTGGCTCTCCGGGGTACTTGGGACTGCCGCGGCAGTGGGACGGAGGTAGGACTGTCAAGATCTAAATCAGGCCCATGGTGTAAAACACTTTATGTTACGTGTTTTTCAGTCAAGCATCTGAGAAAGAACTCTCCCACTCATTGTCTGGTGTACATGGCTTCTATGTGCTCTAAATGGGACGCACAGGACATCTGCCGATCTTTGGTGAATGTCCTGCCCTCATCAGACTAAAGAAAGGCCCTCTACCTTTATTTAAGCAGGAGGAATTATCTTTCATTTCACTCTTCAGTGTTACCTATGAAATGCGTGATCATGTAACTGACATGATTGCTATGTAGGGGCGCCCTTGCATTATCTGCACCAATGTCCGACCACTTTCAGAAGCACCTAGAAGCAATTCAGTTCTGCACAGCGTTATAAAAAACAATAAACTTAAACTAATTAAGAAGGTGCATGGATCCATGTAAGTGTGTAATGTATTCCTATGTTGCAGTTCTTCCTGTGAGTGTGTTTTATGTGCCTATATTTAGACGATACGTGACTCCATGAGAGAGTGTAATGTGTTTAGGGTGCATAACTTTCAATAAGTGTAAAATAAGTATACATCTAGAAGATACATATATATTAGAGAGATAGATAGATAGATAGATAGATAGATAGATAGATAGATAGATAGATAGATAGATAGATAGACGACTTCCAGGTAAGTGTGTAATGTGTAATGTGTTTATATCTAGAAGATGCATCTAATATGTTAGTATTTCGAGGTACATGGTGTGTAATGGATAGTGACGTATAATTTCCTGCAGCTTTCAAAGGCGCATATATGTTGTTGCCTTGCCTCCCTACCCCGTCTACCCCGTGCCCATCACATCTATGCCTTTTCTGTTCTCTCCGCTCGTCCCTTTCTTTGTGCCCCTGTCACAGCTGGGCCAGCTCTTCCCTCTGCCTCACGCTCTCCCCATCACCCCCACCCCATCTCTTCACAGCTTGACCTGTTTGTTCCCCTGTCTCCGTCCGCCTCCTCGCGCCTCTCCTCTGGTCCTGGCGCAGCTGTGCCAGCTCTGTGTTTCACTGTCACTCTCTCCCTGTTCGCTCTCACCCCTCGGTCCCTGGCACCGCCTGCCCCCGGCTCACCCTGTCTCTTGCTCTCTCCCTCTCTGCAGCTCCCAGGTGCTCGGAGTTCTCCAGCAAAGCGGGTATCTCGAGACCTTCTACACCCTCTCAGCTCCTGTCGACGTCCACCATGCCGGTGGCTGCCACCCACTGCGACACAGGTACGCTCTCCTCTTCCCTGCATGCCTGGGGGCGTCCTGGACCGCACCGATAAAGGGGGCATCAGATCTGACACCCAGGGATTGTAATTGATGACGGGATGCCTATTTAAGGGGTTCTGAACTCAGTCTTAGACTTGTAAACAGAAAGTTGTAGCCAAGGCAGAGGTTATGAACTTGCCTGCAGGGTGGAACGCAGAATACATCCTTCATGCCGTTCCTGCAAACCATCTTTTCAGCACCATTAGCTTCAGTTATTGTGTCACCGCCCCTTTTACAGTGCTTAGCAACCAGTGGGATTATGGAGGGATGGATGGCTTTTAGCGTAACACTAAATGCTGCCCCACCCTCTCCGCGGAATGCGATGAGGGTCTCCTGAGTCTCCGATAACTCACAGCTATTCACAGACCCTGGGGTAACTAGGGCCCCCTGCGCCGCAAGGACCAATGTTACGTCCCTGGAGAGGACGATTTTAAAAGAGATAATGCTTTGAAACCGTGCCCGAGGACCGAACGCAACTATCTGCGCTTCCTGAAGTTCCTAGAAAGGAAGTTATTCCTGCTAGGCGTTGACTAGACAAGGAACTGATGGTAGCGAGTAAGTAGTAGTTGGACTCCTACTAGGGTGATCACCTGGCATGGAGGCAAATTCAGGATGGGACTGTAAAACAATCAGTACGAGGAGGCAAAATTCAGGACAAAAATTCAGGACAAAAGGAGGAGCGGCCATACCCCACTGGTTTAACAATGCCTTTATTTACAATTTTTTATATTGCACTATATATTCACTGTGCTTTGTATGAGATTGCCTCTATGCATACTGCATTCAGATGGCACTTTATGCCCTTGTTCATTCGTAAATTGATGCCATTGAGCACGGTGTCAAGGGCATCACTCCTACCCAAATACACCCAGTCTTTCATGGAGAGAAAGCAACATTTCCATTATGTTTCTAAACATTTCAATATGCATGGCAAAACAGTTTAGGAAACATTAGGGCAAGTAACTTTTTCACCTTCTGCTAGTTTACGTTAGTTGAACAAAGAAACCTCACTCACCTGACCAGGGGATCCCCTCAGCAATCAATCAATCAATCAATCACAGTTCTCTGGCCTGAGAACTCCTGCATGAGTCCGGAGGGGGTCCCTCCCAAAGTGCCAAAGTGCAAAAGGAGCACTCAAGTTTCACTACTGGGCCCGACTGCTGCCTTAAAGTGTGTGTCAGGGATTTTATATTTTTCCCTGAGCTGGGAGACTGACCACCAGATAGAGAATTAAAGAGCAGGATGAAGTTAAGATCAGATGGAAGATCCACAGCAATTGATTCAAAGGGTTGTTGCTAAGAACCGGATAAATAAGAAAGAGAAGAATAAGGCGGAACAATTCCTAAAATCAGATAGGCCTTCCGTGAGTACCAGAAAGTATTGCATACCTTTAGAGTAGTCTCAATAGTGAGTCCATAAACAGGAGAGGCGCTGTCAAGTGGTTGAATAAGCAGCACCCTCACACCCTGGCAAACTCTGCAGGGGTGATGGTCCATTGGTTGTGCTTGTGGAGGGTGGGTAGGGTCATGGCCATTGGAATGTTGGGCCCTGGGCAATTGCCCACTCTGTCCACCTTTAGAGGTGTATAGTGAAGGTGAGGGACTGAAGGCCAGCATATGCAAAAACCACTGGCTTTCTCAGGGATCGACGGGCATTAAAAAAGTATGGGTACTGTGACTGTTAGTGCAGTAGAGATGTGGCCAGTGAGCGTGGGGGCGGAATCAATGCAGAAGCAAAAAAGACTAAAATGTTCTGTGACTATTTTTTGATTGTTCAACATTAGGTATCTTCATATAAAATAATGTGCACCTTAAATGAAAAGTAAATGCAAGTTTTAACAAAACAGTGGAAAATACGATTATGTATGTTATGAAACCTTTGTTGATTAATCTGATCAAAGCCGCTGAATGTGTGTGCAACCAGAAGCCCATTGAACAGAATTCTGTTTGGTTCAGCAAGAAATAGTGACTTATGTACTTTTAGTGCTAGGAGGGCCCTGCGTGTCACAAAAAGCGCTGTGAACGTGTAAGTCATTATTTTAAATTTGCATTACACACAGTATAAAATAGGCTGCCACAAAATGTGGACATATAATTAGGTAAAAATGTAAAAAGTGTACATTTTAGTAATAACGAAAATGCACCTAGTGCAGTTTTACAACTGTCAATTAAAAGCACACACTCCACAACTCAGCTTAAACCACCACCTACCGGACTTCTCAGAAAGAATAAATATTTTTCTTCAGGAAATTTAAAGTGTTTCCATCAATTAATGCCACCTCTATTGGCTCTCATGTAGCCCTTGCATTTACAGGTTAACCAACTTCACAGATTTGCATTTCTTTTCAGGCAGCCGGCGAGAAGGCTTGTTTTTGGTATGTCTGTCCCTCCCTCGGGTTCACAGCTCAGGAGAGCTTTCACTTCAGCAGAAGCATTTAACTGTATCATAGGTATTTTAGCATAAAAGCTATAAATATGGACAAATGCCTCCATTGAAAACTTCATTACGGACTTTGAGGTTAATGCATGGACAGTCTGTGAAAACTACAGATGGATGGTCACCCTAACTACTACTCCGGCTACTCACCTGTCTTAGGGGCCTGTTCACAAATGGCATTTTGTAGTACGTTTGGTAGTTCTACATTAGTGCTACTAAAGTACAATATAAGAACAATATAATGCTATTCACAAACCTACAAGTGTAACTCTCCACCTCCACCCCTCCTAGCTTTTGTATGGGGAGATCCTCACAGGGGCAAGTTTACTATTTAGTAGAAAGTGTGGGTGGGACTGGGGGATTACTGGGGTGAAATATGGGGTGTGCTTTCTACCAAATAGATGAAGTTTAGTGAGAAGTAAGGAGGGGTTAAGGCAGGGTTCAGGAGGGCTTGACACCCACCCAGAAAAGAGTAAGCTACAGTTATTGGGGTAAAGGAGAGTGGCATGGAGTGTCATAACGTGGAGTAGAGTGGAGTTTTATGGAGTGCCATGGAGTGACGTAGAGTGGTGTAAAGTAGAGTTAAATGGTGTGGAGTGAAGTGGAGTGTCATGGAGTGGAGTGGAGTGTCACGGAGGGAGTAGAATGTCATAGAGTGGAAGGGTTTATAGTGGAATAAAGTTGAGTGGTGTAGAGAGGAGTAGAGTGTCGTAGAGTGGAGTGGCATGGAGTATCATGGGGTGGTGTACAGCAGAGTGGAGTGGCATAGACGGTGTTGCATAGAGTGTTACAGAGTAGGCTGACATAGAGTGGAGTGGCATAGAGTGGAGAAGTGAAGGAGAGTGTGCAGAGTTGAGTGTCATAGTGTGCCATGGCATAGAGTGTCATAGAGTGGAGAGGAGCGACATAGAGTGAACTAGAGTGGAGTAGTGTGTTGTAGAATAGAGTGGAGTAAAGTGAGATGGAGGGACTTGCATAGAGTGGAGTAGAGTGTTGTAGAGTAAAGTGGCCCAGAGTGGAGTAGAGCATCACACAGTGGAGTATTGTAGTGTGTAGTGCTGTAGAGTGAAGTAGAGTGGCTTAGACGGAAGTTGCGTAAAGTACAGTGGTACAGAATAGATTGGCATAGAGTGCACTGGTTTTGAGGAAAGTGGTGTAGTGTGCGGTGACGTAGAGTAGAATGACGTACAGTGCAGTCGCAAAGAGTAGAGCGGTATAGAGTAGATTGCAGTGGCATAGAGTAGATTTTTTCAGAGTACAGTTAAATGGCATGGAGTAGAGTGTTTCAGGGTAGAGTGGCGTGCTGCAGGATAGAGTGCGGAGGTGTAGAGTACAGTGGCACAGAGTGCAGTGTCAGAGCAGAGTGCTGGAGAGTGCAGTGGTATGGAATGCAATGGTGCAGAATAAATTAGAGTGGCGTTGAATGATGCAGAGCATAGTGGCGTAGAGTGCATTGACGTAGAGTGCAGTGGAGTGGGAAAGGAAGAAAATATTTATTTTATTTGTTAATCAAAACCTTAAATACATCTGATCAATTAAATCATTCCACAAGGAGGCAGAACTGTTCAACAATACCATGAGTATTCTTGCCCGTGAGCCCACCCATAACCAACTTTAAATCCTTACAGTTGACATACAAGACTATCATGCTAGCATTAATAAAGTGCAATACAAAAGTGTCAAGCAAACGTCCATATACTAAGAAAATAAAACACAATCATAATAAAAACACAATCATAATAAAAATGTCCGATGCACAGGGACAATACTTATGTAAAATACGTCCTAGCCACCACTTTATTACTTCATGATGCCTGATGGACTAGGGACATCGCTTCCCCTAACATATAGATTGTTAGTTGGGCTGGAAAACATCTCCTATTCCATTGACCATAAAAATTGGGATAAAATTATCTGTCTGAACAACCCCTTCTCCTTCCTTAATGGGAGCAGGATGGTGCGACC
This sequence comes from Pleurodeles waltl, assembly GCF_031143425.1. Classification (NCBI taxonomy): domain Eukaryota; kingdom Metazoa; phylum Chordata; class Amphibia; order Caudata; family Salamandridae; genus Pleurodeles; species Pleurodeles waltl. The sequence goes on along the minus strand of NC_090445.1, from coordinate 206,198,908 downwards.
AAAGAGGCAAAGATTCTCAGAAACTGAACTAGCCTGATGTTTAGCATTTCATTGCTTGAGTCTGTTGCTGCAATGATGAGTGATCTGCAGGAACGACCCCTACGGCACTGAATTCCCTTCTCAGTAATTCCCTTCTCTGACTGGCCAGGACTAGACAGATAAAGACCACATGGGTCAACATCTCCATAGTCTGATGGCATAGCCTACATTCCCTGGTCTCTGTCACAGCACCCTTTTTCCATTTGGGTAGGAAATCAAGGGTTGGGATGTCTCCCAGTCTTAGCCTTAGAAGGCTCGGCTTAGTTTTCAAGAAGGAAGGAGCGGACAAGATGGCTGATTTCTTTCCTAGTTTATATGAATTTAAAACCAACCACCCATGAGACCGTTTAGATAACTCTTCCATATCTTCTAACCAGCTTAGGAGTTTGACTTATTTGTTTACTGCTTTCCTAAAGACTGGGTCAGGCAATGTGTTACCCCATAGGTCGCCCAGCTCCAGCTGTGCTATCTTTTTTTCCAGATACTCTTTGAAGCTACTATTACCCCTCTCAAGATGATTTCCTGCCATACTTAATTAGCTAGAATCCCCTTAGTGGCAAGATGTAATTTATAATATCCCTTGATAAATGCTGCTGCCTGGCCAGTGATTGCTGTACTAAGGAAAATTCTAGTCTGACTTGGGCCGGAGAGGTCAATCTGCATAGCTGAAAAACCTGTTCATATAATTTGACTATTAGTTTATCTAACAAGACCTTCTTTGCCCCCTCATTATTTCTCTACCATATGAAAGTATCTGGAGTAATTTGGCTCGCATTACCATGGTCATTGGCTTAACCCCTTCTGTGCCCAGGACGTAATGGTTACGTCCTGAGGCACAGTGCTCGTGTGCCCAGGACGTAACCATTACGTCCTGGGCACAGAGCCCAGAGGGAGCGCTAGCGCTCCCTCTGTGGGGTTTCCCCCCACCCTCCTATGGCAGGGATCGAAGGGGAAGCCCTTCCCCTTCCACCCCTGACCTCCCGTGACATCAGCGCGCTGACAATCACAGAGGCCACCTCCCATCACACTGGAAGCTCTGCTTCCAGCACGATCGGAAGAGAAATGCAAAGCATTTCTCTTCCGATCACGTGGAGGAGGCTGGAGAGGCTTCAAAGGGAAGGAAATGAATTTCCTTCCCTTTGAAGTCTTTCTGAGCGTTTTAGCAGCCGGATTGCAAGCAATCCGGCTGCTAAAACGCCCACTAGACACCAGGGATTTACTTTTTTTTAGGAAATTGGCATGAGGGAGCGACCCCTTGGGCATGGGTCGCTCCCAGGGGGGGCATTTTTTTAAAGGCATTTTCTGTCTCCCCTGGAGGCAGATCGGCCTATTATTAGGCCGATCTGCCCCCGGGGGCAGAAACCTCTAGGCACTAGGGATCATTTTTTTTTGGTTTTTTTTGTTTTTGTTTTGTTTTTTTAGAGGTTGGGAGCGACCCCTTAGGCAAGGGTCGCTCCCCTAGGGGCAAATTATATTTAGGCCATTTCTGCCCCCCATGGGGGCAGATTGGCCTATTTGTATGAGGCCAATCTGCCCCCAAGGGGGATAGAAACCACTAGACACCAGGGAGTTTTTTTTTTCTTTGTGAATTTCACGCAAGGGGAGCGACCCCTTAGGCAAGAGTTGTTCCCCTGGGGGGCAAATTTATTTTAGGCCATTTCTGCCCCCCTAGGGGGCAGATCAGCCTATTTTCATTAGGTCGATCTGCCCCCAAGGGAGGCAGAAACCACTAGGCACCGTGGATTTTTTTGTTTGTTGTTTTACAGATGGTGAGCGACCCCTTAGGCAAGGGTCGCTCCCCTGGAGGGGCAAATTGTATTTAGGCTATTTCTGCCCGCTTTGGGGGCAGATCGGCCGATTTTAGGTCAATCTGCCCCCAAGGGGGGCAGAAACCAATAGGCACCAGGGATCTTTTTTTTTGCGCCGTCACGCAAGGGCAGCGACCCCGTTGGCAAGGGTCGCTCCCCGGGGGGAAGGGGGGGAATTTATTTTAGGCCATTTCTGCCCCCCCTGAGGCCGGCTGAGCTAGAGGTCAAAATCCACAGGTAGGCACTTTGTAAAAAACACCTCTGTTTTCTGTGAAAAAATTTGATGTGTCCACGTTGTGTTTTGGGCCATTTCCTTTCGTGGGCGCTAGGCCTACCCACACAAGTGAGGTACAATTTTTATCGGGAGACTTGGGGGAACGCTGGGTGGAAGGACATTTGTGGCTCCTCTCAGATTCCAGAACTTTCTGTCAACGAAATGAGAGGAAAAAGTGTTTTTTTGGGTCAAATTTTGAGGTTTGCAAAGGATTCTGGGTAACAGAACCTGGTCAGAGCCCCACAAGTCACCCCATCTTGGATTCCCCTAGGTGTCTAGTTTTAAAAAATGCGCTGGTTTGCTAGGTTTCCCCAGGTGCCGGTTGAGCTAGAGGCCAAAATCCACAGGTAGGCACTTTGTAAAAAACACCTCTGTTTTCTGTGAAAAAATGTGATGTGTCCACGTTGTGTTTTGGGCCATTTCCTTTCGTGGGCGCTAGGCCTACCCACACAAGTGAGGTACCATTTTTATCAGGAGACTTGGGGGAACACTGGGTGGAAGGAAATTTGTGGCTCCTCTCAGATTCCAGAACTTTCTGTCACCGAAATGAAAGGAAAAAGTGTTTTTTTTGGCCAAATTTTGAGGTTTGCAAAGGATTCTGGGTAACAGAACCTGGTCAGAGCCCCACAAGTCACCCCATCTTGGATTCCCCTAGGTGTCTAGTTTTCAGAAATTATCTGGTTTGCTAGGTTTCCCCAGGTGCCGGCTGAGCTAGAGGCCAAAATCCACAGGTAGGCACTTTGTAAAAAAAAAACTCTGTTTTCTGTGAAAAAATTTGATGTGTCCACGTTGTGTTTTGAGCCATTTCTTTTCGTGGGCGCTAGGCCTACCCACACAAGTGAGGTACAATTTTTATGGGGAGACTTGGGGGAACACAGAATAACAAAACAAGTGTTATTGCCCCTTGTCTTTCTCTACATTTGTTCCTTCCAAATGTAAGGCAGTGTATAAAAAAGACATCTATTTGAGAAATGCCCTGAAATTCACATGCAAGTATGGGCACCCCGGAATTCAGAGATGTGCAAAGAACCACTGCTTCTCAACACCATATCTTGTGGCCATTTTGGAAATACAAAGGTTTTCTTGATACCTATTTTTCACTTTTTATATTTCAGCAAATTAATTGCTGTATACCCGGTATAGAATAAAAACCCATTGCAAGGTGCAGCTCATTTATTGGCTCTGGGTACCTAGAGTTCTTGATGAACCTACAAGCCCTTTATATCCCCGCAACCAGAAGAGTCCAGCTGACGTAACGGTATATTGCTTTAAAAAATCTGACATCGCAGGAAAAAGTTACAGAGTAAAACCTGGAGAAAAATGGCTGTTTTTTTCACCTCAATTTCAATATTTTGTTATTTCAGCTGTTATTTTCTGTAGGAAACACTTGTAGGATCTACACAAATGACCCCTTGCTGAATTCAGAGTTTTGTCTACTTTTTAGAAATGTTTAGCTTTCTGGGATCCAGCATTGGTTTCTCACCCATTTTGGCCACTAACTGGAAGGAGGCTGAAAGCACACAAAAATAAAAAAAATGGGGTATGTCCCAGTAAAATGTCAAAATTGTATTGAAAAATTGGGTTTTCCAATTGAAGTCTGCCTGTTCCTGAAAGCTGGGAAGATGGTGATCTTGCCACCGCAAACCCTTTGTTGATGCCATTTTCAGGGGAAAAAACACGAGCTGCCTTCTGCAGCCCTTTTTTCACATTTTTTTGAAAAAAAACTAAATTGTCACTGTATTTTGGCTAATTTCTTGGTCTCCTTCAGGGGAACCCACAAAGTCTGGGTACCTCTAGAATCCCTAGGATGTTAGAAAAAAAGAACGCAAACCTGGCCTGGGTAGCTTATGTGAACAAAAAGTTATGAGGGCCTAAGCGCGAACTTCCCCAGATAGGCAAAAAAAGGCTCACCACAGGAGGGGGAAAAGGTCTGGCAGCGAAGGGGTTAAGAGGGTGCCCAAGGATTGACTTTGCTAGATTTCCAAATGCACGATTTAGAGCTTGTGGCTCCTCCCATTTCACCTCGCTATGGCCTGCAAATGTACCTTTTGAGTCAATCCTGACCTCCAACTATGTGTAAGTTGCCACTTCCTCAATACACTGTCCGTTCAAATGCCGTTTACGATGTAAGGTGGGTTTGCGATTAAAGGCAATTATTTTAGTTTTACCTTGATTTATTTCCAGGTCATTGGCCTGTGCCTACCCTCCTAAGCTATTCAGGAGTTTCTGTAGACCTATTCTAGAGTTGCTAACCATCAACAGATCGTCTGCATAAAGTAGGTTAGATAGTTAGCGACCACCAATGGTTGGGGGTTGGGCTGGCTGATTATCTAATGCTGGAGATAGATCTACTATATACGGGTTAAAAAGAAGTGGAGCCAGCACACAACCCTGCTTCAGACCGGTTGCAGTCTTAACTGGCCTGGATAAATAAGAACCATCCCCAAGTTTAGTTTTTACCTATGTGTTAGAGTAGAGCATAATAATGGCATTCAGTAGGTTTGACGGCAGCCTCCATTGCTGTAATTTTACCCACAGGTTATCTCGAGGAAGACAGTCAAAGGCAGCTTTAAAATCTACAAAACACATGTAGAGAGGCGTCCCTGTGGCCTTGCTCTGTTAATTATCAAACTCAGTGCCATAAGATTGGTTAAATTGCCCTGCTTCTTGGTAAAGCTGTTTTGGTTAATGGGGAACTTGCCATTATCTGTGGCCCACAATTCTAAGTGCTGCAGAATTCATCTAGGAAAGTATTTGAGGTCCACATCCAAAAGGGCAATTAGTCGATAGTTAGATCATAGGGAGGCCTTCCCTCTTGTAAATAGGATGAATTATTGAGCCCTTCCACCTGTCTGGAACAATACCTGTTGCCAAGCTATAATTGAACATTACATTAAAGAAGGCAGCCCATCTTGTTGTTAGTTGTTTGAACAGGGCCTCGGGGAACACATTAGGTCCAGGAGCGCAGTCTGGGCGTGATTTTTCAATTTACTTGGTTATTTCGAGAGAAGTACACATAATGGACTCCTGGACCTTGGGCCCACAGGCGCCCCTCTCCCATTTAGCCGGGCAAGCATCTGCCGAGATGATAACTTAAAGTGGGACTTCACGTATCCCACCCATGACTCCTCGTTTATTTTTGCGTTGTTGACAACCCTTAGACCTTTTCCAATGTTGTTGACCAATCTCCAAAAACGTCTTGAGTTCGCAGATACCGATGCATGATGCAGTTTAGCCCATAGCGTTTCCTGCTTTGATTTTTTAAGGAGCCAGCTGTCCCTTTTTAAATGCTTCCTTTCCTTCCAAAGGGTTTTTAGGTATGTTTCATGTTCCGGATGTTTCCGCAGTTGCCGCAAGAGCCTATTCACCACTGATTGCCTCGTCTGTACTGCTCGTGGCAAAGGTATGCAGTTGCTGTGCCCCAAGTATGCTCCCTTAGTCTTTCCATCCACAGAACCTTTATTGATAGATTTTTTGAGAATGACTCCCATAACGAAACTGCATTTGTAGATTCATTGGCCATGTTTCCCAGGACCGCGTCCGCTTCTTCTGCTTGGGCTTTAGCCAAGTGAGAGCTCCATTTCAGTTGCTTTAAGTTTTCGAAGCGGAACTCCCCCTCGAGGAGTCTTGTTTCTTCCTGGATAAATGCTTTGCTCTGTACTGTAAGTAGTTGGGGGTTGTGGTCACTTTCTGGATGGTCTTGAATTCTGAAGTCTCTCACAAATTTAAATAATGGAGCATTCACCAGGGTATAGACTAGATATGAAACCACCTTTTCTGAGGTTCTTGTCCAAGCAGTTGGGGTGTCTGTCGGCTAACGCCCATTCAGTGCAAATTGACCTGTTAATTAATCTTCTCTCTGATTTTATCTTTCTTTCTCTGAGGTGGCAAGTTTTAGATGGGCATCGGAACTGCTATTTGCACATGGTCCTTGCTTGAAGATTAAAATCGCCTGAGACAAGCCAAAAGGCTGGGCTGAATGAGGTTTTTATGTAGAGCAGATGTTGAAAAAGTTTATTGGCCTCCGTCGCTTTTCTTTTTGGATTGACATAAACATTGAATAGAATCAGGGGATCACGTATATTTTTTGCCCAGCCATCCAAACGAACCAGCAGGAACACCTGATCTTCCCTCTGAAGTCCTGACGTCTTATCTGTGAGTCTAGTGCTGATATAAGTTACTAAACCTCCTTTTGCCCTTTCAAACGTATAGTGTTTCTCTGTTGGCTTACTATATTCCTCATATCCAATTAAAGGGAGACTTGTGAGTGCCCATGTTTCCTGCAGCATTACAATATCAAAGGAGCCCAAGAATTGAATAACCACTGGATCTTCCAGCTTTGCCTGCAAACCTCCTATGTTCCAAGAGCAAATACTCAGTGATCCTTGTGGGTGAGCTGTCCGATGGACTACTGTTTAACTTTTTGGAGGTATTCTGAAGGATAGTGCTGTTGGGAGCCAGGTCCATTTATCCTGAGGGTGACCTTTTGTCGGAGATTGTCTAGAGATGATCCTTCTTTGGCCCTCCTCTTTCCATATTTGTATTTTCAAATCTGATTGAACTGCTGTCCCTTCTCCTACCTCTTCTTTAGCAGTTTTTCTGGTGTTGAACCTCCTGTTTGCCCCTCGTAAAATGGACCATGGAGTTACTTTATTCCTTTTCGGCATACAATACTGCAGTAGTAGGTACGGTATCTGTTTCCTTGGTATAAGATAACCTCAATTCCCCAGGCTTTTAGGAGGTTTTTCCTTTCCATGATTTGCGTGGGGAGGTGCGATTACGTAAATACTACTAAAGTGGGGTCCATCTGTTGACTTCCCCAGGCTTGTAAACATTTTATGGCAGAAATGTCATCTGAGGACACAAGCTCCAGGCCCAGGAGAGCATTTATTAGTTTGAGGACAGTAGAGAGGTTAAGCACATCTTGAGGACCTCTAGATTTAAATTCAGGAATCCAGAGCAATTGAAGGCCTTCGGCCAGGTTAGTCTGATTAGGATTATTCACAAGACTTGACTGTTGTATAGAAGTGCCTGCTCGGCTTGGCCTCGAGAAGTGGTTTCACGATGTGGTGTCTTCCCCTCCCAACCACGGACTCCTGGATACCATCTCTACTTGCCTTCACATGAGGCCACTGATCTCCTCCTGGTTTAATTCTGAGGCCCGCATTGGGATGATTACTTGCCGATCGAGGATGGGCCTAGAGGTGCCTCCTGGTTCTGGCCCTTCAGTTGCTGAGGCGGGGAGAGAAGGCCTGCAAGGGCCTATTACCTTTTGTGAAGATCCTGGGGTTTTTATACCCATATCATCATCCTGTGTTGTGCAGGTTATTACCTTATTGATATCTGTGAGGGCCACCTGGGTATTCTTCCTGCCCTTCCTTGCGCATTTCTTCTCTCTTTGCCAAATGCTGGCGGGGGAGCATGGCGCTTTCTTGGCTAACTATAGGTGTTAGTCTAGGAACGCTTTTCTCTTTATTGCCTGTACTAATAACTGGAGTTCCGGACGGTCTATGCTGATTAACCTCTGGAGTTACTGATACTTGAGGAGTAGTGGGCAGACCCCGGGGCAGGGTAGCCTCTGTGTCCTCCTTGATGTGCGGAGTACGAATCTCTTTCAGGATTCCTTCAGGGGTTGCTGGCAATTGTTCCAAGCAATCTACTACTTCCTTGCATGAGCAAATGGTAAAGTCATTGAGTTGGTTTGTTTGTACCCTTGTTATCAATGAATTTAGTTATTGTAACTTGCCATCAATTCCCGCCACAAATACGGCCAATGTATTTAACAGGTCAACCTAGACGTCCATTTTGTTCAAGTGGAACTATAGGGCTGTTACTGTTGTCTGCATTGAGTTAAAAATTGCAGCCCATATGTCCTTTGCGGGAACCGAAGTGACTGCAGTCTCCCTGGTCTCTCTCCTTTGGTTTTCCCCTGGGGTTTTCTGGGAACCTTCTCTGGACTGAGGAGCAGTCCACTGTCCCCTGCCTTTCTCAGGTATGCTTGTGGGCACCCCCGTTGACTCTATATTTCTTGGTCTACAGGCCGAGAAGTAATGAAGCCTGGATTTGGGGCTCCTTATGGGAGTCTGGGGCTCCCCTTTTCCCTCATAATCGAGATCATATCCCCCTCACTGGTTGATTTAAATGAACTGGCCTAACAAGTGATAAATTGCACATGTTCATGTCCTGCCTTTTACCTACATAGCACCCTGCCCTATGGGGTACCTAGGGACTACCTTAGGGGTGACTTATACGTAGAAAAAGGGAAGTTTATGTACTTATGTGGGTGGCACAACCAGTGCTGCAGGCCCACTAGTAGTATGTAATTTACAGGCCCTGAGCACATGTAGTGCACTTTGCTAGGGACTTACAAGTAAATTAAATATGCCAATTGAGTATGAGCCAATGTCATCATGTTTGAGGGAGAGAGCATATGCACTTTAGCACTGATTAGCAGTGGTAAAGTGCGCAGAGTCCTAAAGCCAGCAAAAATGAGGTCAGAAAAAGAGAAGGAAGACAAAAAGTTTGGGGGTGACCCTGCAGAAAAGCCATTTCCAACATGCAGCATGCAGTTTCATATAGTACAGTGGTGTAGGGTAGAGTGACGTTGAGTTCAGTGGTGGAGACTGCAGTCTTGCAGAGCTGATTGGCACAGAGCAGAGTAGTGCAGGATAGAGTGGTGCAGAGAGCAGTGGTGTAAATTACAGTGGTGCAGATTAGAATAGAGTGGTGTAGAGTACAGTGATATAAAGTGCAATGGTGTAGAGTGGCATAGCATGCAGGGGCTTAGAGTCCAGTGATTCAGCTTAGAGTGACGTTGAGTTCATTAGCAGAGAGTGCAGTCTTGCAGAGTGCAGTGGCGATAAGTGCAGTGGAGCAGGTAGAGTGGCACAGAGTAGAGTGGCACAGAGTAGCTGTGCAAAGAGCAGTAGCATAGAGTACAGTGCTGCAGAGTAGAATATGGTAGTTTACCATGCAGTGGCACAGCGTGGAGTGTCATAGAGTTCTGTGGCATAGAGCATAGAGTGCAGTGGCATAGAATGTTGAAGAGTAAAGTATTGTGACAAAGAGTGCAGTAGTGCAGAGTAGTTGTCATAGAGTGCAGTGGCATAGAGCGTATTGGGTTTGAGTAAAGTGGTGTTTAGTGAACTGGCATAGAGTGCAGTGGCGCAGACTAGAGTGCAGTGCCACACAGTAGAATGGAGTGGCTCTGAATGGAGTGGTGCTGAGTGCAGTGGCGTGGGGTGCAGTGGCATAGAGTAGATTGTTTCAGAGTAGAGTGGAGTGGTGCACAATAGAGTACATTGGCCCAGAGTAGAGTGGAATAAAGTGCAGAGTAGATTAGAGTGACATAGACTTGATTGGAGTAGTGTGCACTGTCGTGGAGTGGAGTTGTACAGAGTAGAGTGCAGTGGCATAGAGTGCAGTGTTGCAGAGTAGAGTAAAGTGGGATAGAGTCAAGAGGTGTAGAGTGCAGTGGTGCATAGTAGAGAAGTGTGCGTACAGTGCATTGGCACAGAGTAGAGTGATGTAGAGTGGAGAGGCGTAGAATCGAGTAGCACAGAGTGGGGTGGTGCACTGAAGCAGTGTGGAGTGATGCAGAGTAGAGTGGAGTTCCGTAGAGCGGAATATGTGTGGTGTGGTAGCACAATGCCATTACAGACAACAAATTTTTTAATGAAATGACCATTACATTTGCACACACATACAGTTTTACTGATAAAAATATACAGCTTACAAGTGATAATGTGTGGAAATGTCATCTCCTAGTGTACTGATTTGTTTTGATAATATCAAAATATTTGTTTCCAACACACTTCAGAATTACCAAAAATGTGCTTCATTTGTGCTTTTCTAATTCTGATATATTCAGAAATATTTGCATAGCTCATTTACAGACATTTATATTTTGTTGTGTGCTAGAAAAAAAATAACAGTGTCCAGCCTTCCTCAGGCAGTTCCCCAACAGCCAGCATGATTTTCTCATAAATCCTCTCGTTCTGAAGTCAGAGAAAAAAAAGTTTTTGGAAGCTTCATGGAAGACAGAGTCTGAGATTTGACCTCTGTCCTTGAATGCAGAGCAAATGTGACAAGATAAGAACAAAATGTAAAGGCCTGTTTACAGAAATCCAGGACTGGTGGAAGAATACAGTTAATAGCTATTGGGCAACGGAAGTGACGAACTCAAGCTGGAAAGCCTAAAACAAATAGGGCTAGCAAATAGCAAGCAAGTGTGAGTTACGAGCCACAAAGCCAGTGGTAAACAATGGACAGGGTGCATTCTCAGGGGAACTTTCAGTATGCCCCCAAGATGTTGTTACCAAAGCAGACAGCTGCACTCTGTGATAGGCTTTGACCTAAAAAGGAAACCAAAACAGTAGTAAATTACTCTAGCTCAGAGTAATTCACACACTTGACCAACTACTAATACTGCTGTACCCTCCCTTTCATAGGGACTTAAAATAAAACCCCGTGGACAATATGTTAAATTGAATTACATTATTTAAAATAGTTAAAAAGATAAATAAGTATAATTTAATGTCAAGTAAAATATAAAAATGCATATGTATTATTTTATTTTAAAATATTTTCACAACTATTTTTATTTTATATTTTAAAAATGAATGTTAGATTAAATGTTATTAAAATACAATTGAACTACTTTTAGTTAAGTTTATACATCACTTGTAATAATTAATTCAAAATATTTTGTTTTTTACATTTTAGGTCAAAATGTATTTTATATTTTAAACGTCAGCAGAATAATTGAACTGTACTTCAATATAGTTATTTTAATCAAAGATTGAATTCAAAACCTAAACCCTTAACTTTTTACGAGTTTATTACATTTTTTTACATTTCCACATACTTTATCATATGAGCTCTCTTGGAGATCTCCGCAAGACGGTATATAGGGGATTTACTACTATACCAGCATGCCACCTTACTGTCTCTTCAGAGCCCCAGATACGGTAAACCAAAACAAGGAGGCATTTAGAGAGTCACAGTTAGCAAAGTGAGCGGTGTTCCTCAAGGGGTACAATCTTGTAGGTTATGCTGTCTCCATGCTGGGCACTAGATTGGTGCCAACTGTGGCCAGTTGTGCAGTTGTGGGGCCAAGATCATTTTAGGCCTAAGTAAGACTCTTAGAAGTTAAACCAACCCTAGCCCACATCTAGCTCTGTGGTGCCCATTGTCCCACCCACTTCTGTAGAGTGCTTTAGCTTAGCCTATAAACTCTATCAAAGATACGTCAGTTTCCAGATTGAATAAGCCTTAGATTCACTAAAATGCTTCTTGCTTGGCATTGCTCTTCGAGCATTCTCAGCCTGTGCACAGCAAGGAATTAACTAATCCTTTGCTGTGCAAAGGTGCTGTGCTCAATGAAGTGTACATCATCTGTCTCATTGATATTAATTGGGTGAGAATCAGCTGTGCAGCTTATTGTGTACAGAAGCCAATGCTTAGACCTACAATATAATCTGCACCTTATAGGGACATCATTAAAATGCCACAAAATATAGTATGGCACTGTGGCTGTCTCATCAGTAGAGAAACCACATTGTCGGAAACATTCTGGTGGTAATGCTGCCATTGCTTTTATGAAATGGTGTACTTTCCACCACCATCTGTAGGTCCATGGAATGTACCCTAAAGTGGATGTACATTGCCAGAACTATATGGACACTATACCCACCTCTTGTGAAAGTCTGCAAATCTTCAGGAGGTTGGGTCTACCAGAAATGATGTTGCATATGCCTCTCAATGTTACCTTACTGTTCCATCTCTGGTCAGGCCAGGGAGAACTCCAAGCCTTGGAAAACCCAGTGGCAGATCTGGTGGTGGTATCGCCAGTGGGACGTCCACTGGGAACCTCAGATAGGTGAAATTGTCAGTGACTGCTTATTAGCACCCTCCTTGAAATTGGGCCATTAATCTCAATGTGCCAATAATGTTCTCCCTGTAAGGTTTTCTCTCTGATCCACACTACCCTGCTCGTCATCTTTTTCTGTTTAGCTTTTCCTGGCCTTATGTGTTAGAGTCTTGAAGCTGGACGCAGATGCTTGCTCGGTGTTGTAGGCAGAAAAGTAAGGATTCTGCCGTATTTCTGTTATACATGGTCTTCTGTGTAGGTTCTGCAAGTGTTAGGACAGTTCTCTGCAATATCGAGTACAAGAATATAATTACGCTACTATCGTGGACAAAATACTGAGGAATAAAATATCGAAAGTCAAGTGTATATAGGAAAGTATAGGTTCACTATTTTTAACTTCACATCTATGTACCCTGAAAATATATATTTCTTCTAGGTACATGGATATTGAGTTAGGTATAAAAAATCTCCACATATTTACCGTTTGATATTTTGTCCCTTTATATTCTATCTACGATATCACTTTCTCGCGATATTCTGGATTCGATATTCAGGATGCACACCGTGTGTGAGGCTAACTTGTGTTGTGTGCATGTGGGTCACTCATAAACTCAGTCAGCAAAAGTTCTGTGTGTGCTAGAAAAGTTCAGTGGCGCTCTCATACCTGTCTGTCGTGGGTGTTAGCCTCATGCTTCGATATTGGGCCTGATTTGGAGTGTAGGTCTGAATATGTTAAACTCGTCCAGTGGCACCATCTGGTCTGTGGTTGTGGCTTCTTGTGCCTTAGACACGGACCACAGCCCACTGCAGGGCGTAACGCAAAAACGTGGACCTTTCCTGCAAATTGTAAGGAGGGGTCCCCGAGCCTTCTATACCTGAAAGACATTAATTGTCCCAGGGCTGAATGGAGACTCGCTTAAGGATTGGGGGCCCCTTGAAGGGTTGGGGCCCCACTGCACCGCAAGGACCTGCATTACGCCCCTCCCCAGTGGGCTGGATACCCCTGAATGCCTGGTATGTCGTCGAAGGCCATGTATCGGTATGTGCCATGACACTATCGTGCAAACGCAAACTGTTCTCTTCCATGCAGTCTCAGGCCAGTGTGTTGCTGCCCCATCTATGTGCTACAGTCTCCTCATGTCTACACTGCGCTTGTTTTACTCTGCTTTACGCGTCCTTGTACAATGTCAGTTTTCTAGCAGCTGACATGCAGAAACTCGCACACCTGGCCTTCGCTGTCTCCCTGTTCGCCCTCAGGGTTCTGTAGACAGTGTCCCCACGGCCCCCCTGTTTGTTGCCTCCCTGCAGTGCATTGCTCTTTCATAAGCTTCTTTGTGTGCAATTAAATCTATTCTCCTGATCCAGTGATTACCTGTACACCGAGCGCTAATCCCAGGGCTCTGCCGTAAACCAGTTAATGGCACACCGAGGCGGTGTAGTCAGGGGTGGCCGAGCACTGGTCGTGAGAGAGGCATTTGTGTGGGGTGTTAGGGAATACCAGGGAAGCAGGTCAAAGGTCACTCCAGGACACTAAGGCAGTTCCGGTCAGTCCTTCTGTGTGTTGAGCAGATTGGGGCCACAGTCACTTATGTTAGCACGTACGTACACTCAGGTTTTTGTTTACAGGTTGATTTACATTTACTGAGCACCTCCATTCCATTCATAAGAAGGGCACACGTTATGGCGACAACATTAAAGAAATAAGTTTTTTTAATTCATAAATGTCCTGCTATTATTATATTGTCAGGCAATTACTTCACTTGACATCTAAATCTGACAACATCAGAGGATGACCTTTGACTCGAAGAAATTACGTGATGACATAACTGACTATATTTTTGATAATGTGACCGGACCCTACGTAGTCAGTGATCACTGTCTGAATGTTGGCCAGAATGATTCAGCTGCCAAGAACACTCAGCTCTTGGTAATGCACGTGCTCCCTCAGTGCTTTAGAACGCTCATGCAAATTAACTATTAATGAAATAAAAACTCCCTCGGCTCTACTTTATGTACATATTCATTTATCTCTTCATAAAGCCACGTTTACTCAGCTCACATCAACTCAGCGCTTGTACATGCCAAGACTCATAACATTTAGATGATGTCGGCTGATGGCATTGCCATGATCACTGAATTCTTAGGATTATTAAGAGAAGTTTAGCTCTTGATAAAGCCCAGTCTTCCTCAATGCTTAGGGATACTCAGCTACATTCAGCTCTCGATAAAGCCCAGACTCCTTCAATGCTTGTGGATTCTCAGTTACATTAATCACTTAAGAAAGCTAAGACTCTCTGAGTGCTTGGGAAAACCCAGTTACGTTTGTCTCTCGATAAAGCTAAGACTCCCTCAATCATCTGGGATACTCAGTTACATTCATCTTTCGAGGAAGCTAAGTCTCCCTTAGTGCTTGGGGATCCTCAGTTCCAGTAATCTCTTGAGAAAGCAAAGATTCTCTCAGTGCTTGGGACTACTCAGTTACATTCATTTCTCAATGAAGCATGGACTCCCTCAATGCTTGGGGATACTCGGTTACATTCAGCTCTTGAAAAAGATAAGACTGCCTTAGTACTTGGTGATACTCAGTTACATTCAGCTCTTGATAAAGCTCAAACTTCCTCAATGCTTGGGGATACTCAGCTACATTCAGCTCTTAAGAAAGCTAAGATTTTCTCAGAGCTTGGGGGTATTCAGTTACTTCAGTTCTCAATGAAGCTAAGAGTTCCTCAGTGCTTGGGGGTATTCAGTTATTTTTTTCAGCTCTCGATAAAGCTAAGAGTCCCTCAGTGCTTGGGGATACTCAGTTACATTCAGCTCTCGAGAAAGTCTGGATCACACAATGTTTGGGGATACTCAGTTACATTCAGCTCTCGATAAAGCTAAGAGTCCATCAGTGCTTGATGATATTCCAAGGGGGAGGGGTTCAGGGGCGGCAGGGCAGATACACAGCCCGACCTACGCTCCCCCTCTCAGGTGCTACAGAGCGAGAAGACAGAGCTCCCCCCAGAGGGGTCACATCAGTGCTTAATTTGTGATTGTTGTTTCCACTTGTTTTTGAGGACCGGCGCTTAGTCTTCTCCCTCAAGCATTTACTGCGAGTAAAAGACACACATGGGAAAGACGGAGGAAGACTAAAATGAAAAAGTGTCACAATGGGAGAAAGTAGAAAACTGCTAGAGTTAGCTGAAGGGGCAGGGAGCGGCTGTAAATGGATTGAAGAGGCCCGAGATGGCTTCAGGATTACGTCGCCTCAGTATTTCGTGCTCGCACATTTAAATACAGCAGCCTCGTGTTTCAGAGGAGGGCTTTGGGCACCGGCACATTGTTATTTACAAATTAAGCACTGGGTCAGAGCCTCTTCATCTCAAGGACGCCCTTCCCGACGCACACCCAACACCCCCCACACGCACATGCCCCATACATATATTTATCAATTATTCAGGAAAGTTGGCAAATATCTGTGTTAAACTCCCTGGAATTCTGAAATATTGCTCAAAAGAGCACAGTCAGTCTGGGTCTGGCTGGTTATTCCCCATACGATGGAGCTTTACTGTAATCCCTGTTAACTCACAGGGAGATACTGACCAGTAGCATTAATTCGGTTGCTAGTGTGTTCTCTCATAGTTGATGAAGCACTTGAAAGGGATGCCTAAAGGGTATATGGGCGATGCACCAACAAAAATTCACCCGAGGCGATGAACTAAGTTCTTCTACAGAATGAATGCTATAAATGCTTAGTTCTAATTAAGAATGTAGATTATGTCTCCATCCTACCCACGTTTGAGATATGTATCAGCTCTCAAAGAAGGTTAACGGTATGCTGCAATAAATAATTGTCAGTACCAAATCCTCGGGTTAACACATTCTTTTGTTTATGAACATTTTAACCGGCTTCTAATTATTTGGGTCACAGCCGCTGCGAGATCAAGCATTATTTACAAAACTTCTTGACTGCTCTTTTCTGCATTCTGGATATAAGTAGCACTTGCCACTGCTAGTGCGCCCGGTCCTTCATAAGTAAACTTACAAGGGGACGCTTATAGGTCGATGAACCTTTTGAATCGCATGGAGTATCCTAGCCATGTAGTGACCACCGTAATGGTAGCTGACATCAATAATCAGGATACATTCTATGAAAAACAACTTTAAACCATAATACTGAAGAATAACCACTACTCAGGAAAAGGATTAACACGTTTTATTCCCTATTGCTTACAGTTCTAGTCATCTGTTAATTCAATCTTTATTCAAATCAATTCTTTATTAATTCATCAGTTAAAAGACATTATTTCTGGAAGAAAACAAATGCGGCAAAGCATTAGCTATGAATATCAGCATTAATAATGTAATTCAGCAATTAAGTCCGTCAGTCATTTGTCACCATCAAAGTCACCCCTAACAACCTACCTAACCAAGATTAGCATTAGCATGTGAGTCATCATGTGAAAACAATTTAGAGAAAACATCAATTTAGAAAAATTCTACCTAAGTGAGAATCTCTATAAAACAGCACAGTTGGTACATAGAAGAAAAGGCACAAAATTGTCAGTCACATTTTCATAGCTACCTATCCAAGATGGATCAGCAACAAGTCAGTCTTCGTCTTCAGGTCATCAAATAGTCAGCTACAGATCAGGCTCACAGAGTATGAGCCCAATATCAGCACCTCGGACAGCGTCTCCTGACGTCATCAATTTTCTTCCAGCAGTTCTGATTCCTCACCCCTTGTCATGACTTTTCATTAGGGTCTCCCAGTCCATCCCACTAATTGCTAATTGGTCAATCGGTCGGAAGATATGACTCTAAACCAGAGGTCTTCAAACTGGGGGGCGGGCCCCACTAGGGGGGCCTCAAGTGATCCCAGGGGGGCACCAAACTCTGGCCAAAAGAAATATTATACAGATAACATGCCTTTGTTTTAAGCAGAAGCATGTTATTGCAGTTTTAAAAAGGTAACAGTACTTAACTGCAATGTTTAAATAGGTTTAGACATATTTAAACATTGCCATCTTTCTAAAATAATTGTGAAAAATTCTGAGGGGGGGCCCAATGATTTTTTTTTTTCAACTGGGGGGGCACAACATTAAAAAGTTTGAAGACCACTGCTCTAAACTATAGTTTTTATTTACCAAATCGTATTCTTATATTTCACAAAACGCTGATTGGTTCGTCTTGCAATTAGGACATCATCCGGCTCTTCAGGTATCAAAATTGTTGCACATGGCTCTCTAGTCAGTGCTTCCATTGTTCAAGTCCTGGGAAAGTACATTTAGCCTACACTACACATAATTGTTTCAAATTGTCTTCTCCATCTCCTGTCCGTCGGAACGTTGCAGAATGTTCTAGCTAAGTGACTTGAACTCTGAGCGGTTCAAGGTCTCTGTCTCCAGTTACCAGTCCTTTGCAAGGCGTTCAAATTCTCCATGTTCAGAGCAAGCAAGGCCCAGTGAAACTAGGTCTCTGGTACAGCTAACAATAATACAAAACAAAGGTTATACATTTCATTATGATATATTACAACATTTTTCACATGTTTAATTATTTCACATTTATTAGTCACTTTAGTACATATGGTGATCACTCCCCGAGGGCACATTTCTAAACACGCACATTATTTTCTACTATTAATTTCTCTATGCATTTTTCTCATTAGTATACACACATGTCATTAATACATTTCTTAATTAACAGATCTGCTCCATCACCACTAAATTCCTTTCCCACGAGGAAGCCGGCTCAGAATGGAGCCGGCGGAGTGGGAAGGTGCGACGGGTGCAGTTGCACCCGTCGCGAATTTCAGTGTCTGCAAAGCAGACACTGAAATTCTTTGTGGGGCCCTCTTACGGGGGCCCCACGACACCCCATACCGCCATCCTGTTCCTGGCGGGCGAACCGCCAGGAACAGGATGGCGGTATGGGGTGTCAGAATCCCCATGGCGGCGCCGCCATGGCGGATTCCCATGGGCAGCGGAAAGTCGGCGGTACACCGCCGGCTTTCCGCTTCTGGCTGCGGCTGTACCGCTGTGGTCAGAATGCCCGGCGGAGCACCGCCAGCCTGTTGGCGGTGCTACCGCCAACCTCCGCCCTGGCGGTATTTACCGCCAGGGTCAGAATGACCGCCTGAATGTCTCTGTTACCTTAATGCTGCTCAAATGAGTGGAGTCCTTGCAGTTCACACAAAACACTATTAATCACAGGGTCTCCCTCAATAATCCCACCAAGGAAGAGAGATTGGTTCACTGAAGCACATCTGTGACCCGTTTCAGGATAATAACTTGTAAACCATGAGATGTTGTTGGGGCCATCTTGCCCAAGGCCTCTATCAGGGTTACTGGAAAAATCCATGAATCCTGGCCTTTGTCCCCTCTATGCTTCAACTCTCTTATTTCCTCAGTTTTATACTCCCAGTCCCTCAGATTGTCTTGACAGCAGCAACATTATATTGATGTGGTAGAATGTTCTGCAAAGCACCACTCGCATATCATCTATCAGACAGTCGAATAACACAGAGACAGTGGTAATACCCTGAGACATGTGACTCCTAATTAGAAAATCAGTGCTGCAAAAACAAACTGCACTTACTAGTCTACCAGCTAGTAGTCTACCAGCTACTTACTAGTCTACCAGCACTTACTAGTCTACCAGCATTACTTCTGCCAAGTACTTCTTTGTAGACACTAGACTTAATAGTCATCATAGGTGCTTTAATACCCAGACTCATTTAGTTTCTGGTAACATTTAGACATATTTAACTATTGATAAAGGTCATATATAATCAACTCTTAATAAAGTATTGCCCACGCTTGCTCCTACTAATGCAGAGATTAATTAGCTCTAAACTATATTTAGACTCACTTAGAATATTGTCAATGACTAGAACAACTTAGCTCTCCACACACACATTCATTTCTTTGTAATGATATTCGGCTGTTGCCAATGGCCACACTCACATGGTTATTGGTAATGTACAAGAAGACTGCAGACCATCCAAACTGCAGCAGCCATAACTAGTCTTCAACCCCCCACGCTGAGCCCAAGTCACACCACACCTTAGGGACCTCCAAAGGTTCCAGATACACAAGTGTGCTCACTTTAAACTCCCCACCTACAGCTACACAGGACTCCATAATACAGGCCCTGCCTCCCTGAAAAGCTGCATTCATTTCCACCACCCTTCCAGACACCTCTGCTCTGATGGTCTCTCACTAGCTCACATCTCCCACATACACAAAAAAGAGCAAGAGATGCACCGTCTGATACCTGGCTCCTAAAGCCTCGAACGACTCCAATGAGAAATCGGAGCCTCCTCATCTTTTCCTGACTTTCACAAGAATCTGAAGACAGTTCTTTCCAGGATGCAGCGTCCATTTCAGTAGCAGTAGAACAACAGTCAACATTGTCAGCAACATGATGAAAAAGAAACACTCTTGTAGTGATCCAAGTATAGGACCACGGTGGTATCAGGTAAGAAATCGATGATGTAGAGTGACTGTGGACTGTGATAAAAAGTCCTTTGTGTAGAATTCAGATTCATTGTCATAAAGCATTGTTGCCCAAAAAGGCATTAGCAATGTGGATGTGGACTCATGTTGAGTCAACCAGAGCAGTAGTTGAGAGCATAGAATTTCTGTAACTGGAGCAGGAGGTTCCTCTATGGAATCTGGAGCTTCGTGTAAATCTGGAGACACAGTAGGCTCTGCAGTCCCTGGATTGGGACTTAGTATACCAGCACCACTGTACTTTTCTTGGGTTAGTTCCTCCAGAGTAGGGTGAGACTGAGAGTTTCTACTCTTCAGGCACTTTGGTATCAAAAGGGGCTCTGTTGAACAGAATAGGACACAAGATGCTTTTTATGTGAGGGATGGACACCTTGTTTCTCTTTGAATCGGACAGCGGAAACAGGATTATACTACACATGCCTTCTACCCCAAGAACTGGAATAGCTGTTCTTTAACTGGTTCTGAGCAGGGGACGAAATTGTTACGTCCCGCAGCACAGTGCCCCTGTGCCGAGGACGTAACCATTACGTCCTCATACTGGAGCATGGGGGGAGCGCTAGTGAGCCTCCCCCTCACTCCCGCAGGGCAGGGATGGACGAGGAATCGCTTCCCCTTCCACCCTGCCCCCGAGTCCCCAGTGACATCAGAGGTCGCCTCCCATGCTTCCAGCGCCACCGAGGAGAAACAGATTTGTTTCTCCTCCGTAGGGGGGCAGGCTTTTCCTTTCCTTTTCATGTCTCTCTGAGCATTCTGGGCAGAAGCCATTAGACACCAGGGATGATTTTTTAAAATTTTCATAAGGAGGAGCTACCCATTTGGCAAGGGTCGCTCCTCAAGGGGGGGCATTTTTTCTAAGGCCATTTCTGCTCTCCTCTCCTTCCCCTCCGGGGGCAGATCAGCCTATATTAATTAGGCCGATCTGCCCTCGGGGGGGGGCAGAAGCCATTAGATACCAGGGGTGGTTTTTTTTTCATTACGTTTAGAAGGGGAGCGACCCCTTAGGCAAGGGTCTCTCCCCTGGGGGCAATTTTATTATTAGGCCTTTTCTGCCCCCCCCCCCGGATCGGCCTATATTAATTAGGCAGAAACCACTAGACACCAGGGATTTTTTTTGCGCCAATTTCACGCAAGGTGATCGACCCCTTAGGTAAGGTTCGCTCCCCTGGGGGGCAAATTCATTTTATGCCATTTCTGTCCCCCTTGGGGGCACATTAGCCTATTTTTGTAAGGCCCATCTTCCCCGAAAAGGGGCAGGAAGCCCACCAGAGACCAGGGAAGATTTTGTTTTAAAAAAAAGATGGTGGGGTTATGGCCATACCCTCACCCCAAATAAATGGGGACAAAGTTGTTCTGCCCACTGGTAACTACCCCGATCCACTCCCTGGGGGGGCAGAAAACCTACTGGATGCCAGGGAATAAAAAAAATATATAGTGGGGTGGTGGCTACCAACCAGTATGGGCATGGTTATGCCCCCACCCTAACTGAAGGGGGTAACAGTCTTTCATCTCTACCCCGCACACTAAAACATCTTATCCCACGGCAAGCAAGAGGACATTTGATTATTTTGGGTTTTGGTTTTACATTTGGGCCATAAGAGCTTGTCTAAGTCTCAAAATCGTCCCACTTGGAATGGTGAGGGCTGCACTTTTTGTACTTTGGGACGCTGCCATGTAGAAAAATCTACGAGACCAAAACACATCTGAAAACTAAGCATCTGGGTGAGTCCATGGTGGTGTGCTTCACATGCACCCCGCACCATTTTCTTACCCACAATATCCTGCAAACCTCAAACTTAGCTTAAACTCACACATTTTTTTCCCACATTTTTGTGATGGCACCTTCTGGAATCTGAAGGAATCCACAAAATTCCTACCACCCAGCATTGTTGCATCTATACCGATAAAAATTCTTCACCACTTGTCAGCCTAAAAACGTTTTTTTCCAAACTGCCCTTTTGGACCCTCTTTGGTTCCCCCTCATTTTTTACCTGTTTTTGGCTCTTCCCTGTCACAGGCACTTGGCCCACCTACACAAGTGAGGTATAATTTTTATTGGGAGACTGAGGGGAACGTTGGGTGGTAGGAAATTTGTGCTGGTGCAGTGATCTCACACAGAAATGTGGGAAAAATTTGATTTTTCAGCTAAATTTGAGGTTTGCTGACGATTCTGAGTAAGAAAACACTGGGGGATCCACGCAAGTCACCCCTCCCTGGATTCCCTCGGGTGTCTAGTTTTCAGAAATGTTTGGGTTTGGTCGGTTTCCCTGGATGGCTGCTGAGCCCAGAACCAAAAACCCAGGTGCACCCCCTGCAAAAACAGGTAGTTTTGTATTTGATAATTTTGATGTGTCCACGTAGTGTTTTGGGGCATTTCCAGTCGCGGGCACTAGGCCTACCCACACAAGTGGGGTACCATTTTTATTGGGACACCTGGGGGAATGCTGAGTGAAGGACATTTGTGTCTACTCTCAGATTCCAGAACTTTCTATCACCGAAATGAGAGGAAAAAGTGTTTTTTTGGCCAAATTTTGAGGTTTGCAAAGGATTCTGGGTAACAGAACCTGGTGAGAGCCCCACAAGTCACCCCATCTTTGATTCCCATAAGTTCCTAGTTTTAAAAAATGCACAGGTTTGCTAGGTTTCCCTAGATGCTGGCTGAGCTAGAGGTCAAAATCCACAGCTAGGCACAGGTCTGTTTTCTTTGGGAAAATGTGATGTGTCCATGTTGTGTTTTGGGGCATTTCCTGTTGCTGGCACTAGGCCTACCCACACAAGTGAGGTACCATTTTTGTCGGGAGGTTTGGGGAAACGCTGGGTGGAAGGAAATTTGTGGCTCCTGTCAGATTCCAGAACTTTCCGTCACCGAAATGTGAGGAAAAAGTGTTTTTATGTCAAGTTTTGAGGTTTGCAAAGGATTCTGGGTAACAGAACCTAGTGGGAGCCTCACAAGTCACTCCATTCTGAGTTCCCATATGTGTTTAGTTTTAAAAAATGAATAGGTTTGCTAGATTTCCCTAGGTGCCAACTGAGCTAGAGGCCAAAATCCACAGCTAGGCACTTTCCAAAAAACACATCAGATTTCAATGTAAAAATGTGATGTGTCCATGTTGCGTTTCCTGTCACAGGCAATAGGCCTACCCACGTAAGTGAGGTGTACCATTTTTGTTGTGAAACTTGGGGGAACACAGAATAGAAAAAGAAGTGTTATTGCCCCTTGTCTTTCTCTACATTTTGTCCTTCCAAATGTAAGACAGCGTGTAAAAAAGGCGTCTATTTGAGAAATGCCCTCTAATTCACATGCTAGTATGGGGACCCCAGAATTCAGAGATGTGCAAATAACGACTGCTTTTCAACACCTTATTTTGTGCCCATTTTGGAAATACAAAGGTTTCCTTTATACCTATTTTTGACTCTTCATATTTCACCAAATGAATTACTTTATACCCGTTATACAAAGAAAACCCATTGCAAGTTAGGCTCTAGTACCTAGAGTTCTTGATGAACCTACAATACCTATATATCCCCGCAACCATAAGAGTCCAGCAGACGTAACGGTATCTTGCTTTAAAAAATCTGACATTGCAGGGAAACGTTACAGAGTAAAACGTGGAGAAAAATGGCTGTTTTTTTCACCTCAGTTTCAATATTTTTTTATTTCAGCTGTTATTTTCTGTAGCAAACCCTAGTAGGATCTACACAAATGACCCTGTGTCGAATTCAGAATTTGTCCAGCATTGATTTCACACCCATTTCTGTCACTAACTGGAAGGAGGCTAAAAGCACAAAAAAAATAAAAAATGGGCTATGCCCCAGTAAAATGTCAAAATTATGTTGAAAAAGTGGCTTTCTAATTTAAGTCTGCCTGTTCCTGATAGCTGGGAAGATGGTGATTTTAGCATTACAAACCCTTTGTTGATGCCATTTTCAGGGGAAAAACCAAAAGCCTTCTTCTGCAGCCCTTTTTTCTCATTTATTTTTAAAAAACAAAATTTTTGCTGTATTTTGGCTAATTTCTTAGTCTTCTCTAGGGGAACCCACAAACTCTGGGTACCTCTAGAATCCCTAGTATGTTGGATAAAAGGTTATGATGGCGAAGTGCCCCAAATAGCCAAAAAAAAGGGTTGGCACAGGAGGGGAAAAGGCCTGGCAGCAAAGGGGTTAAGATAAGTCAAACACTAGTTTATTAGGAATCTTTTCTCAAACTTTTATGAGGCACCCGTCAACAGCTTTAGAAACCTTAACTTGAAAGGTGGCAGACTTCCAATGCATCAAATTGGATTTTAGTTCTGACTTCTTGAATGTTTCGCAACAGCTTTTGTTCAGTTTCTGGGACAGACAATTTTGCTACTGCGACCTTCCCAAGGCAATCCAGAACAAGTATATACTCCGAAGAGCATATAATACGAAGTACAACTACCTATTTCTCCTCTAGGGAAATTATTTAATGCTCTCTAGACTTCCTACAGATTATGCAACCAACTCAGTTCTGCATTCAGTAACCCAACAGTCAAGACTTGAACATATGGAAGCTCACTTACTTAACCAATTATTTACTACTTGAAATAGGTTGGTGAATTGCAGATAAATACCCTGAACAGACGTAACATCCCTGTAAGCTTTTGAGGCGAATGCAGGACCATTGTCTGAATGAGAAAATTAAAAACTGCTCCAGTGGAAGTGGTATGTCTTTTCAACCACCTGAGCATATCAAACCCATAAGAATCTGGTACCTGAGTCAACAGAGACCAATATCAAATAATATTAGTTACATCTGGGAATAGGCCTGACATTGTCAAGGGAAGGATCACGCAAAGGGGCAATCAAATAGTTTAGGGACTCTGCACAGGTCTTAGAAAAACCAAAATATGTCATTTGTTGACAGAAATATTGCATTACTGCACATATTTATTTTTCCTCTAGGTGTCTTAGTTGAGGATGGCTACCTTAGACACCAGTTTCGGTGTTTTAGCTTTGACACTACAGATTTCATGCCAGCATGTGCAAACACATTAACCCCCTGAGCTGCTGTGATTAAATATAACATAGCTCGCTCATCTATGAGCATATTTCTCTTTCACTCCTGGTTTGAAAACCCTTAGAGTGTTATCTGAATTGAGGGTGTATGAGTGATCCAAAGGTTCATCTCCTTTAATATCCGTGCCTATCTTGGCTTATGATTGGGTTATCTGCAGATTCTTTAGAAAGGTATGATCTGCATCTGCACCAAAACAAAGGTTGCGGCACAGTTCCCTTAAATGTGATTTCCTTCACTTTTATGGTCCATGGTGTGTGGCATAAACCAATGGAAGCTTGCCTCTAAAAGACAGCCACCTTCCCCAGAATTTCTATATCTTTATTGACTTCCCTTCTGAATCTCTGTATTTGTTGAGGCGCTAATGTATGCACTGTACATTGTACGCTGTAAAGGGCATTAAAGCTGAATTCTACACTGTGCTAGTGTGGGAACTGAAAGATCAGCATTATATAGTGAAAGTAGCAGAGAGTGTGCATTGCTGTGCAGGGGAGCCACCTAAAACCTTTAGCGTGTATGTGTAGCGCTTTTAAGTTTGCTAGTGGCAAAAGTGTCCTGCACTGCAACACTAGCCGGTCACAGCATTCTAGTACTTAGATGGGTGAAACATTTAAGAGTTGCTTAAAATGTGTTATGATTCATTGATGAGAGCATTGTAAAGACATTGCAAAACAAACTGCTGCTTGCACTAGATGAGATGAGATACAAACTTTGTATCAAACAGCGTTTAGAAGAAGACATTTTCTGTACCACAGAATTCTCAGTGGGAGATTGAAGCTTGTTTTCAGCTGTGAAAATGTGATTAGTACAGGAATGGAATTTCTGTACGCCTTTTGTGTGAATTATGCGCTTGTAGCCTTAAGGTTGTGAGAGAGAAAATCTGTTCTCTGCTTTGTTTTTTTGTCTTGCAACATGTCTGTTTCCAGTCCATGTGAGATAACTGTGTACGTTTTTGTCCAATGTATTTCAGAAAACGTGAGAAAAATAAATCATTACAAAAGAGTATTAAATCCCCAGCAGTGATAACTTACGTTTTTAGAATAGACTCTGAAATAATCAGATAGTCTGGTGCTGGATAAACCTCATCTAAGCGAAATTACATTAAAATGCACAATTTTGCAATTTTAGGAGTTAATTTTGCAACAGTATGTGGTCAGTAACGTTCTACTGCAGACAGTTCTACTTTGTGATGTAAGGTATGGGTCTTCCTGTGAGTTATTAATAATTTTACTGCAAACAGATCAGGACTATTATTAGCCCATAAAGGATTTTATATAGGAATCTAAAAATACTGAAAATTATTTGAACATGAAAAGTGGTTAAATATTTTTTTGGGCTGCTATGTTTTAGCTAAAAAGCATCGGGGTTATTTTAAATGTATGTACATTTTCTATTAGGTTAATTTCTACTCCTGTGTTGTGAGTTTGGATGCATGTCTGTATGTATACCTTAATATATGTTGTTCATTACTATTTTATAGGGTCTGTAAGGTTTATGAAAACCATAAAAAAGGAGTGTTCATTATGCAACTTCAAGGCACTATAATATCTAGATATTGTAGATAGTTGTTAGAAGCGGGGTC
Organism: Pleurodeles waltl; assembly: GCF_031143425.1. NCBI lineage: Eukaryota > Metazoa > Chordata > Amphibia > Caudata > Salamandridae > Pleurodeles > Pleurodeles waltl. The sequence continues at coordinate 206,172,803 of NC_090445.1, read as the reverse complement.
TTTGGCTGACCGTCAGGTTGCCCCCTGTTCAAGCAAGGACCCTCACTCTAGTCAGGGTAAAAGAGAATCACCCCCAGCTAACCCCTGCTTACCCCCTTGGTAGCTTGGCAGAGAAGTAGGCTTAACTTCAGAGTGCTAGGTGTAAAGTATTTGTACCAACACACACAGTAACTTAATGAAAACACTACAAAATGACACAACACAAGTTTAGACAAATAGGAAATATTTATCTAAGCAAAACAAGACCAAAACGACAAAAGTCCGGCATACACAAGTCATGTTATGAATTTTTAAAGATTAAACTCAAAAATAGCGCTTAGAAACACAAAATGCTTCGATGAGGTGTTAACACGGCGTCGTGTTAACAACAAGCCGACACCAGCCGCGCCGGACATGGAGTCGCGTAGACCCCCAAGTACAGTACCTTTAGTGAAGAGTGAAAACAAGTCGATGCGCAAAGTCGGGGATCGCGGCGTCTGTGCGAAACTTTGAATCCGCGCACTTCAAGCGGCGTTAATCATGACATGGTGCAGCGACTTCCACAGAGTCGCGGACTTCACTGGGGCTGCAGCGGCGTCGGGCCTGCGAAGGTTGTCGCATTCCTGCGAAGATCACGGAGTCGGGTGCAGGCAGCGTCACTGGATTCAACAGCGGCGTCGGTCCGAAGTCGTCTGAAGTCGATTTCCTTGGATTTCTACCAGCTTTCCTTCCAAGGGCCCAGAGACTCGATAGGGCACCACTTGTCAGAGCAGGAGTCTCTCCAGAGACTCCAGGTGCTGGCAGAGAGAAGTCTTTGCTGTCCCTGAGACTTCAAACAACAGAAGGCAAGCTCTAAATCAAGCCCTTGGAGATTTCTTCACAAGATGGAAGGCACACAAAGTCCAGTCTTTGCCCTCTTACTCTGGCAGAAGCAGTAGCTGCAGGATAGCTCCACAAAGCACAGTCACAGGCAGGGCAGTTCTTCTCCTCAGCTCTTCAGTTCTTCTCCAGGCAGAGGTTCCTCTTTTTTCCAGAAGTGTTCTAAAGTCTGGGTGCCCTTCTTATATCCAATTTCTCCTTTGAAGCAGGCCTACTTCAAAGTGAAATCCTGCTTTGCCCAGGCCAGGCCCCAGACACTCAGCAGGGAGTCGGAGACTGCAATGTGTGAGGACAGGCACAGCCCTTTCAGGTGTAAGTGACCACTCCTCCCCTCCCTCCTAGCACAGATGGCTTATCAGGAAATGCAGACTACACCCCAGCTCCTTTTGTGTCACTGTCTAGTGAGAGGTGCAACCAGCCCAACTGTCAAACTGACCCAGACAGCGAATCCACAAACAGGCAGAGTCACAGAAATGGTATAAGAAAGAAAATGCTCACTTTCTAAAAGTGGCCTTTTCAAACACCCAATCTTAAAATCAACTTTACTAAAAGATGTATTTTTAAATTGTGAGCTCAGAGACCCCAAACTCCATATGTCCATCCGCTCCCAAAGGGAATATACACTTTAATCAGATTTAAAGGTAGCCCCCATGTTAACCTATGAGAGGAACAGGCTTTGCAACAGTGAAAAATGAATTCAGCAATATTTCACTGTCAGGACATATAAAACACATTACTATATGTCCTACCTTAACCATACACCGCACCCTGCCCTTGGGGCTACCTAGGACCTACCTTTGGTGTGCCTTACATGTAAGAAAAGGGAAGGTTTGGGCCTGGCAAGTGAGTACACTTGCCAAGCCGAATTTACAGTTAAAACTGCACACAGAGGCACTGCAGTGGCAGGTCTAAGACATGAATACAGAGCTACTTATGTGGGTGGCACAACCAGTGCTGCAGGCCCACTAGTAGCATTTGATTTACAGGCCCTGGCACCTGTAGTGCACTTTACTAGGGACTTACTAGTAAATCAAATATGCCAATCATGGATAAACCAATTACTTACATTTTTGCACAGAGAGCATATGCACTTTAGCACCGGTTAGCAGTGGTAAAGTGCTCAGAGTTCAAAAGCCAACAGCAACAGGTCAGAAAAAAATAGGAGACAGGAGGCAAAAAGATTGGGGATGACCCTCCATAAGCAAAAAAGTCCAACAATAGTTTAAAATAGTTTTTATGTCATGTTTAGCTTCATTTAGCCTCTGTCTTCAAAAGACATGAAGCCTGCACTTGGTGTTCACTCCACAAGGGGTGACATTCAGCACTGTATTTTTGATCCCGCCCGCTTTATTTCCATCCAGGGCTAGAGCCTATTTTAAAAGCCCACTTCCTTACATATTTGTTCCCTGAGCTCTTCAGATACTAAGTAAGAAAATTTTAATATTATTACCTCCACTTTGAAGTGCATCTCTTTATAAAGACTGGAGGCCAGTCAACCTCTGCTAAAAAGTCAAAAAATGATGTCACAAACATTAAATAAATGAAGCCAGAATTCTGCTTTAGTATTGAGTGGTGTGCCCACTTCAATCTGTATATGGTTTAGTTACGTTTACCATCAGATGTTCTTTCAAGATTCTAGTGAACGGTTGTGACTTCTGTTGTGCTAGCCCAGAGCGCTGTTTATGGATTACTTACATGTATGTATTGTATGTGTGCACATGTTGTGCAGGTCCAGTAGCAACTAGTCCTATAAAAGTCATTTGTTTGACCTATTGGCTAAGTTGCCTATACCCTGATACTTCTTCAATCAGTAAGTGTGTTACTGGTAGAAGTGTCAAAATGTGATGTCAGTGCATGGTCTAAATCCAGCCAGCACGACAGGTGACTCTATTATTATTTAGCAAACACCTACCAGCATTCTGTGATGTATGAGGCACTTGACCACCAAACCACGTCTGTTGTACTTGAGGTCTCAAAGAGACTTCTATGCCTCAGTAGATCACCTACATAAATTACAAACTGACGTACAGTCTGTATGTTTAAAAGCTTCCAGTTTTGGGAACTATTTCATCAGACTCCAAAACTCCACTCGTAAGTGTAAGAATTTGGAAGAGAAAATGCGGCAAATGTAATTACAAATATTTCAAATAGGTATGCAGTGTGTGCATGTACCCTCTCTTCCTGTCGGGTACACATCTAGCCAAGAGATATGTGTGAGTGCCCTGAAATAACTCCTATCGCAATAGACGCTACTTGCACCATGTTAACAAACAAATTCAATAAAGAGGAGATTCATACACAGAAGTGAAATGCAGAATAATCTTTTATCATTCAAGTACTTATAAAACTTCTGTTAAATATGGTGCTTCCTACTTAACAAGTAGGAGGTAACATTAATATTACACCAGATGGTCTGGACATCCTTTTTTAGGCATAAAATTAGTCTTTTGAGTGTGAAATCAGAAACTACTGAAAAGTCCAGAAAATCTGAACACTCTACGTTGTGCACCAATGTTGCGTAAACTGAGTATCTGACTCAGTTCTACAAGATTTGTTTTCACAACCACAGGTGACATAATTGAACTAAGTTCAATGCACCAGCTCTGAATGTGAAAGACAGGTTATTGCAGCCTTGCAGAATGCCGTTCAACATATAAATGAGATGGTATCCATGCTTCTGGGTTACAAACAGGGAACAGTGGTAATCCAGACAATTGTTCATTAATGATTTACACACTCGAGATCACTAGAAATGGAATATGCATTTCAAAATATTTATTTGAAAATAGTTATTTGCGGGGATCTTGTGCGTGATTATTGGTAACATCACAGAAGATAATAAAAAGCAGCTAAACTTTGCAGCAACAGTGAAAACAGGGAAAAATGTTCACATCACAATTGAGAGCCCATACACCCTCATTGTGCTATCTCTAAGCATTATTCTAATTCTAGCAAATGAATAAATATTAAGCCTGAGTTTCTGAGGTGGTGTGGATAGCTGGGCAACAAGATTTGTTGCCGGTTTGGAATAGCTGTTCAGCTTTTTCGAGCACAGGAGCTAGGAGATTGTGTCTACAAGAGAACAAAATCCTGGCACCAGTTCGTAGAGGCAGAATGGAATGCTTTGCAACCCTCAGGAAGTCTTGCTTGAGGCTCTTTTGGTCGGGATGGAATCTGGTGCTGTGCTCATCTGGATCTGCAATCTGTTTATGCAACCTGGGTGACATTTCTCTAAGTGATCAAGTGACAGTCCTTATATGTAGAATATTATCAGGGACTGGAATTTCTGATATAAGTTGAGAAATGTCTGACATAGATTATGTGTGTCCCATTATGGACATACAAGGTGAGAGGACATCAGTTCTTATACACAGAATCTTATCAGGGTCTGGAATTTCTGATATAATTTGAGGAATGTCTGACATAGATTATGTGCTTCCCATTATGGATGTATCAGGTGAGAGGACATCAATTCAGACTACACTGTCTTGGTTATATGTCGATATGTGTTTTTAATCAACCTTGACATGGTGGAAAATAGACATTTGATCCAGACAAATGTCGCCCTATTTGTTGTATCTGTGTCATTGATCGAAGGGCTTCACGCTTTACAGTTCTTAGAAAGATAAGGTAAGGCAACATCTATATCCAATAGCAGTCATGATAACAATTCTGCATAAATCGGGAAAGACGGCGACTGCCATAGTTTGAGAGAGGGAAGATGGGCGACTTCCATTAGTCAAGATGGAGTCAAAGCCTACATAGATAAACTGGTTGGACAGGCTAACTAAAATTAAAACTGTAGCTAACATTGAACCTGTCCTGTATGTGTTTCAGAATCTAAAACTAAAGGAGCCCTAAAAGCAAGTGATTAAAAAATAGAATTATGGAGGGAAAATCAGTCATAGGATTCATGACATGACTGTAATAATTTCTGAAATAAATAGGTACTCAATTATCGCTGAATGTGTTTTTGATTGCTTTTGCTTATCAGAAATATTCAAAATACGGTTACAGACTAAAAAGCACATGCCAGAAATGTACATTTGCTGAGATAGCAATTCATCACTTGTTACATATTCAGTAACTCATGTCTTCAAACTGGAATGGAAAAGGTGTCTATGCACTGGAAGACATGATCCTTACAACATTTCAATATTTGTCTTTCTGTTTCTGCCTTTTTATTTTAAAACATTCTACCTTCTGGTTGGTGTGTTCTATTAGCCTTATAGCCCTTCTGCTTCAGCTTATACCAGATGTTAAAGGCCCTGTTCTGCGGCTCAGGCCTATACCTCAGAGCCTTTCACAGCTTGAATAGTCCTCAGTAGCCGGCTATAGAGCTATATTATGTTTGCCGCACAAACATTCTCCCAGACTCCTCCACAGCCATTTCTAGCTACACTGTGTGAGCCTCCAGTAGGCTGTCACGAATGGAAAGAATGTTTCACTAATTTATAGAAATCATGGATGATGGCGATGGCATTCCTGAAACGAATCCCACCTGTGTTGCCAAAGTTGTAAAAAAGTACCCTGACGTGGTTTGAAGTAAGTCCTTGCCCGTGATTGTTGCTCCAGAGTGGTACAACCTCACCCAACATCCCCTCCAAGATGATTGCCATCAAACTCAAATTGTGACATAGTTAAGGATAAACTGTGGCACGCATGGGTCCCAACACCACACATAAAGGCAGGATACAGCCGAAGAGGAGGACCCAGTGAAAAGAATGAGAATTCATTATGGGGAGTAAGCGGAGGGAGAGTTGTGGGGGGAGACCAGTCTACTGAAGGTAAAGCTGGACACCACATCCGAGGGAGGAGAGCAGAGCACTGAGAGTAAATGAAGGTGCACAGAAGAAGAAGCCTGCAAAAGGAAAGAAGAGGAGAGAGAGAAGAGCAGAGGAAAGTTTCCTGAGGAAGGAAGGTAGAATAAAGAAAACAAAGATGGAGAGTTAGGGATCAGAAACCAGAGAACGCAGAGAAATAGAAAAGGGGGCGCAGAAGGGAAGCAGAGAAATGATACCAGAAAAGGAGAGCAGAACAGAGAAGGGGGGCAACAGAAGTAGGTAAAAGGAAAAAGAGAAAGGAGTGCAGAAGACGCGAAAACAAAGGCAGAGGAGGGAGCATCAAGGATGGAATGAGGGTGAAGTGTTCACGAGAGAGGAATGAGAGAAGCACAGAGACGAGAGAGCAGAGCAAGGCGAAAACATCGGAGGTGGGAGAGCAGAGCACATGATGGAGAGCAGCGCGGGGAGGATCGGCGCGATGCAGAAGAGCCTTGGAAGGGAGCACAGCCGAGCAGAAAGATCAGAGCATAGGACACAGAGTAGGGAGGGTAGAGGGGGGAGAGCAGTCATTGCTTCACATTTCCTGGGCAGGATGTGGCACAGGGAGCTTAAGTAGAGCTCCTTCCCTTTCCTGATTGGAGCTCCACTCCCCTCCCTCACCTCCCCTGCCATCTCTGCTATCTCTTGAAATCTGTAGTACATCCTGGCATCATGTCCTTTTGTGTAATCCTTCTGGGTTACCATGGAAACCAGCCTGTAATGCATGGAGAGACAATCCACAGCACCGAGCCTTAAAGAGGTGACAGCAGAGGGGCCAGAGAGAAGCTGGAACAGCTGGAGGCGAATGGGGGCTGCTCTGTGCGTTACTCAGTGAGAGAGCACTCCGAGACCGTGTACATACGGGGAACAGGTCCCCACTCAAGAGAGCTAAGCATCCCCTGGCACCTAGCGCAAAATGGGTTGGGTTCATGCGGTGCAGCCGATAAGTGTAGCCTGAACACGAATCTGTGGCCTACAGGTCCCACTGAACAGATTTAGGGCTGCAGGAAAAGCACGTCCATGCAGCAATTAACACACAGGAAAGCCCACAGCGCCTAGAGGCACTAGAAGTATATAGATACAAAGCAAAATAACACCAACCTTTATTGCGCTGGGCATAATATAGATGCAAAGCAAAATAACACCAACCTTTATTGCACTGGGCATGATCTGTGTCAGAACACCCGCGTAGTGCATACGGGTTGTGCCTCTAAAGCTGACCTCTAAAGCTGGGGACTGAATCATCTCTGTCTCTTGTTAGATGCTCTACATAGCGCTGTTCCTTGTTATTTGTTCAGTGCTCCAAAGAGGTGTGTACATTGTGCATTGCTCTCTGTGATTGTTCTTGCTATGTGTGCTTTGGTCGGTGTGCCTCTCTTTGGATGCTCTGTTTTGTGCTTTGGTTTCTGTTGGCTCTATTTGAATGCTGTTTTCCAGTGTGCCTCTCTGCATGGTGTTTTGTGCTTTGGTCTGTGCGCCTCTCTGCATGCTGGTTTGTGCTTTAGTCTCTGTGCCTATGTTTGGATGCAGTTTCGTGCTTTGGTCTGCGAGCTTGTCTTTGCATGGTGCTCGTGCTTAGTTCAGTGTGCCTCTCCGTGCACGCTGCTATCTGCTTTTCTCTGCGTGTCTCTCTATTCACGCTGTTTTGTGCTTTGGTCAGTGTGCTTCTCTGTTCATGCTGGTTTGTGCTTTGGTTTCCGTGCCTCTGTTTTGATGCTGTTTTGTGCTTTGGTCTGTGTGTGTCTCTGGGGATGCTGTTTTGTGCTTTGGTCACTGGGCCTCTCTTTGTGCACTGTTATGTGCGTTGGTCTGTGTCCTGTCTGTTCATGCGGTTTTGTGTTTTGGTCTGTGTGCCCCTCTGGTGATGCTGTTTTGTGATTTGGTCTATGTGCCCCTCTGGTGATGCTGTTTTGTGCTTTGTTCACTGGACCTCTCTTTGCGCATTGTTTTGTGCTTTGGTCTGTGTGCCTGTCTGGTCATGCTGGTTTGTGCTTTGGTCTGTGTTCCTGTCTGGCCATGCTGGTCTGTGCTTTGATCTCTGTGCCTATGTTTGGATGCAGTTTCGTGCTTTGGTCTGTGAGCCTGTCTTTGCATACTGCTCGTGCTTTGGTCAGCGTGCCTCTCCGTGCACGCTGCTATCTGCTATTCTCTGCGTGTCTCTCTGTTCATGCGGTTTTGTGCGTCGGTCTGTGTGCCTCTCTTTGCATGGTGTTATGTGCTTGAGTTTGTGAGCAACTCTTTGCATGTGTTTCGAACTTTGGTCAGTGTGCCTTTGTGTGCATACTGTTTTGTGCTTGTTTTGTGTGCCTTTCATTGGAGGCTCTATTTTGTTTATTTCTGTGCTTGATTGACTGTTGCATTGCACATAGGCCTGTGTGCCTTGGTACGGCCTCAGCGCTGCACAGCGGCTCCTGCCTGTCATTGAATACTCTGTTTTGTGCATTGGTCCGTATGTCTCTTGGTATGTGCTCAGCGTCATCGTCTCTGCGTCTCTCGTTGGTTGCTGTTCGTTGAGCAGCCTCCCTTCTTGCACAGCAGTGAACACTGGTTTCTCAGTGCATCATTAGACCAGGCTCTCGGCCTGCTGGCCTGGTGGTGTTTCTCTGTAAATTCTATTTTTGTGCCTTATTCTTTGTACATCTGGTTGAAGGCTTTGTATCAGACGTTGGTCTCTAGGATGGAGGCTGGTTTCTGTCTCTTGCGTAATTCTCCGCATTGCACATTATTACTTACCTCTATCTGGCTCTGTGTCGTGAGTTGGCTTCTCTGCCTCTTGTTGGATGCTCTGTACTGCTTGCTGCTCTCCGTTGATAATCGATGCGTGCTGAATGTTGGTGCTATGACGCCACATCGTGCGTTTTGTTAGGTTATATGTATTCACTGATTGACCATTTGATGTCTCCTTGCCGGTTGTAAGTCTCACTCTCGCCTCGTGGTGTCTCCTTAAATGTCCTACGTCTGACCTTGACCTCCTCAGTGCTGCCTTGCCTGTTCTGAATTTCCCATTGTCCCTTTAGGGCTAGTGTTCTGCACGCCATTGGAGACCGCCCTATGTTATACCATGTAATACGCTATGTTATGGCAGAAGATCTTTGTGGTCCGTAGGAATACTGAGGTTGTTAGTGATGGCACTACAGAAGGTATAGTTGTCTGTGATCCCACGTTCGTCACGTTGGTCCTGCCAGCGCCAGTGCTTTATTTGTAAAAGAAAATAAGTGCCAGGGCCAGAGGTATTTCATGGCACCCCTCTGTAGTTTGTGCAGCCTGCCAGCGCTGCCAAATGCCAGTGCCACTGTTACCCTTACCCTATAATTAAACTATTCTAATAAATATTCCATGTCGCTAAAGCTGTTAGAACGGACTGGATGGGGTATTTTTATTTTTTTAATTACATTCATATTGACATTTTAAACAGTCTATGGATGTGCTCTCCTAAATAATTGACTGACATCATCACCATATGGTGAATTGTCGGAAATAAGTACTAGTGTTGTGAATGAAGTGCCAGTGCTAAGCACCGGAAAACACCAGCACAAATTAAGCACTGGCCAGAACACTTTGAATTAGATGGTGAACTCTTGTGTTAACGGTGTAAACCCGTCTATTGCACTTTTTTTACTGGTGTCGTGTTATATGAGTCTCAGCAGTACACAACCTACTTATGTTCTCTTAGGTACGGTGTAACATGTTGACCTTATTTCTTTTTACTGTTGTTATTGTTCGACATGTTGTAACATTCAGTGCTTTAGGCTACCTATTAGTCTCTATGTGTTACCTTCAGTACTCTAGGATGTTTGTTAATCTGTGTGCAACATTCAGTACTCTGGGCTACTCTTTAGTCTGTCCATGCTACATTCGGTACTCTAGGCTTCACGTTCGTTTCTCTGCTACATTTAGTGCTGTAAACTCTTTGTTAGTACCTTTGTATCACAGTCAGTACCTTGGCCTACTAGTTAGTCTGTGTGTTTGTCACACTCACTACTACAGCTAGTTGTTCGTCTGTGTAGCATTCAGTGCTGTAAGCTTCTCGTTACTCTCTAAATGTCACTGTTAGAACTCTAGACTATGAGCTAATCTTTCTGCATAATACTCAGTACTGTAGTCAGTACTCTGGGCTACTTATTAGTCTCTCTGTGTGTCACACTCATTACTTTAGGCTAGTTGATAACCTCTGTAAGTACCAATCATTACTGTAAGCTACTTTTTAGTCTCTCTGTGTCAAGATCAGTACTCCATGCTACGTGTTTGTCTGTGTAATATTCAGTACTCTAGGATACTCGCTTGTCTCTGTGTTGCGTTCAGGTTTTAAGCACTGCTCATTGTTAAGGACTTCGCCTCACCTGTTGCAAGCTCCACAACCATCATGCCTTTGCAAAACTTCTGCACCCAGCTCTCCCACTATTTCAAGAACAAGATCAGCAACATCTACAATGACATCGATGCCCAGCCGGACACCTACACTCTTGCAGCCCTTTCGCCCATTGAGACGGGGCCCTAAACCCCACCATGACCACCTGGCCTACCATCAGCACATTGAAACCGCAGCAAAAAGGCACTCTGTCTACTTAGGAGCACCATTGGGCACCTAACCTCACCACATCTTCACAAAGGGCTGAATCCCATCGACATCTAACAACTCCATTGACACAGACACCTTTCCAAATGCCTCGAAACACGTCACCTCTCAGCAGACTCAAAGATGCTAGCCAGCTACCGACTGATCTCCTTGCTGCCCTACTCCTCTTAGGTCCTTGAGAAAATCATCAACAAACAACTATCTGTCCACCTAAACATTAACCACCTCCTTAGTCCCACCAAATCCAGATTTAGGTCCAGTCATAGCACCAATACCACACTTATTGCCATCAAAGACAACACCCGTAGGATCATGGGCAGAAAAAATGCCACACCCCTCATCCAACTGGACCTATCTGCTTCTTAAAACACTGTCTTCTACCCCATCCTCATTCGAAGCCTCCACAAACTCTGCTTTCAAGGTTCCACTCTGTGCTAGATCTGCTTCTTCCTCACTGGTCGCACCCAGTCGGTCAGCCTGGCTCCCTATACCTTGACTGCCATCATCCTCATCTGCAGAGTATCCCAAGGATCATCTCTCAGGCCCATGTTGTTCAACCCCTACATGACTTCTCCCACACCCACTGACCCACAGAATCTATGTTATCTCCAATGCAGATGACACCCAGCTCATCTTTCACTCTCTAGTGACACATTCAGCATCTGCACCAACTTTACCTCCTGTAAATCTGAAGTCAGCAGGTGGACGAAGGTTCACTGTCTGAAGCTCAACACAGACAAAACAGAAGTGGTGCTCTTCAGCAAGGACACCTCACTATGGAAATTCACCTGGTGGCTAGTAGACCTCAAACCAGCAACACACCAGCCACCCAAGCCAAGAACCTAGGAATAGTGGTGGACATCCAGCTGACAATGACCATCCAGCATAGTCGCCTCCTCCTGCTTTTACACCCTCAAAATTCCAAAAACAAATCTTTAAGTGTCTCCTAATCAACCCCCACAAGGACCATCAACCAGGCCCTCATCATCAGCAAGCTGGGCGGCGGCAACCCACTCTATGTCGTAATCCCCGCCAAGTGTACCAGAAGACTTCAGACCTTGCTGCAGCCAGATTTATGCTCAGGCTCCCACCTTGCACACACATCACCCCGTACCACAGAGACATTTACTAGCTCCCCATCCACAAACATGCACTCCTAAAGCTTCTCACACACACATACAAAGCCCTGCACAACCTAGACTCCTACTGCCGCAACAGAAACATACTCTTTCACACCCCAATCATGAACCTCCGCTTAGCCAGCCTTAGCCAGCCTCTGGCTAGAACGCATCCTCTGCACACACAAAACTAGAGCCGGCAGATGGGCCTTCTCATACCGCACTCCCAAAGCCTGAAATGACAGTGCCTCAACATCAGGGCCATCTCGCTAGTCCTTGAGTTCTCTCAACAAACAGAAAACATGGCTCTTCACCTACACTTCAGACTCAACCAGTATAGTCCCCTCTTTTTTAGTGCCAGGATACCCTCCCGGGCAAGTTGTATATTCTACAAACTAACATAACACGTGTTTACCCAGGAATCAGAATTATGAGTTGTGTGAAAATGATCACACCCTCGAAGCTTTCCCCTGATAGATGACGGCGGGTCAAGGCTGCCACAATTTATTGAGGGACAAGGTCTTGGAAAAAGAAAACCATGTAGGATTTGGTGTGTTAAAAAGCTATTTTGCATATCTGGCACATTTTCCTGTTGTAAATTCAAAATAGGAGGCGTTTATCACACCTGGAAAACATCTCACACTAGGGTAATAATATTTATCAGTCAGGACAAATACCCCACCCTACTCAGACAATCTATAATGAGGGTATGAAAAGCGTTGAAAAGGAGACACAAACCAATACACCATCTAACTATGCACCTGAAGCGCAAGCACAATAAATAGCTGCTATTTAAAGTTAATGGAAACATATGTGAAATTGAAAATCACAAAAAAGCTCAGATATGAGGTTCAAAGGTCATATCAGAGTGCAGCAAGACAGCAATTACAAATCCCTTGTTAATTAACAAGTTAATACAACATTCGGTAAATGCAATGCCGCTGGTAAATGCAATGCTGCTGTGTGTATTATGTGCAGTATTACCCTTTCCTAAACTTAGAATGGTGCATAGTTGGGTTATTCTGCATGTTTACTATTTTTCAAGCTACAAAGCCTGTAATAATGCAATATTTCCCTGCACAAATTCTGGTAGGTGTTGCATGGGCATCTCCATTGTAAAAGTGTGGTATTTGCACACTACTTTTAACCCCAATTTCAGTGCAGACTGATTATTGGGCACTAAAAACGATGCCTGCACTAGAATCGATCTGATCATGTCTCACCATCCACAGCCAGAAAGCCAAGATCATTCTGAGTCATCTATGTCCCCTGCATCTGTGATGATCCAAAAGAGTCATCCCTCTTGTGGCCTGCTTTCAACATCTATATTTTTTTACTTTTTTTAGGTTTAGCACGCAAGCGCTCTGGCCTCTTGTAATCTAGCTCTGGGCTTTAACCACGCCCACCGCTCACCTATCACTATCACTCCTTCATGGGCTTGCCTTTCAAAAATCCTTTGTTATCATTGGTAAATGCTTTACATTTGTCCCTCCTTGGGGCACTTTTGTTACCGCCTAGGCCATCGACCCTGTTACATGGATAATTGCACGTTTGAAGATACGTTTGACTGCAAGCGAAGTTCTTTTTCCTTTTGTGTCCTCACTTCACACTCATGGTGGCCGTGGAGCTTTGAATTGGCTCACTTATGTCAACTGTTTTACTTTTCATTTTCAATTTTTGTGGCAAGTAAAGTCCGGTTAGGAATTTACAAAGCTGATAGCTCTAACTCGAGCAACTGCAAGACCCATTGGATTGCAACTGCTTGTTTTTAACATGGCACAGCTTCTCGACCACTAGTAGATATCACTGCAAGTTTGACTATGTGTTCCACTGTGTCAAGAAGAACTTCCTGTGCAAGAATGGCCCCAAGGCCAGGATTATAGAAGTTGGGGAGCCTGAGCCCAGCTCTTTTCCAGATACCAAAGGTCTCAGTCGCAAACACCCACAGTGTGTCTTAACCTCCCTAAGTAGGATCATGTGAACCGAGCCCTAAATCACTTCTTTGGCTCTATTTAAATGCCAGGATTAAGTTTGAGTTATTTTGAAACCTCCACAAAATATAGTAGGGTAAAAGCCTCATTTACCTGGAATGGAACGGAACACAAAGACAATTTCTAGAGCACGAACATTGACCTCGCTGAGGTATTTTGGCGCCAGAGACAGAGAAAGGCAAAATCAAAGAGAAGTTAGCAGTGAAAAGGAGCGGTGAACAGCAAACTCTTCAACACATCGCGGAATTTTAAATGATTCAGCATTGTCCGTAGATGAAAGTACATGTAAAAAATCGGTATGTCTTGCCACCAGAGGCCCCAACTCAATGTCCAACCATCTGATCGACTAACAGTTGCTCAGAAGTATGAAACAATGAAACATAGCCATGAGTGTGCAAGGACCTCTGCCAAGGAACACCCTTGATCTGAGATCTATGCCCAAGTGCCTGCAGTTCAGTTAATGGCTGACAACAGAACTTTTAAATTGGCCACTAGTTTCACCCACCACAGAAAAGGGATTGTGAGTGAAAAGATTTAGACAAGGTCCTCAGACTGTGTCTGGTTGGTTTCAGTGTGGCAGTGGTCGACGTGTTGCTGGTATGGACTGTTTAGAACTGGTTGTGTTGGTGATGTGGTTCACAGAGCAGTGGCTGATTTATTTCTAGTAATAAGTGACAGACAACTGTGTCTTTCTGACTCTGTATGACAGTGCTGCTGGTGTTATGTGACAGAGGGCTCTCTGTTGCTCTCAGTAGGGTTGTGGTGGTCTTTGTGGAAAATGACAGGATGGTCTCTTGTCCATAGGGCAGTGATGTGTGTGCCACCTTCTGGTGTGAAAAACAATGTTCTTTTGCTGTACGAAGGACGTTGGTTGTTGTGTGACTTCTATCAACCATCACAGGGCGCTCTCTTCCTGTCCATAGGCCTGGAGGCAGTATTTCATATGCTGCTGGTGTTAGGTTTTGGAGGGCAGTCTCTTCCTGCCCGAGGGCTAGTGGCTCGTTTGTTGCAGGTCAGCAGATGGCTGAATATTTGCTCCAATGAGGCAGGTGTGTGTTTTGTTGAAGTGACAAAGAGCAGACCCTCACTAACATTGGTCAGTAGTGTTATGACCCCTGTGCTGTTGATATTAACTGGAATCAGATTGGCTGTGGCGGCGCACTGGTGCTGCCTGACTGGACTCCATCCAGGCCTCGTTAGCAAACTAGGCTGTACTTTATCCTCTGTTGCGTGCTTCGAAGTAACTGAAATGTGTGATTAAACGCTCAAGAAGCCCCTAAATAAATAAATAAGGCGATGGTGTGACAAATGATGGTCTTGTTCTGGCCTTTGGACAGTGGATGGTGTTTGGCTGGCATGCTCCGTTGGCAGTAAGTATTCATGTGTAGCTGATATAAACCGACAGCAGACCATCCCTTCCTGTCCATAGGTCTGGAGGACATTGTTCCTTATGCTGCTAGTATTAGATGTCAGAGGACAGTCTCCTGCTGCTGCAGGCCAGTGGTATCTCTGATGCTGGACAGGAGGTGATGGAAGATTTCTGCCCACGAGGAAGGGGGGTGTTTTGCTGAAGCAGCAAAGGGCAGTAGCTCCCTAACATTGCGTGTAGGGTAGCGGCCAGTGTGTTGTTGGTAGAAGGTAACAAGGGATGCCTTCTTGCTGTGCATACATCAGTGCTGCTCGTTTAATGAGGGTGGCAGTGGACGGCTTTTGGTGCACTGGTTGTTTTTTCTTATATGAAGCGAAAGAGGGGAGTTTCTTGCAGCGCAGTGGTCTTTGTGCATGTAGTATGTGTAAAGCAACTGGGAGTCGGCTCTTGCTGTCAACAGGGCAGTGTTTGGCGCGTTGTTGTTGTGAAGTGGCAGGATGTCTCTCGCAGACAGGGCTTTAAGTGCGCCGGTACTCGCCGGTACTGAGTGCTGGCACCTCTCCGTTTTCTCCTCCTAAGTACGGGAACTCCTCCTTTGCCAATGAGAGTACCGGTACTCATAGTGGCAGCGGAGCAGGCTCTGAAATGTACAGTGAAAGTGCAGCTGATGTCGAGGCTGTGGGAGAGGAGAATGTCTGTGCGCCGTCCCATTGTGTACGTTATCCATATAATGAGATGCTGCGGAAAGGTACTGATGTGCATTATCGCATGGCCAGGGGGGCAGGTGGAAAGGGCTAGGCATGCACTCTAATTGACAACGCCGGTTCCAATTGTCTCACGAGACACGCAGAATCCAAACCATTATTCTGTAGTTGCAATAGCCATTGTTGCCCACAAGAAAACCTAGCCTTAGAGGGCTCGTGCACCTACTGCAGAAATGTAAAGATAGACATTTGGTTAGAGTCCTGAGAGGGTAGCTCTCATTTGTCAGAATTTGATAAAAGTTTCATCATTAAAATTATTTGTAGTAAACTGTAAAGCCCGTTAGTTACCATTAAACAAATCGACGAACATTTATCAGTCTTAAAAGGATGAAAGGCTGAGTCTCCTATTCCAACTACTACAGATTGTACAAAAATCTCCGAAGCATGTACCCGGCTTGCTCTGGCCTTCCTAAGAAGCCTAATGATGTAGACCACCACAGTCAAGGTTTCAGATATGGTTGTGGGGCATTCTTTACCACTTTTGCTAAACTATGGGTGTTCAGCTCTCAAAGTTAAATTTTAATAATGTATCTACACCATCATGAAAAAGTTTTGTGTAAACTAGTAGCTCCCCTGCCACTCAGTAATATGTTGTTCCACTCCAATTGTCATCAAGAGAAATTCTGTGGGTTTGCTGTGTTTACTAGAATACATGAATGATTTATTAAAAAACACATTGTAATCTAGGTCTTCAAGCACTTGCATGTACACTGTGGGGCCTTGGACTTCCCGTACTTCTCTCAGTAATGAACCAGAATAGGGTGTAGAAGTATATCTTAGTATGAAAGCAAACAAAATCAATCATGCAGCATTCACAAAATACAAAACACATAAAAAACCCTCTAAAATGCAGCAGTCAAGGTACATTTCAAAAGAGCAGGAGGCTCACAGGCCATAGAACATGTGACTCTTAGTACTTCATTCAGTCTACTTCCTACAAGCATCAGCTGAGGCAGAAAGGGAGCTGGCACACCGAGAGAGAACATGATTGGGCTAACAGCACAAATACTGGTACAGTGAGACACAAGGATTAGGATGCAGGCCTCTTGGCCTGCATCACAAAGCCCTCCACAACACCGGACCTGCCTACCTTAACCAGCGACTCAACTTCCACGTACCCCACGGGACCCTACGCTCAGCCCAGCTCTCTCTCGCAGAAGTACCCCGCATCAGGAAAACCAGAACAGGATGACGTTCCTTCTAGTACCTCGCCGCCACCACCTGGAACGCCCTCCCCATCCACATCAGACAAACCACCTCCCTCCCCAGCTTCACGAAGGAACTGAAGACATGGCTTTTTTAATCCACCTCCGGTACACGCTACACCCCCACCCAGCGCCTTGAGACAATAACAGGTGAGTAGCTGCGCTCTATAAACTCTGATTGAGTGATTGATTGGTTAAACAGATCACAGTTTATCCACAAGAAACTCCCCCCGCCCCCTTGCAATTCTACACCTTGTGTGCTATAAGGTGTCTCTATGATGTCCTTTCAGAACGTCTGGTTTCTTCACAAATGTATGAGAAAATGGATTTCAAAACGGCACTATTTAACCTGAGTATCACCTGCTTCTAATGCACAGCAAAAAAATTCTGATGTAATTAAACGGCTACTTCATAGCCTCGCCCAAGGCCACGCCCCTAGACGCCCCGTACTCAGTTCACCGAGTACCCGTACTTCTTTTTTTCCATTTAAAGCACTGCTCGCAGAGTTGGTGTATTGCTGCTCCCGTGCAAAAGAGTCCTCCCGTGCTTGACGTAGCAGGGATTGATGTGTTGCTGGTGTCACGTGACTGAGGTGGCCCTCTCCCCCTATAGAGCAGAGGTTGCTATTTTGCTGTTGTGAAATGCCAGAGGTGGTCTGGTATTCCATATAGCATGGGTTGATATGTTGCTGGTGTGAAGTGACTGAGGTGGGCTCTGGGTCCCCACCGACCATAGGTTGATGTGTTATTGTTATGATAGACAGTTTTCACTCCCTTTCTTTTCCTTTTCGTTTCATAAGTATGTCTGTGTTTGTGATATGAAGTGAGAAAGGCCATCTTTTTCTGCTCTCATGGCCTTCACGTGCTGCTGGTGTGAAGTGGCCGAGATAATCCGCTCTCCACAGAGCAGAGGTTGGTGCATTGCTGCTGTGAAGTCACAGATGGTGTTTACTTGCTTTCCTTTTCGTACCTGTTTCTCTGTTGGTCCTGTGAAGTGACAAGGGCCATCTTCTGCTGTCCATAGGGCAGTGCCTCGTGTGTGGCTGGTATGTTAGTTGCAGAGGTGCTCTCTCTCTCCACAGAGCAGAGGCTGGGGTGGTGTTGCTGTGAACTGGCAGCGGTGGTTTCCCGCCCTCTTTGTAGCAGGGATGCATGCCTTGCTGGTGTGAAGTGGCCGAGGTGTCCTCTCACTTTCCAGAGCAGGTTTAACCTTTTGCAGGTGATGCTCCTCTGCTGCCGGAGGGCAGTGCCTCACGTGTCGCTGGTGTGAGAGGACAGAGCTGGTCTCTCTCCACGCAGCGAGCGTTGATGGCTCGCTGCTGTGAAGTGACAGGTGATGTTCGCTTGCAGCTAGTGCTGCTATGAGGTTCACAGGGGGCACTCTTCTGCTGCCAGTAGACACAGGTTGGTGAGCTGCTCTTCTCTGCCTCTCTCATCCTGCGCGGCTTGCTTAGCGCTCCTGCCTGCATCACGAGTGATTTCAGATGCGCGGGAGATGATCCCCCGTGCCTCGGCCCCTCTGCCAATCCCGGGGAGGCTGGCAGCTGGCAGTGGGATCCTATTGGCTAGCACTTGAGGCGGGGGGGAGTGGGCTGTGGCCCCCCTGCCTCACACAGGGTTGGCTCTGCTTGTAGGCTTGGCCGTGGTATTAACCTCCCTATTCCCACTCGCCTGACTCCTGCCTCTTCTGCGAGACTGCCCAGGGAGGGAGGAGGAGGGCAGTAGAGGGGAGGGAGATGAGCAGAGAAGCTGCTCAGGAGCTTTCACAGGGGGTGGGCGACCAAAAAACCAAAAGACCAGAAATAACGGACGGTCTTAAGAGGGGCCAGGGAGACCCATCTACCCAGTAGCTGTGAAGGCAAAGGGGGCCCGAGTCTGGAGTGCAGACGTACTCCCGGGCTGGACAGCAATAGAGAGGCTGAGTGTGGGCGAGGTAGAGTACTACAAGGACAGAGTGAGGGCAGGTGTCAAGTGGAGTTGGGGACGGCAGAACCGGATGCAGGGGAATGATCCTGGTAAGGGCGACCACTGACTGGACCAGTGGGCCTCAGATGACCCCTCTGGACCTGCAGACGCAGAAGGTTCATTGACTCACCAGCGCAGAGGAGGCGCATTCCTGGACCATCAGAGGACGCCACCGGTGCTCTCGCCACATCCTATCCCGGCCATGAGCAGTCCAGCCAGCGGTGTCTCCTTGGAGGGGATTTCTTTGAACTCCTCGGAAGAGCTGGAGCTGCGGAGGGAAGGTACTGTGAGGCGCTGTCTGCATGACCAGACACGAGGGATGGAGAGCGCGAATTCTGGCGACCGTGGTGTTAGGCTCTGTCTGCGTCTTCATTTTCATCCTTCCATCTTTCCATCTCGTTACTTGTGCTTTTTATCTGTATATGCCACCTTTTATCCACACCTGACAACAATCACATCTACCTTTGACTGTCCTCTTGTGTACACTATGCGCACACTTCCTTCTGCGTTTCCCTGCACTCTCATCCCACTATTTTTTTGCACGCTTCTTCTGCACTTTCTGTTTACTTCTACTGCTCCTGTGCTGTTGTCTTCACTTCTGTTTGCCTCTCCTATCCTCTCTGCTCCTCTCTTCTCCCTCCCTCCCCTCCCCTTCACTCTCCTCTATTCTCCTCTCCTCTGCTCTCCTCTTTCTGTGCGAACCCCTCCTCAATAAACACTCCTTCTCAGTTGCTCCCTCTCGTTGTTCCTCCACTAACAATGTCTTCCTCCCTTGCTGCTTTCCGTCCATCCCATCCTTGCTTGAGATCTCCTTTGGATGTTGAACCCATGCACCCATTTGGCCTTGGATTATTCAAGATTATTCCGGCTATGGCAGATGGAACTCTGGGCAGGAACCCCAAAACTGTCCCCTCATAAACGGAACACCGCGCCAGCCGTGATGAGCGCTGAGTGAAACGATGACTACCCTGGCCTCGGAGGCTTCGTGTGCACTCCGCCACCGCCAACCGCCTGTGATTGGCCGATCTGTTTGTAGAGATGGGTTTGTGGAGTACCAAATCCGCGATACCTTGGCTTTTCACCGACCCCCCTTTCACTCAAACTTTTGAATGGCCTAGAAATTGTAGCTCTGAGTGTGGCTGAATTTGTTGTTTGAAACATAAACCATAGATATCTGTTTTCTTGCGGGGCATGGCCTTTTGAACTCCTGTAGGAATTTGTTGGAATTAGCAGTGGCGAATATATGTTATCATTCAGCAATGAAAGATATACCAAGAAAGCAATTTTCAGGAGGGATGCATGTGCGCTATTGGGCACGTATCATCATTCAGTGAGAGGAGGGAGTGCACTAAGGCCTATGCTTTATTAATATGGGTGTTAAGTAATTGTATTGTCTCCAGGATACAAGCTAGATAACTGTGTCCTCTGTAAATCAGCTTCTCTAAATGGGAAAGATGAGGTCAGGTACACAGAGGAAAGTCTCGTGCCGCATCTAATCTGAGAGGAGAGGCAAGGTACGAGAGAGAATCTATCACAACGCAGAACTCTCAACTACAAAATGAGCTAAATTCCCGTGCAGAAAGCGAAACGCCGGAATTTCGCCCTTTTTTTCCCGACATTTGGGTCTGATCTGCTGCCTCATCGGTCGAGAAAACCCCAAAAAGTACAATTCCTTTCTGAAGCACTGTGAGTTGTTGGGCAATGTATTTACCTTAATGCTAACTCGATTAAGGTACATATTCTGGTCCCTCGCTGTGCGCGTCAAAGCAACTTCCCCAGCAGGGAAGTCCGTTTGCAGCAGCTCCCTGCAGGGTCCTCCTAGCAGCAAACTCAAGTCCCTTTGCTGAGAAATATTCTTCGAGAGCACCGTCAGGGGACGGCCATTGTATGGAATTAATGTATTTACTATTAACAATATCCAGCTCCTGAATTGCTTGTTCCTTGCATCTACCAATGCCCAAAATGAGGAATTCTTGTTTTGAAGGTGTTTTCTCCTGCATTCTTCCCCTTTTCCGAACCGTGTCTATCGGATGCTGAAAGGGCAAATTAGCTTGCAATTTTATATCTGTGTACTACTGATGGACAAAAAGGAGATTTTGCTTAGGCCTACTCCTACCCTACATCAGGCATAGCCTATCTGTGCTGTTAACTATCTCCATTTTAACCCAACTGCATTCGCTCCTGCTAATTTAGCCTTACATGCTTTTATTCATCTGTCGCTAGTGGACACACCCACCATTCTAGAACATGCCTAGTTGATCTGTCCCAGCTCTCTGATTTCACCCATCAGACATCAAGAACCTTCATCCACAACTGACTGAAATTGACACATTTGCCCATTCAAGAAACTTACCCTTTCACACTACTCATACCACGACTCCACTAGGTGAATCGAATTCAGGTGCGCAGAAGAAACCTTGACTTTCCAGGACTACTGAATTTGATGCTTGGCCATACAATTGGCAGATGGTGCGGTTTGCTGTACAGATAATAAGCCATGATGTCGCTGTGGCACTCAGGAGACACTAGAGAATATGTAATGTTATTACGAGAAGAGGGGATGTTGGCTCTTGAAGACGAGCACGTGTGACCCAGCCATGTGACAGGTATAAATGACAGGAGGTCATAGCAAGACCCACATAGAATGGTTGCGAATGAGCTGTAGAGAACAGGAAATATCTTGGTCCGGGTTAATTTGTGAACCAGAAGATGGTGCATTCTGGTGCAATGGAAGGGCATGGCCACTGCAGAATTTTTAAATATATTTGGGAGTAAATGTTTTCTAGAAGAAAAAAACACACACACTTATGTTTGAGTGGAACCAGGCAGCTGCACTATTCATTACACAACAGCCATTAGCACGGGGTGCAGATGTGCATTGTGGCCTGCACCATTGAAGCGCAAGGACATGTTCCTGCGTGGGCCCTCATTTACAGTGGTCTGCTAAATCTGTTCTGACACAACCTTTGTAGTAATTACGTTCCTGCATCCGGAAAGTGGTTGTGCGCATAAATAGCAAACAACTTGCAGAAGTACTAGTTCCACAATTGTTTCCTCACTTATTTGTGTAAAGTTCTTACAATCACCCCCTTTCTTTCTGTGGTATAGTATTACCTCGCTTAATGCAGCATTACCTCATCACACTGCATCTGTTTAATGTTACAAATATGTGGACATCTATGTATTCAAATTTATCATGTTTTTCCGCTAATGAAGGTCTACATATGGACAGAATGTCAATGCACAGGAGCATATGCCACATCCCTGTACAAAATAATGTGCAGTGTGGAAAATGTTGCATGTACGTGTTAGTGAAGTATAGGCATCCACAGTGAAAGCGCTATAAAAACATTGTTTGTTCAATACTTTATACTCACAGAAGTTAAAGGAGTGAGTAGAGCTTCACTTTTCAGAGATGTCATAAAATTCCTATGCTTTTGGAAGACATTTGCCTTTTGAGGATTCTAATTAATTTCTTCAAGTGGCTCAGAGTTTGTGCTGGTGGTTGAAGGTGGTGGACCCTATCGCTCATTTTTAGGTCAAGCCTACAAGGCAGTGCATGCTCTGTCAGTTGTAAGACATTTTGAGGGCTTACCAAGAACCTACAGGGATTTTGAGCCTTCCCATTGCTTACTATTGGTTGGCCTTGTGGTCACTTTAATTTGGCTGTTTCTTTTTTTGTGTTTCAACTTGCCAATCTTCTGTTTGTCCCTCCCATACAGCATAGACTCGCTACAATAACTTTTGATTGTCTGGCTTCTATTCTTCAAGTTCTTGCATTTCAAGCATTCTTTTGAATTAAGCATTCCACAGGAGTTACTGTGTTTTACTGCTGTCTCCTTTGTGTACTTCTCTCCCTCTCCACTCAGTGTTGCTGACTGACGCCCATTTGCATCTCAACACCTACTACATGTTGTGCTTACTCTCGTATTCTCCTCCAGTTGCTTGCTTTTCAATGTGCTTCTCCTTCCCACACCCCAATTGCTGCCTCACCTGTTGCTTCTTCTCCCCAACCCCACCCTCCTTGTGTCTTCCTCCCACCCACTACCTCTTCTCGCCCATTGTTTCTCCTCTGCACCCCCTCCCTCCATGTTGGTTCCCCACACTTACATCCTCCTTCTCTTTTGCCTGTTGCTTCTCCAACTCAACCCCTCCCTCCGTGTTGCTTCTGTCCCCCCAGCATTTCTTCCCCCACTGCGCCTTCCATGTTGCTTATCTCACTGCAGTCCTCTGTGTTGTTTCCCTCCCAGCCCATTCCTCGGTGTTGCTGTCCCACTTCTTCAAGCGAAAAATGCTTTTACCATAAATATTATTTGTTTTATTTAATGATTAAAATCAGTAAATAAAAGAAAATGGTTGCGTCATTTTGTAGGCACGCTCAAGCATGATGTGCATGTTTGTAGAATGATGTGACTGCCATGTCATGCTGTACAGCAAGGCTAAAATCAGTTGGCAAAGCCCAGTGCTTAATTTGTAAAAGAAAGAGTGCTTGTGCCCAAAGCTCTGCTCAAAAACCTGTGTCCGGTGTTGTTACATTTCTGGATACTCTTGACTCCACCTCATACCTCTTTCATCTACTACTAGACACCCCGCCCTTTTATCGCATGCTTGCAGGCTCCTGAGTTCTCCATTTGTGACGTTTTTGCATCTTTCCACTTTGTGTGTTTTTCCCTGTCTAGGTCTCGGTTAATGTCTGATTCAGAAAAATAAGTGTCAGTCCCCACAAATGAGTGCCGGTGACCCCACCGGCAGCCACCGGCTCATATTAAGCATTGACAAACATGGGCGTCAGGTCACCAAAATGCCAGGGGTAGCTGAAGTGACATAAAATCACTTTGACCTTCACTTTCACACTCACACATACACACTCTCTCACATAAACACACTCTCACCTGTAAATATGTACATAACATACATTCAAAGGCATTTTTTACTTACCTCAGCTGCCAGGGAAAGTCCTATTTCAGCTCTATTTTTATTAGCATAATAGTGAAAAATGTAATTTTCTGCACTTTTAGTTTGATAAAAAACTTCATAGAAAGCAAGGAGAGAGGCGCCCAGCGGACATGGATAAGGACAAGCTAGGGAGGAACTGCTGCTCTATTCCAGGCACTGATCTTGCTCCCTCGAGGCCCGGGTTGCAATGGCAGTGCAGTGCCAGGGGTCGCAAGGAGTAAGCTCGGGACGCAGCTGCGACCCCTGGCGACTCCTAAATGACGTCCTTGCTGGCAAAGCCAATAGTTCCAGAAGGCAAGCCCTATTAGCTTTGCCATTGTCGGGTTGGGACTGCCACTGTGTGACTCAGGGCAACTGAGAGAAAGGTAGAAGAGAGAGAAAGAAGGGGAAAGAGAAACATAGAAAAACACTTTTTAACTCTCTCCAGACATAGGTGGTCATTCCAACCCTGGCGGTCCATGACCGCCGGGTTGGAGGACCGCGGGAGCACCGCCGACAGGCCGGCGGTGCTCCAATGGGCATTCCGACCGCGGCGGTAAAGCCGCGGTCGGACCGGCAACACTGGCGGTCTCCCGCCATAGTACCACCGCCCATTGGAATCCTCCAAGGCGGCGCAGCTAGCTGCGCCGCCGAGGGGATTCCGACCCCCCCTACCGCCATCCAGTTCCCGGCGGTTCTCCCGCCGGGAACCGGATGGCGGTAGGGGGGGTCGCGGGGCCCCTGGGGGCCCCTGCAGTGCCCATGCCACTGGCATGGGCACTGCAGGGGCCCCCGTAAGAGGGCCCCTAAATGTATTTCACTGTCTGCTGTGCAGACAGTGAAATACGTGACGGGTGCAACTGCACCCGTCGCACAGCTTCCACTCCGCCGGCTCGATTCCGAGCCGGCTTCATCGTGGAAGCCTCTTTCCCGCTGGGCTGGCGGGCGGCCTGAAGGCGGCCGCCCGCCAGCCCAGCGGGAAAGTCAGAATTACCGCCGCGGTCTTTCGACCGCGGAACGGTAACCTGACGGCGGGACTTTGGCGGGCGGCCTCCGCTGCCCGCCAAGGTCCGAATGAGGGCCATAATATCTTCCTCAGCTCAAGAGTGAGGTCATTCCACCACCCCACCGGCCCTGAACATGCTGCCCCTCAACCCTGCCACCTGTCGCATAGTGCAGACCAGACTCCTGCACGACACCCTAGCACCCATCTCACAGTGCCCAACAGTTCTGCGTGTAGTAGCTTTAAAACCGTCTAGCAGTTCCTAGGTGTCCCACCTGTGCCACCCACGGTGGAGAGATAGCCTGTGCATGTCACCCTTACAAACCTCTTACAGTGGAGGGATGGGCTGTGCATATCACAGTTCCAAACCTCTCACGGTGGAGAGATGGGCTGTGCATGTCACCCTTCCAAACCTTTCCCGGTGGAGGGATGTCCTGTGCATATCACTCTTGCAAACCACTCACGGTGGAGAGATGAGGTGTGCAAGTCACCCTTCCAAACCTCTCACGATGGAGGGATGTCCTGTGAATATCACTCTTCCAAACCACTCACGGTGGAGAGATGGGCTGTGCATGTCACCCTTATAAACCTCTCGCGGTGGAGAGATAGGTGTGCATGTCACTCTTCCAAACCTCTCACAGTGGAGAGATGGGCATGTCACCCTTCCAAACCACTCACAGTGGAGAGATGCGCTGTGCATATCCCCCTTCCAAGCCTCTCACGGTGGAGAGATAGGCTGTGCATATCACCCTTACAAACCTCACACGGTGGAGAGATGGGCTGTGCATATGACCCTTCCAAGCCTCTCACGGTGGAGAGATGGGCTGTGCATGTCACCCTTCCAAACCTCTCACGGTGGAGAGATAGGACCCTTCCAAACCTCTCACGGTGGAGAGATGGGGAGAGATGGGGTGTGCATATCACCCTTCCAAACCTCTCACGGTGGAGAGATGGGCTATGCATATCTCCCTTCCAATTCTCTCACAGTGGAGAGATGGGCTGTGCATATCACCCTTCCAGACCACTCACGGTGGAGAGATGAGGTGTGCATATCACCCTTCCAAACCTCTCACGGTGGAGAGATGGGCTGTGCATGTCACCCTTCCAAACCACTCACGGTGGAGGGATGTCCTGTGCATATCACCCTTCCAAACCTCTCACGGTGGAGGGATGTCCTGTGCATATCACTCTTCCAAACCACTCACGGTGTAGAGATGGGCTGTGCATGTCACCCTTACAAACCTCTCACGGTGGAGAGATAGGCTGTGCATGTCACTCTTCCAAACCTCTCACAGTGGAGAGATGGGCTGTGCATTTCACCCTTCCAAACCACTCACGGTGGAGAGATGGACTGTGCATATCCCCCCTTCCAAGCCTCTCACGGTGGAGAGATGGGCTGTGCATGTCACCCTTACAAACCTCTCACAATGGAGAGGTGGACTATGCATGTCACCCTTCCAAGCCTCTCACAGTGGAGAGGTGGGCTGTGCATATCACCCTTCCAAGCCTCTCACGGTGGCGAGATGGGCTGTGCATGTCACCCTTCCAAACCTCTCACAGTGGAGAGATAGGCTGTGCATATCACCCTTCCAAACCTCTCACGGTGGAGAGATGGGGAGAGATGGGGTGTGCATATCACCCTTCCAAACCTCTCATTGTGGAGAGATGGGCTGTGCATATCACCCTTCCAAGCCTCTCACAGTGGAGAGATGGGCTGTGCATGTCACCCTTCCAAGCCTCTCACGGTGGAGAGATGGGCTGTGCATGTCACCCTTCCAAACCTCTCACGGTGGAGGGATGTCCTGTGCATATCACTCTTCCAAACCACTCACGGTGGAGAGATGAGGTGTGCATGTCACCCTTCCAAACCTCTCACGGTGGAGGGATGTCCTGTGCATATCACTCTTCCAAACCACTCACGGTGGAGAGATGGGCTGTGCATGTCACCCTTTCAAACCTCTCACGGTGGAGAGATAGGTGTGCATGTCACTCTTCCAAACCTCTCACAGTGGAGAGATGGGCATGTCACCCTTCCAAACCCCTCACAGTGGAGAGATGGGCTGTGCATATCCCCCTTCCAAGCCTTTCACGGTGGAGAGATACGCTGTGCATATCACCCTTACAAACCTCTCACGGTGGAGAGATGGGCTGTGCATATCACCCTTCCAAGCCTCTCACAGTGGAGAGATGGGCTGTGCATGTCACCCTTCCAAACCTCTCACGGTGGAGAGATAGGACCCTTCCAAACCTCTCACGGTGGAGAGATGGGGAGAGATGGGGTGTGCATATCACCCTTCCAAACCTCTCACGGTGGAGAGATGGACTATGCATATCTCCCTACCAATTCTCTCACAGTGAAGAGATGGGCTGTGCATATCACCCTTCCAGACCACTCACGGTGGAGAGATGAGGTGTGCATATCACCCTTCCAAACCTCTCACGGTGGAGAGATGGGCTGTGCATATCACCCTTCCAAGCCTCTCACAGTGGAGAGATGGGCTGTGCATGTCACCCTTCCAAGCCTCTCACAGTGGAGAGGTGGGCTGTGCATATCACCCTTCCAAGCCTCTCACGGTGGAGAGATGGGCTGTGCATGTCACCTTTCCAAACCTCTCACGGTGGAGAGATAGGCTGTGCATATCACCCTTCCAAACCTCTCACGGTGGAGAGATGGGGAGAGATGGGGTGTGCATATCACCCTTCCAAACCTTTCACTGTAGAGAGATGGGCTATGCATGTCACCCTTCCAAGCCTCTCACAGTGGAGAGATGAGCTGTGCATATCACCCTTCCAAACCACTCACGGTGGAGAGATGAGGTGTGCATATCACCCTTACAAACCTCTCACGGTGGAGAGATGGGCTGTGCATATCACCCTTCCAAGCCTCTCACAGTGGAGAGATGGGCTGTGCATGTCACCCTTCCAAACCTCTCACGGTGGAGAGATAGGACCCTTCCAAACCTCTCACGGTGGAGAGATGGGGAGAGATGGGGTGTGCATATCACCCTTCCAAACCTCTCACGGTGGAGAGATGGGCTATGCATATCTCCCTACCAATTCTCTCACAGTGAAGAGATGGGCTGTGCATATCACCCTTCCAGACCACTCACGGTGGAGAGATGAGGTGTGCATATCACCCTTCCAAACCTCTCACGGTGGAGAGATGGGCTGTGCATGTCACCCTTCCAAACCACTCACGGTGGAGGGATGTCCTGTGCATATCACCCTTCCAAACCTCTCACGGTGGAGGGATGTCCTGTGCATATCACTCTTCCAAACCACTCACGGTGTAGAGATGGACTGTGCATGTCACCCTTACAAACCTCTCACGGTGGAGAGATAGGCTGTGCATGTCACACTTCCAAACCACTCACGGTGGAGAGATGGACTGTGCATATCCCCCCTTCCAAGCCTCTCACGGTGGAGAGATGGGCTGTGCATGTCACCCTTACAAACCTCTCACAGTGGAGAGGTGGGCTATGCATGTCACCCTTCCAAACCTCTCACAGTGGAGAGGTGGGCTGTGCATATCACCCTTCCAAGCCTCTCACGGTGGAGAGATGGGCTGTGCATGTCACCCTTCCAAACCTCTCACAGTGGAGAGATAGGCTGTGCATATCACCCTTCCAAACCTCTCACGGTGGAGAGATGGGGAGAGATGGGGTGTGCATATCACCCTTCCAAACCTCTCACAGTGGAGAGATGGGCTGTGCATATCACCCTTCCAAGCCTCTCACAGTGGAGAGATGGGCTGTGCATGTCACCCTTCCAAGCCTCTCACAGTGGAGAGGTGGGCTGTGCATATCACCCTTCCAAGCCTCTCACGGTGGAGAGATGGGCTGTGCATGTCACCTTTCCAAACCTCTCACGGTGGAGAGATAGGCTGTGCATATCACCCTTCCAAACCTCTCACGGTGGAGAGATGGGGAGGGATGGGGTGTGCATATCACCCTTCCAAACCTTTCACTGTGGAGAGATGGGCTATGCATGTCACCCTTCCAAGCCTCTCACAGTGGAGAGATGAGCTGTGCATATCACCCTTCCAAACCACTCACGGTGGAGAGATGAGGTGTGCATATCACCCTTCCAAACCTCTCACGGTGGAGAGATGGGCTGTGCATGTCACCCTTCCAAACCTCTCACAGTGGAGAGATGGGCTGTGCATGTCACCCTTCCAAACCTCTCATGGTGGAGAGATGGGCTGTGCATATCCCCCTTCCAAGCCTCTCACGGTGGAGAGATGGGCTGTGCATGTAACCCTTACAAACCTCTCACGGTGGAGAGATAGGCTGTGCATATTACCCTTCCAGACCTCTCACGGTGGAGAGATGGGCTATGCATATCTCCCTTCCAATTCTCTCACAGTGGAGAGATGGGCTGTGCATATCACCCTTCCAGACCACTCACGGTGGAGAGATGAGGTGTGCATATCACCCTTCCAAACCTCTCACGGTGGAGAGATGGGCTGTGCATGTCACCCTTCCAAACCACTCACGGTGGAGGGATGTCCTGTGCATATCACCCTTCCAAACCTCTCACGGTGGAGGGATGTCCTGTGCATATCACTCTTCCAAACCACTCACGGTGTAGAGATGGGCTGTGCATGTCACCCTTACAAACCTCTCACGGTGGAGAGATAGGCTGTGCATGTCACTCTTCCAAACCTCTCACAGTGGAGAGATGGGCTGTGCATTTCACCCTTCCAAACCACTCACGGTGGAGAGATGGACTGTGCATATCCCCCCTTCCAAGCCTCTCACGGTGGAGAGATGGGCTGTGCATGTCACCCTTACAAACCTCTCACAATGGAGAGGTGGGCTATGCATGTCACCCTTCCAAGCCTCTCACAGTGGAGAGGTGGGCTGTGCATATCACCCTTCCAAGCCTCTCACGGTGGCGAGATGGGCTGTGCATGTCACCCTTCCAAACCTCTCACAGTGGAGAGATAGGCTGTGCATATCACCCTTCCAAACCTTTCACGGTGGAGAGATGGGGAGAGATGGGGTGTGCATATCACCCTTCCAAACCTCTCATTGTGGAGAGATGGGCTGTGCATATCACCCTTCCAAGCCTCTCACAGTGGAGAGATGGGCTGTGCATGTCACCCTTCCAAGCCTCTCACGGTGGAGAGATGGGCTGTGCATGTCACCCTTCCAAACCTCTCACGGTGGAGGGATGTCCTGTGCATATCACTCTTCCAAACCACTCACGGTGGAGAGATGAGGTGTGCATGTCACCCTTCCAAACCTCTCACGGTGGAGGGATGTCCTGTGCATATCACTCTTCCAAACCACTCACGGTGGAGAGATGGGCTGTGCATGTCACCCTTTCAAACCTCTCACGGTGGAGAGATAGGTGTGCATGTCACTCTTCCAAACCTCTCACAGTGGAGAGATGGGCATGTCACCCTTCCAAACCCCTCACAGTGGAGAGATGGGCTGTGCATATCCCCCTTCCAAGCCTTTCACGGTGGAGAGATACGCTGTGCATATCACCCTTACAAACCTCTCACGGTGGAGAGATGGGCTGTGCATATCACCCTTCCAAGCCTCTCACAGTGGAGAGATGGGCTGTGCATGTCACCCTTCCAAACCTCTCACGGTGGAGAGATAGGACCCTTCCAAACCTCTCACGGTGGAGAGATGGACTATGCATATCTCCCTACCAATTCTCTCACAGTGAAGAGATGGGCTGTGCATATCACCCTTCCAGACCACTCACGGTGGAGAGATGAGGTGTGCATATCACCCTTCCAAACCTCTCACGGTGGAGAGATGGGCTGTGCATATCACCCTTCCAAGCCTCTCACAGTGGAGAGATGGGCTGTGCATGTCACCCTTCCAAGCCTCTCACAGTGGAGAGGTGGGCTGTGCATATCACCCTTCCAAGCCTCTCACGGTGGAGAGATGGGCTGTGCATGTCACCTTTCCAAACCTCTCACGGTGGAGAGATAGGCTGTGCATATCACCCTTCCAAACCTCTCACGGTGGAGAGATGGGGAGAGATGGGGTGTGCATATCACCCTTCCAAACCTTTCACTGTAGAGAGATGGGCTATGCATGTCACCCTTCCAAGCCTCTCACAGTGGAGAGATGAGCTGTGCATATCACCCATCCAAACCACTCACGGTGGAGAGATGAGGTGTGCATATCACCCTTACAAACCTCTCACGGTGGAGAGATGGGCTGTGCATATCACCCTTCCAAGCCTCTCACAGTGGAGAGATGGGCTGTGCATGTCACCCTTCCAAACCTCTCACGGTGGAGAGATAGGACCCTTCCAAACCTCTCACGGTGGAGAGATGGGGAGAGATGGGGTGTGCATATCACCCTTCCAAACCTCTCACGGTGGAGAGATGGGCTATGCATATCTCCCTACCAATTCTCTCACAGTGAAGAGATGGGCTGTGCATATCACCCTTCCAGACCACTCACGGTGGAGAGATGAGGTGTGCATATCACCCTTCCAAACCTCTCACGGTGGAGAGATGGGCTGTGCATGTCACCCTTCCAAACCACTCACGGTGGAGGGATGTCCTGTGCATATCACCCTTCCAAACCTCTCACGGTGGAGGGATGTCCTGTGCATATCACTCTTCCAAACCACTCACGGTGTAGAGATGGACTGTGCATGTCACCCTTACAAACCTCTCACGGTGGAGAGATAGGCTGTGCATGTCACACTTCCAAACCACTCACGGTGGAGAGATGGACTGTGCATATCCCCCCTTCCAAGCCTCTCACGGTGGAGAGATGGGCTGTGCATGTCACCCTTACAAACCTCTCACAGTGGAGAGGTGGGCTATGCATGTCACCCTTCCAAACCTCTCACAGTGGAGAGGTGGGCTGTGCATATCACCCTTCCAAACCTCTCACGGTGGAGAGATGGGCTGTGCATGTCACCCTTCCAAACCTCTCACAGTGGAGAGATAGGCTGTGCATATCACCCTTCCAAACCTCTCACGGTGGAGAGATGGGGAGAGATGGGGTGTGCATATCACCCTTCCAAACCTCTCACAGTGGAGAGATGGGCTGTGCATATCACCCTTCCAAGCCTCTCACAGTGGAGAGATGGGCTGTGCATGTCACCCTTCCAAGCCTCTCACAGTGGAGAGGTGGGCTGTGCATATCACCCTTCCAAGCCTCTCACGGTGGAGAGATGGGCTGTGCATGTCACCTTTCCAAACCTCTCACGGTGGAGAGATAGGCTGTGCATATCACCCTTCCAAACCTCTCACGGTGGAGAGATGGGGAGGGATGGGGTGTGCATATCACCCTTCCAAACCTTTCACTGTGGAGAGATGGGCTATGCATGTCACCCTTCCAAGCCTCTCACAGTGGAGAGATGAGCTGTGCATATCACCCTTCCAAACCACTCACGGTGGAGAGATGAGGTGTGCATATCACCCTTCCAAACCTCTCACGGTGGAGAGATGGGCTGTGCATGTCACCCTTCCAAACCTCTCACAGTGGAGAGATGGGCTGTGCATGTCACCCTTCCAAACCTCTCATGGTGAAGAGATGGGCTGTGCATATCCCCCTTCCAAGCCTCTCACGGTGGAGAGATGGGCTGTGCATGTAACTCTTACAAACCTCTCACGGTGGAGAGATAGGCTGTGCATATCACCCTTCCAGACCTCTCACGGTGGAGAGATGGGATGTGCATATCACCCTTCCAAACCTCTCACGGTGGAGGGATGTCCTGTGCATATCACCCTTCCAAACCTCTCACAGTGGAGGGATGTTCTGTGCATATCACTCTTCCAAACCACTCATGGTGGTGATATGGGCTGTGCATGTCACCCTTACAAACCTCTCACGGTGGAGAGATAGGCTGTGCATGTCACTCTTCCAAACCTCTCACAGTGGAGAGATGGGCTGTGCATGTCACCCTTCCAAACCACTCACGGTGGAGAGATGGGCTGTGCATATCCCCCGTCCAAGCCTCTCACGGTGGAGAGATGGGCTGTGCATGTCACCTTTACAAACCTCTCACGGTGGAGAGATGGGCTGTGCATATCACCCTTTCAAGCCTCTCACAGTGGAGAGATGGGCTGTGCATGTCACCCTTCCAAGCCTCTCACGGTGGAGAGATGGGCTGTGCATATCACCCTTCCAAGCCTCTCACGGTGGAGAGATGGGCTGTGCATGTCTCCCTTCCAAACCTCTCACGGTGGAAAGATAGGCTGTGCATATCACCCTTCCAAACCTCTCACGGTGGAGAGATGGGGAGAGATGGGGTGTGCATATCACCCTTCCAAACCTCTCACGGTGGAGAGATGGGCAATGCTTATCACCCTTCCAAGCCTCTCAGAGTTGAGAGATGGGCTGTGCATATCACCCTTCCAAACCACTCACGGTGGAGAGATGAGGTGTGCATATCACCCTTCCAAACCTCTCACGGTGGAGAGATGGGCTGTGAATGTCACCCTTCCAAATCTCTCACGGTGGAGAGATGGGCTGTGCATGTCACCCTTCCAAACCTCTTACCGTGGAGAGATGGGCTGTGCATGTCACCCTTACAAACCACTCACGGTGGAGAGATGGGCTGTGCATATCACCCTTCCAAACCTCTCACAGTGGAGAGATAGGCTGTGCATGTCACCCTTCCAAACCTCTCATGGTGGAGAGATGGGCTGTGCATATCCCCCTTCCAAGCCTCTCACGGTGGAGAGATGGGCTGTGCATGTAACCCTTACAAACCTCTCACGGTGGAGAGATAGGCTGTGCATATCACCCTTCCAGACCTCTCACGGTGGAGAGATGGGATGTGCATATCACCCTTCCAAACCTCTCACGGTGGAGGGATGTCCTGTGCATATCACCCTTCCAAACCTCTCACGGTGGAGGGATGTTCTGTGCATATCACTCTTCCAAACCACTCATGGTGGAGATATGGGCTGTGCATGTCACCCTTACAAACCTCTCACGGTGGAGAGATAGGCTGTGCATGTCACTCTTCCAAACCTCTCACAGTGGAGAGATGAGCTGTGCATGTCACCCTTCCAAACCACTCACGGTGGAGAGATGGGCTGTGCATATCCCCCGTCCAAGCCTCTCACGGTGGAGAGATGGGCTGTGCATTTCACCTTTACAAACCTCTCACGGTGGAGAGATGGGCTGTGCATATCACCCTTTCAAGCCTCTCACAGTGGAGAGATGGGCTGTGCATGTCACCCTTCCAAGCCTCTCACGGTGGAGAGATGGGCTCTGCATATCACCCTTCCAAGCCTCTCACAGTGAAGAGATGGGCTGTGCATGTCACCCTTCCAAACCTCTCACGGTGGAGAGATAGGACCCTTCCAAACCTCTCACGGTGGAGAGATGGGGAGAGATGGGGTGTGCATATCACCCTTCCAAACCTCTCACGGTGGAGAGATGGGCTATGCATATCTCCCTACCAATTCTCTCACAGTGAAGAGATGGGCTGTGCATATCACCCTTCCAGACCACTCACGGTGGAGAGATGAGGTGTGCATATCACCCTTCCAAACCTCTCACGGTGGAGAGATGGGCTGTGCATGTCACCCTTCCAAACCACTCACGGTGGAGGGATGTCCTGTGCATATCACCCTTCCAAACCTCTCACGGTGGAGGGATGTCCTGTGCATATCACTCTTCCAAACCACTCACGGTGTAGAGATGGACTGTGCATGTCACCCTTACAAACCTCTCACGGTGGAGAGATAGGCTGTGCATGTCACACTTCCAAACCACTCACGGTGGAGAGATGGACTGTGCATATCCCCCCTTCCAAGCCTCTCACGGTGGAGAGATGGGCTGTGCATGTCACCCTTACAAACCTCTCACAGTGGAGAGGTGGGCTATGCATGTCACCCTTCCAAACCTCTCACAGTGGAGAGGTGGGCTGTGCATATCACCCTTCCAAGCCTCTCACGGTGGAGAGATGGGCTGTGCATGTCACCCTTCCAAACCTCTCACAGTGGAGAGATAGGCTGTGCATATCACCCTTCCAAACCTCTCACGGTGGAGAGATGGGGAGAGATGGGGTGTGCATATCACCCTTCCAAACCTCTCACAGTGGAGAGATGGGCTGTGCATATCACCCTTCCAAGCCTCTCACAGTGGAGAGATGGGCTGTGCATGTCACCCTTCCAAGCCTCTCACAGTGGAGAGGTGGGCTGTGCATATCACCCTTCCAAGCCTCTCACGGTGGAGAGATGGGCTGTGCATGTCACCTTTCCAAACCTCTCACGGTGGAGAGATAGGCTGTGCATATCACCCTTCCAAACCTCTCACGGTGGAGAGATGGGGAGGGATGGGGTGTGCATATCACCCTTCCAAACCTTTCACTGTGGAGAGATGGGCTATGCATGTCACCCTTCCAAGCCTCTCACAGTGGAGAGATGAGCTGTGCATATCACCCTTCCAAACCACTCACGGTGGAGAGATGAGGTGTGCATATCACCCTTCCAAACCTCTCACGGTGGAGAGATGGGCTGTGCATGTCACCCTTCCAAACCTCTCACAGTGGAGAGATGGGCTGTGCATGTCACCCTTCCAAACCTCTCATGGTGGAGAGATGGGCTGTGCATATCCCCCTTCCAAGCCTCTCACGGTGGAGAGATGGGCTGTGCATGTAACCCTTACAAACCTCTCACGGTGGAGAGATAGGCTGTGCATATCACCCTTCCAGACCTCTCACGGTGGAGAGATGGGATGTGCATATCACCCTTCCAAACCTCTCACGGTGGAGGGATGTCCTGTGCATATCACCCTTCCAAACCTCTCACGGTGGAGGGATGTTCTGTGCATATCACTCTTCCAAACCACTCATGGTGGTGATATGGGCTGTGCATGTCACCCTTACAAACCTCTCACGGTGGAGAGATAGGCTGTGCATGTCACTCTTCCAAACCTCTCACAGTGGAGAGATGGGCTGTGCATGTCACCCTTCCAAACCACTCACGGTGGAGAGATGGTCTGTGCATATCCCCCGTCCAAGCCTCTCACGGTGGAGAGATGGGCTGTGCATGTCACCTTTACAAACCTCTCACGGTGGAGAGATGGGCTGTGCATATCACCCTTTCAAGCCTCTCACAGTGGAGAGATAGGCTGTGCATGTCACCCTTCCAAACCTCTCATGGTGGAGAGATGGGCTGTGCATATCCCCCTTCCAAGCCTCTCACGGTGGAGAGATGGGCTGTGCATGTAACCCTTACAAACCTCTCACGGTGGAGAGATAGGCTGTGCATATCACCCTTCCAGACCTCTCACGGTGGAGAGATGGGATGTGCATATCACCCTTCCAAACCTCTCACGGTGGAGGGATGTCCTGTGCATATCACCCTTCCAAACCTCTCACGGTGGAGGGATGTTCTGTGCATATCACTCTTCCAAACCACTCATGGTGGAGATATGGGCTGTGCATGTCACCCTTACAAACCTCTCACGGTGGAGAGATAGGCTGTGCATGTCACTCTTCCAAACCTCTCACAGTGGAGAGATGAGCTGTGCATGTCACCCTTCCAAACCACTCACGGTGGAGAGATGGGCTGTGCATATCCCCCGTCCAAGCCTCTCACAGTGGAGAGATGGGCTGTGCATTTCACCTTTACAAACCTCTCACGGTGGAGAGATGGGCTGTGCATATCACCCTTTCAAGCCTCTCACAGTGGAGAGATGGGCTGTGCATGTCACCCTTCCAAGCCTCTCACGGTGGAGAGATGGGCTCTGCATATCACCCTTCCAAGCCTCTCACAGTGAAGAGATGGGCTGTGCATGTCACCCTTCCAAACCTCTCACGGTGGAGAGATAGGACCCTTCCAAACCTCTCACGGTGGAGAGATGGGGAGAGATGGGGTGTGCATATCACCCTTCCAAACCTCTCACGGTGGAGAGATGGGCTATGCATATCTCCCTACCAATTCTCTCACAGTGAAGAGATGGGCTGTGCATATCACCCTTCCAGACCACTCACGGTGGAGAGATGAGGTGTGCATATCACCCTTCCAAACCTCTCACGGTGGAGAGATGGGCTGTGCATGTCACCCTTCCAAACCACTCACGGTGGAGGGATGTCCTGTGCATATCACCCTTCCAAACCTCTCACGGTGGAGGGATGTCCTGTGCATATCACTCTTCCAAACCACTCACGGTGTAGAGATGGACTGTACATGTCACCCTTACAAACCTCTCACGGTGGAGAGATAGGCTGTGCATGTCACACTTCCAAACCACTCACGGTGGAGAGATGGACTGTGCATATCCCCCCTTCCAAGCCTCTCACGGTGGAGAGATGGGCTGTGCATGTCACCCTTACAAACCTCTCACAGTGGAGAGGTGGGCTATGCATGTCACCCTTCCAAACCTCTCACAGTGGAGAGGTGGGCTGTGCATATCACCCTTCCAAGCCTCTCACGGTGGAGAGATGGGCTGTGCATGTCCCCCTTCTAAACCTCTCACAGTGGAGAGATAGGCTGTGCATATCACCTTTCCAAACCTCTCACGGTGGAGAGATGGGGAGAGATGGGGTGTGCATATCACCCTTCCAAACCTCTCACGGTGGAGAGATGGGCTGTGCATATCACCCTTCCAAGCCTCTCACAGTGGAGAGATGGGCTGTGCATGTCACCCTTCCAAGCCTCTCACAGTGGAGAGGTGGGCTGTGCATATCACCCTTCCAAGCCTCTCACGGTGGAGAGATGGGCTGTGCATGTCACCTTTCCAAACCTCTCACGGTGGAGAGATAGGCTGTGCATATCACCCTTCCAAACCTCTCACGGTGGAGAGATGGGGAGAGATGGGGTGTGCATATCACCCTTCCAAACCTTTCACTGTGGAGAGATGGGCTATGCATGTCACCCTTCCAAGCCTCTCACAGTGGAGAGATGAGCTGTGCATATCACCCTTCCAAACCACTCACGGTGGAGAGATGAGGTGTGCATATCACCCTTCCAAACCTCTCACGGTGGAGAGATGGGCTGTGCATGTCACCCTTCCAAACCTCTCACAGTGGAGAGATGGGCTGTGCATGTCACCCTTCCAAACCTCTCATCGTGGAGAGATGGGCTGTGCATATCCCCCTTCCAAGCCTCTCACGGTGGAGAGATGGGCTGTGCATGTAACCCTTACAAACCTCTCACGGTGGAGAGATAGGCTATGCATATCACCCTTCCAGACCTCTCACGGTGGAGAGATGGGATGTGCATATCACCCTTCCAAACCTCTCACGGTGGACGGATGTCCTGTGCATATCACCCTTCCAAACCTCTCACGGTGGAGGGATGTTCTGTGCATATCACTCTTCCAAATAACTCATGGTGGAGATATGGGCTGTGCATGTCGCCCTTACAAACCTCTCACGGTGGAGAGATAGGCTGTGCATGTCACTCTTCCAAACCTCTCACAGTGGAGAGATGGGCTGTGCATGTCACCCTTCCAAATCACTCACGGTGGAGAGATGGGCTGTGCATATCCCCCATCCAAGCCTCTCACGGTGGAGAGATGGGCTGTGCATGTCACCTTTACAAACCTCTCACGGTGGAGAGATGGGCTGTGCATATCACCCTTTCAAGCCTCTCACAGTGGAGAGATGGGCTGTGCATGTCACCCTTCCAAGCCTCTCACGGTGGAGAGATGGGCTGTGCATATCACCCTTCCAAGCCTCTCACGGTGGAGAGATGGGCTGTGCATGTCTCCCTTCCAAACCTCTCACGGTGGAAAGATAGGCTGTGCATATCACCCTTCCAAACCTCTCACGGTGGAGAGATGGGGAGAGATGGGGTGTGCTTATCACCCTTCCAAGCCTCTCAGAGTTGAGAGATGGGCTGTGCATATCACCCTTCCAAACCACTCACGGTGGAGAGATGAGGTGTGCATATCACCCTTCCAAACCTCTCACGGTGGAGAGATGGGCTGTGAATGTCACCCTTCCAAACCTCTCACGGTGGAAAGATGGGCTGTGCATGTCACCCTTCCAAACCTCTTACGGTGGAGAGATGGGCTGTGCATGTCACCCTTACAAACCACTCACGGTGGAGAGATGGGCTGTGCATATCACCCTTCCAAACCTCTCACAGTGGAGAGATGGGCTGCGCATGTCACCTTTCCAGACCTCTCACGGTGGAGAGATGTGCTGTGCATATCACCTTTCTAAAGCACTCACGGTGGAGAGATGAGGTGTGCATGTCACCCTTCCAAACCTCTCCCGGTGGAGAGATGGGCTGTGCATGTTACCCTTCCAGACCTCTCACAGTGGAGAGATGGGCTGTGCATATCACCCTTCCAAACCACTCATGGTGGAGAGATGGGCTGTGCATGTCACCCTTCCAAACCACTCACGGTGGAGAGATGTACTGTGCATGTCACCCTTCCAAACCACTCACAGTGGAGAGATGGGCTGTGCATGTCACCCTGTCATCTCCCTCACAGTGGGAAGAAGTGTTATGTGTACTGCGCTGTCACTAATATCACAATGCATGCTGCGGGTTCCACCCAGTCGCCAATGTCACAGTGCACTTGAGGCCTGCATGTGCCACCCTTCCACCCATGTCAAAGTTCAGATCAGTGTTACTCATGCCATTGTGTTACCCATCACATGTCTCCCTGTCACCAATTTCGCAGGGCAGAGTGGAGAGGAACCCTATGTGTACCACCGTGTAGCCCGTCTCAGAGAGCAGAGCATCCGTGCACGTGGCATCCGTGCACGTGGCTCCCACTCACCATCTCACTGTGGCGAACAGCCTTTTGTCTCATACCCTGTAACCCACCTTGCAGTGCAAAGCAGCACGTGCCATCCTTTTTGTCCATCTCACTTTTCAGATCAAAGTTACACATACCAACCTCTTACTGTTTACTTGGCAGAGCCCAGAGGAGACCTACAGGCACCACCTGCCATCCAGCTCATACTGCGGAGGACCGGAGCACGTGGCACCAATTCCCTTATTTCACACGGTAGAGTGCATAGGAACCCCGCATGCACCTCCCAGCCCCCATCTCAGAGTACCGAGCACTGGTGCACGTGGCATTCATTCACACATCTCTCAGTGTAGGGGAGCCTTGTATGTGATGCCCTGTTACCTGTCTCACACTGCAGAACAGTCCAGCACATAGCATTTTTTCACGTGCCTAGCAGTACGGTGCAGCACATATTAACCTTTGACCCACCCCACAGTACAGAGCAGTCCAGCA
This sequence comes from Pleurodeles waltl, assembly GCF_031143425.1. Lineage (NCBI taxonomy): Eukaryota > Metazoa > Chordata > Amphibia > Caudata > Salamandridae > Pleurodeles > Pleurodeles waltl. Next base: position 206,133,045 of record NC_090445.1, on the reverse strand, counting down.
CATATCCCTTCACCCATCACACAGTGCCGAGCAGTCCAGCACACATCCCTTCACCCATCGCACGGTGCCGAGCAATCCAGCACATATCATCCTTTGACCCACCCCACAGTACAGAGCAGTCCAGCACATATCACTCTTTGACCCATCCCACAGTGCAGAACAGTCCAGCCCATATCACCTTTTCCCCCATCCCACAGTGCAGAGAAGTCCAGCACATATCACCCTTTCACCCATCCCACAGTGCAGAGCAGTCCAGCACATATCTTCCTTTTACCCATCCCACAGTGCAGAGCAGTCCAGCACATATCATCCTTTCACTCATCCCAAAGTGCAGAGCAGTGCAGCACATATCATCCTTCACCCATCCAGCAGTGCAGAGCAGTCCAGCACATATTACCCTTTCACCCATCCCGCAGTGCAGAGCAGTCTAGCACATATCACCCTTTCACCCATCCCATAGTGCAGAGCAGTCCAGCACATATCACCCTTTCACCCATCCCACAGTGCAGAGCAGTCCAGCACATATCACCCTTTCACCCATCCCATAGTGCAGAGCAGTCCAGCACATATCACCCTTTCACCCATCCCACAGTGCGGAGTGATCTAGCACATATTATCCTTTCACCCATCCCACAGTGCTGAGCAGTCCAGCACATATCACCCTTTCACCCATCCCATAGTGCAGAGCAGTCCAGCACATATCACCCTTTCACCCATCCCATAGTGCAGAGCAGTCCAGCACATATCATCCTTTCACCCATCCGGCAGGCAGTGCAGAGCAGTCCAGCACATATCATCCTTTCACCCATCCCACAGTGCAGAGGAGTCCAGCACATATCACCCTTTCACCCATCCCACAGTGCAGAGCAGTCCAGCACATATCACCCTTTCACCCATCCCATAGTGCAGAGCAGTCCAGCACATATCACCCTTTCACCCATCCCACAGTGCGGAGTGATCTAGCACATATTATCCTTTCACCCATCCCACAGTGCTGAGCAGTCCAGCACATATCATCCTTTCACCCATCCGGCAGGCAGTGCAGAGCAGTCCAGCACATATCACCCTTTCACCCATCTGACAGTGCAGAGCAGTCCAGCACATATCATCCTTTCACCCATTCCACAGTGCAGAGCAGTCCAGCACATATCATCCTTTCACCCATCCGGCAGGCAGTGCAGAGCAGTCCAGCACATATCATCCTTTCACCCATCCGGCAGGCAGTGCAGAGGAGTCCAGCACATATCACCCTTTCACCCATCCCACAGTGCAGAGCAGTCCAGCACACATCATCCTTTCACCCATTCCACAGTGCAGAGCAGTCCAGCACATATCATTCTTTCACCCATCTGACAGTGCAGAGCAGTCCAGCACATATCATCCTTCACCCATCCCACAGTGCAGAGCAGTCCAGCACAAATCATTCTTTCACTCATCCCACAGTGCAGAGCAGTCCAGCACATATCACCCTTTCACCCATCCCACAGTGCAGAGCAGTCCAGCACATATCACCCTTTCACCGTTCCCACATTGCGGAGCAATCTAGCACATATAATCCTTTCACCCATCTGGCAGTGCAGAGCAGTCCAGCACATATTATCCTTTCACCCATTCGGCAGTGCAGGGGAGTCCAGCACACATCATCCTTTCACCCATCCCACAGTGCTGAGCAGTCCAGCACATATCACCCTTTCACCCATCCCATAGTGCAGAGCAGTCCAGCACATATCACCCTTTCACCCATCCCATAGTGCAGAGCAGTCCAGCACATATCATCCTTTCACCCATCCGGCAGGCAGTGCAGAGCAGTCCAGCACATATCATCCTTTCACCCATCCCACAGTGCAGAGGAGTCCAGCACATATCACCCTTTCACCCATCCCACAGTGCAGAGCAGTCCAGCACATATCACCCTTTCACCCATCCCATAGTGCAGAGCAGTCCAGCACATATCACCCTTTCACCCATCCCACAGTGCGGAGTGATCTAGCACATATTATCCTTTCACCCATCCCACAGTGCCGAGCAGTCCAGCACATATCATCCTTTCACCCATCCGGCAGGCAGTGCAGAGCAGTCCAGCACATATCACCCTTTCACCCATCTGGCAGAGCAGTCCAGCACATATCATCCTTTCACCCATTCCACAGTGCAGAGCAGTCCAGCACATATCATCCTTTCACCCATCCGGCAGGCAGTGCAGAGCAGTCCAGCACATATCTTCCTTTTACCCATCCGGCAGTGCAGAGCAGTCCAGCACATATCATCCTTTCACCCATCCGGCAGGCAGTGCAGAGGAGTCCAGCACATATCACCCTTTCACCCATCCCACAGTGCAGAGCAGTCCAGCACACATCATCCTTTCACCCATTCCACAGTGCAGAGCAGTCCAGCACACATCATCCTTTCACCCATTCCACAGTGCAGAGCAGTCCAGCACACATCATCCTTTCACCCATTCCACAGTGCAGAGCAGTCCAGCACATATCATTCTTTCACCCATCTGACAGTGCAGAGCAGTCCAGCACATATCATCCTTCACCCATCCCACAGTGCAGAGCAGTCCAGCACAAATCATTCTTTCACTCATCCCACAGTGCAGAGCAGTCCAGCACATATCACCCTTTCACCCATCCCACAGTGCAGAGCAGTCCAGCACATATCACCCTTTCACCGTTCCCACATTGCGGAGCAATCTAGCACATATAATCCTGTCACCCATCTGGCAGTGCAGAGCAGTCCAGCACATATCATCCTTTCACCCATCCGACAGTGCGGAGCAGTCCAGCACATATCATCCTTTTACCAATCTCACAGTGCAGAGCAGTCCAGCACACATCATCCTTTCACCCATCCGACAGTGCGGAGCAGTCCAGCACATATCATCCTTTTACCAATCTCACAGTGCGGAGCAGTCCAGCACACTTCATTCTTTCACAACCACCTCACAGTGCATAAAAATGCACAGCATGACGTGTTGTGACCCATCTCATATTTTAGAGCAGCCCTGCACATATCACCCTTTCACGCGTTACTTGCTGTCGCCCATCTCACAGTGCAGGGCCATGCACAACCCCCCGTCATCCAGCTCAAGAGTGCTGCACGTGCCACGCTGTCACCCATTTTACAAGGCAGACATCAGCTCAGCAGTGACTCATCGCTGTCTGCTCTCCACGTGCCAGACTAATGTCTAATGCGACATGGTGCCGCTGCAGCGTGCTGTCTCTGGGGAGGGCCGAGAGGGCCCATGGGTCGGAAGAGGCTAATCTGAATTCTAGGACAGACCCTTCTTCTAACCTGGGACGTTCTCTAGGTAATGTACAGATCCCTGCTAATGGGGCAAAAAATAGGCCCAGGCGCTAAAATAAAAGTGATCCCCTTAACCAAACCATACAGCTGGAGAGGTGGCCCACATTCACAAATCAGGCCTGTTTTGAACTTGACATGGTGTACTGGTTTTTTGCATGGTATGAGAGACTGCATGCGCTTGTAGCTTGCTTCAGGCAATGTTTGTGGTAATATCAGAGAAATCAACATTACAAACCGGGCCAGCTTGCCATGAAACAGGCCGCCGCAAACTGTTAAAAAGCCGGCCCACACACTGTAGAGTCAGACCAGCCCATTGGGTGCTGCCTGATTCCCTATGGCTGTGGCCACCTCCCTTTCCTCCTAATTCAAGTACGAAAAGGGATGGGTTTCCATGAATACCGATTTTCTTTGTTTTGTTGAGAATGAACATTTCACATTGCAGCCACTTCAGATGGTTGTTCATTCTACATGAGTAGCACTAGAACGTGATGCTTCGTGACATCGCCCGAGGTGTGGCACTCAACTTGTGCTATGAACACTTTGCTATCATATCTCCTGTCTTACGTAAAAGGAGGACAAATCCTCATCTATGTGTGTCATGCTTCATTATTGGATCCGCTCCTATAAGGCCATTGGCTGCAAGGCTGCAGTTTTATCTTTGGCAGTATCTTCTTGGTAAAGGCAAAGAAATTCTCTAGTGTTGTCCAAAGGGGTCCCTACTCTACTGGCTTCATGCCTTGCGTTGCTGATGTAGCGGCCTGTAGTAAAGGTGGCCTGTTGTTGGCTATACTGTGAATGTCAGACATAGGGGGTCATTCTAACTCTGGCGGGCGGCGGAGGCCGCCCGCCAGAGTTCCCCCGACAGAACACAGCTCCGCGGTCTGAAGACCGCCGCGGTGATTCTGTGTTTCCCGCTGGGCTGGCGGGCGACCGCCAGAAGGCCGCCAGCCCAGCGGGAAACCCCTTCCCACGAGGAAGCCGGCTCCGAATGGAGCCGGCGGAGTGGGAAGGTGCGACGGGTGCAGTTGCACCCGTCGCGAATTTCAGTGTCTGCTGAGCAGACACTGAAATTCTTTGTGGGGCCCTCTTACGGGGGCCCCTGCAGTGCCCATGCCATGGCGGATTCCCATGGGCAGCGGAAAGTCGGCGGTACACCGCCGACTTTCCGTTTCTGGCCGCGGCTGTACCGCCGCGGTCAGAATGCCCGGCGGAGCACCGCCAACAGGCTACCGCCGACCCCGGCCCCGGCGGTCCTTGACCGCCGGGGTCGGAATGACCCCCATAGTCTCGGCCATATGAAGTACAAATTGCCCAAGAATGAGGAACATCGTTTCCCATATGTCTTCTTTATGGCAAAGTTAAACATATATATATTATCAAAGTCAGAAGGTCTGAAATATGGCGTCACCTAAATATTGGGGCCATATGCATTCAATGAACATGTTGATTTTAAAAATGCATAATCGTAATAGAACAGTACACGTACTTTTAAGCCAGAAGGTGTACTTAGAGCCAATATAGAGACGCTTTTTAATTTGAATGCACATAATATGAAAATCTGATTCTGTTGATGTAAAGAAAGGTACTCATGTTTTGATAACTTGAAGGCATAATTTAATCACAAAGTTATGGCTGAAATGAAAAAATGGATAAAGAATCGAAATAAACTTGTAGTAGCAGCAAAGTAAAATATGGGACCACACCTGTAGTGTCGAAGTGCACAAGAGAGCCAGTTGCTGAAGTGGGCTGGGCCATATCCCCATGCTGTATGCTGTGGTGTGAATGACAGTTGAAGAGACAAGTGGAAGAAGAGGGCTGACCTAAAGCTCCTCTACGTATGTTTATATGCATGTCTTTTTATTCATGATTGTTTTTATGGGGAGCGCAAAGCGCTCCGTCCCATGCTGTAATCTCTCTTTGGGCTTCTAACCACACCCAAGTCACTTTCATTGGTTCCTTGGCTTGCCTTTTAAAATCCACTTGCTTTCATTTATTTATGAAAGGCATGCATACGTCATGCCTTTTACGGTGTTTAGTCCACCTACACAGCACCAGTAAACTACTGAAACCATTCGAGGATCGATGTTTTCAGCATAGTTTCCGAACTACTTTATCTTTTTATTTTCCGCGCGATGGCGCTCGGTTTTCTGTTTTCAATTTCAGCGCAATCACGCTACATTTTACATAGCGCGATTGCGCTATGTGTTTTTTTCTTGTTTGTTTTATGAGCTTAAGCTTTTTACACCGCAACATCCTCACACCGTTTAAGTTTTAATTGTGTAAGGGTTGCATCCATCTCGCTGGGACCGCGAGCACCCCCGCCAGCCATATATATTTTGAGGCACATTGACTGTGTTAAGAGGGACGGTCATTCATGTAAAGACGTTAAGTACAGCTGACTGTTCACCTGTAAAGGGCTGGCACGTTTGTTTCCACAGGAAGCAGTTCTCTGAGGTTCATTTTACGTTCACCATTTTCCAAACGTGACGTGGGCGAGCTTGAGAGTGGCACCATTTATCAACACTCCTTGGAGCACTGTGGACGATGTAGGGGCTCCCTGAACGTTCACTCCAGGAGTTTGAACTTCGAGGTGTTTATGATCGGGAGAGTAATATCATATGTTAGATGTGATCATTAGTGCGGATATGTGCGGTCATGCAGATGGTTGGTGGGGTTAATACACAAGCTGAGTAGATTAGATATTGTTGGGTTCCAATGCAAATGAATTTCAGAGGGTAGAAGACGTAATCTTTGATATGTATTGTATTGTATTGTAATCGTATTTATATAGCGCTTACTACCCCTGACGAGGCGTCGAAGCGCTTTTCGGTGAGTAGCACGCTACTCTGTAACCCAACAAGAATTAGTGATGGATTAGTATCGGTTCATTTTTAGAAATACATGCTGACCACGTGGTTGCACCATCTTGTATCTGATGTTGGACTAGAGACCTCGTCTCACTTTTTGTAAGCAGACATCAACCAAGGGATTCAGGGACTATAAAACTTCACAAGATGTTGTAGAGCATCACTCTTTGCTTTATAAGTTTTAGACGCTCCATGGCACTCACAACGATAGAGTATATTAACATCAAATACTGACAAAACTGATGCCGTAAGACTGGTTACGCCTTAAGTGCTTCTTGACACGACTTCTGTCAATTGCTTAGTGCACCCAGAAGCAGAACAAACTGTAAACACTGCACTGAGCCACTTGCCTAGTGCAGCCAGGCATACCGGCAGTGCAACATTGCTCTAATTGTATGAGGCGCTTCGACAGACTGACAAATAGTAAGTAAATAACGCACAGTTTGTAATGTGAGCAGAGTGCAATAAAACATATAAATACACTGTACGCATCACATGATGTGTATGCAGTGTTTAATTTGTGCTAGTTGTTTCCGGTGCTGAGCACCGGCCCTTATTTCTGAGGGCCGGGGCTTAGTTTTCTGTCTCAAGCATTTACTGTGAGCAAAAGACATGTGGAAAAGACGGAGGAAGAGAAAAACAAAACAAAAAAGTCAGAAAGGGGAAAAGCAGGAAGCTACAAGAGTGAACTGAAGGGGTAGGGATGGATTGAAGAGGCTTGAGGTGGCTTCAGGTTTACGCTGCCTCAGTATTGTGCGCTCGCACTTTTAATTGCAGCAGCCGCGTGTTTAAGAGGAGGGCTTTGAGCACCGGCACCTTTTTATTTACAAATTAAGTACAGTGTGTATGTGCAGTGCAGGCAGGCAGGCACACCCTCTAATACAACAGCTTTTCTATTACATACTTAGTGCAGCCAAACACATCAATGTACAGTAAGCACTTTAGTATTTGTATCAGTAGCAGACACAGAGCACTCGGAACCCACAGATGTACTGTAACCACGGTACAGACACACAGACTGAAAATACTGCCCTATTTCTATCTTTTCATACGCAGACGCATTCATTAGACATTAAATATGGCCCTTCCAGTATCACCCCTTCAGTGAAGCTAAAAGTACAGTTGACCTATAAACACATCAGATGCTTTGTGCAGCTAGAAGGGGGCATGGACTGGGAAAACTACAGTTCTAGTGTTGGCTGCTGAGTGCAAACAGAACAGAGGGACTGTAAACAAGGCCCCATTTGTACCAGGCTGTTAGTGAAGACAGCCAGCCGGATAAGAATGTAAGCAGTGCAGTATTTGTATCTTGTCATCAGTTCAGAGTGAAAGACGTGCTGTAGACACAGCACCTTTTCTAACATGTGTTCGGTGCTAGCAGAACCACAAAAAGGCTGTAAACATTGCAATGTCAATTAATCAATCAATCAAAAAAATTTATAGAGCGCCCTACTCACCCGTGAGGGTCTCAAGGCGCTTGTGGGGGATGAGGGAGGGGTTACTGTTCGAAGAACCATGTCTTGAGGTTTTTTCTGAAGAGTAGGAGGTCTTTGGTATTACGGAGGTTGGTGGGGAGGGAGTTCCAGGTTGTGGGGGCGAGGTAAGAGAAGGCCCTGCCTCCTGTGGTGATTCGTTGGATGTGGGGGACTGTAGCTAGTGCGAGGTCGGCTGATCGGAGGTTGCGGGTGGGAGTGTGGAAGTTCACTATTTCGTTGAGGTAGGTCGGGCCGGTGTTGTGGAGGGATTTGTGTGCGTGGATGAGGATCTTCAAAGTGATTCTCTTGTCTATGGGGAGCCAGTGAAGGGATTTGAGGTGTGGTGAGATTCGTTCATGGCGGGGGAGGCCAAGGATGAGGCGTGCGGCTGTGTTCTGGATTCTCTGGAGTTCTCTGTGTGTATTGTGTGCTTGGGGTAGGCACAACAGACATATAATTACCTCTGCACAATTTCCATTACGTGCATTGTGTAGCCAGACATATGTGGGCTGTAAGTACTGCACCATTTTTAATATAATTTAGTTGGCACCCGTCAGGCTCACGTGGAAACAGTTAATTCACCACTATTTGGCGCACATGCTTAAAGCTGGTCTAATGTGCAAATAACAAAGAAATGGGTACTTGCAAAATATTCTTGTTTTTCACCGTTTGCATGTTTATTTTTTTTCTTCTCTGGTTTTTAGGTCTGGCTTGACAGCGCATCCAGATATATTGTTACTTATACTTTAAAATATACATAGAGTGGGATTTGGCTGTTCCAAGAGGAGTCTCGCTCTCTCACCTCATGGTGTTGTATTGCAATGAGAACCTTAATTGTTTAGTTAATAAAAACCATTACAATAAATACGATCCGGTATGAAAAAAACAGTGTTCTAATAAAATCAATAAGAGATTGTTGTGCAGAGAAAGCATGTGCAGGTTACATATCAATAAGCAGACAATGCATTATCAAGTAAAATGACTAACAAGTGCAACCAAAAACAAGAAAATTAGCTGGCAATACTGGCTAGTATAATTGATTTGAACCGGTACAGTAAACTGCTGCTGCTTGGGGCAAACAGTCCGTTACAAAGTAAAGCGACTAACACGTCCACATAAGACCTTACCATATTTTTAGGCAACCAGTACCAAGAAGATTTGCTGGCAGTGCTGGCTATTAAAATTGATTTGAGCTCTATGTAGGGTCCGGGGCTGTAAACTACCACAGCTTGGGGCAGACAGTGGATTCTCAAGTAAAACAAATCACGTGGCATGAGAATGAAGACAGGTGCAAGGTGCATTAGTAGATAGAACTGGGTGTTATGATTGGTTTCAATCTTCTGCACAGCCAGGCACAACTGACAAGGACAGCCATTGCTAAAAACGTTAACACATTTTGCACATCCTGCCAGAGCCCAAGGGGCAGAAGGGAGAAACAAATGGCTGAGGCATCCAAATATGAACGCGCCTCAAGTGCCCGAGCAGCAGGTTTAATGAGTTGTCTCCTCTGCTGATCTAGAGAGAGGCAACAGCATAAGAGGTGTAGCCAGGATTCATTTGTATAGGAACAAAACCAGCAGGAACTTTTGCGACTGAAATTTACCTAAGAAGGTTTAAAAGCATGAATGGGCAACGCTAGCAACCGCATGGTATTGGCTTTTCAGTCTACGATTCCTCCTTCCAGGAAGTGTTTCCATTGTAATGTATGAGAGACTTATTTCCTTCAGAAAAGTATAATCAGTAGGCTTTTGCCACATTCATTTCTTTATCTCATTTCTGCACTCCGAATCGAGGCAGTCCTTTTTTGCTACTTGTTTCACACCAATGGCAAAGCTAATAGTGGAATCTGAAAGCAAGGGCATTCGTGCATGTCAACAGCATTTGCAAATGTCTGTGCTTACATGCCTGTGTTTAAAGCCAGATCTGTTGACATTGCCAATGCTTGCCTAATTAGCTTTCCTTCTTTACTGACTGCATTTCATACACGAGAGACTCACAGCCTAGCATTATCTTTCTGCAGCCGCACTACAATTATGCAATTTTATCATGTGCTTATTGAGAAAAGAAAAAAGTGATGGCTGAAACGCCTGTACAAGTCTCAGTCACCGGTGATTATTCTTGGACACATTCCACTTACTACAGTGATCAACCATATGCAAATCACCCTTGACCCTACAGCCTGAATTACTATGCCATGTTACTATTCACGGATGATACCATCCTTATCTCAAAAACTCCAAAGGGCCTGCAAGCCATTCTGGATCGCCTTTTACTGTTCTGTGCAGTTCGTGGCTTCGAATTGAACACAAGTAAGACCAAATACATGGTGTTTAACCCTTATAAATCAGCTCAAACAAGAAGAATTAGTGCCCAAAATACTTTACTTGAGCTACTTTCTAATTTTATCGATTTGGAGGTGACTTTATCTCATAATTATAGTTGGAAGGCTGAGATAACCAGAAGTGCGTTGAAATTACAGTAGGAGATGGGGGTAATCTTAAGGATGGCGAAAAAGTTAAAATCAACAAGCATTACTCCAGCTTTAAAGCTATACAGGGTCAATGCGAAAAAGATAGCTGTCCATGGTGCTGAGCGTGGGGCATTCTGCTGTAAATGAGATATCTATGGTTGACAACAAGTTTATTAAATTTGTAAGCAATCTCCCACTTAGTACCCCGACTCTTCCTTTGATGCGAGCTATGGGCCTGTACTCGATTTCTTTCACCATCAAGCTGAGACCCCTGTTATTCTGGCATAGATTATGGATAACACCAGAGCTGGAGCCATTTAGATCTCCTCTTAAAGAAGTTTTAAGCACCACTGGACATCTAAAGATCCCATGGTTGATCTATGTCAAGAAAATGTTTAAACTTCTTGTCCTTGATAGTCTCTGGGACAATCCAGATGATTCTTATCTGATACTGAGACAGTCGATTAAGGACCGGTGCAGGGACTATCTTTGGGGCGTAACAATTAAGAACTGTAAACCAGGGAGCCTATCAGATTCTTTTTTAGATCATAAGATTGTCCCAGCTTCTGAACCTGTACTAAATGTCATTCAGGGCTCTCTTCCTAGGCAGTTATACCAGAAGTTCAGGTATGGGACCTTTCCAACTCTAGAGTTTATATCAGGATGGGGGAAAAATAGAATGGCCGGTGCTATCTGTCCATCTTGTGGCTGTGCTTCTTAAACAATTGTACATCATTCTTTTAATGTGGCATATAGGCTTTCAAGGAAGACGTAGATCACTCCACTGTGTAAACTTCTAGGTATAAGGACTCTTGGGTCAGCCCTTAGGATATGGAAAGTAGATACATGTGAGTTGATTGTTGTTAGTCTGGCCAAATTCTTGCATGCAGCTTGGATTATCCGCAAAGCGCAGGAAGATTGTCATGTGATTTACACATAGCTCAACAACAGTCGGTGATATCCTAGATGTGGACCACAAGGCTTTTGAAATTATTTCTGATATTTAATTTTTTGGGGGATTTTATTATTTATGGGATTTTAGCTTGAATTTAATGTGATGATGAATTAGCATGGGTGCTGCTATTTTATAATCAAGACATTTTTAATATGGAGTGCCCCTTGTAGATTATCAAGGTTAGTCCTTTTTATGGGCGAGCGCAAAGTGCTCCGTTCCATGCTGTATTCTCTCTTTGGGCTTCTAACCACACCCATGTCTCGTCAGTCACTTTCATTGGTTCGTGGGCTTGTCTTTTAAAACTCGCTTGCTTCCATTTGTGAAAGGCATGCATACGTCATGCCTTTTCCGTTGTTTAGCCCACCTACACAGCACCGGTAAACTACTGAAACCATTCGAGGCTTGATGTTTTCAGCATGGTTTCCGGACTACTTTATCTTTTTATTTTCCACACAGCGCGATCACTCTGGGGTTTACATAGCGCAGTCGCGCTCAGTTTTTCCGTTTTCAATTTCAGCGGGATCGCGCTGCAGTTTACATAGCACGATCGCGCTGTGTTTTTTTCCTTGTAATTTGTGTGGCAAGAAAAGTCCGGTTAGGAGTTTACAACGCTAATAGCTCTAACTCGAGCAAATGCGAGACTCGTTGCATTGAAAATGCTTGTTATTATATAAGACTGGCTAGATCTTAGAAACATTTGATGTAAATATTTGCACACCTTATTATCTTCAAGTGATGTATCAACATGTTTTTTGTGCTCTGTTATAGCTTCATGGTTCAGGTACCTTATGGGGGGTAAAATCAGGTAAATGTGTTCTTTTCAGGGGCCTTACCAATAGTTTGCAACCTGTTACAAAGGTGATAGGAGAGCATCCACGGATTGCTTGCTGCATGGTTTCACAAGTTAGTTACTATAACCAACCTTCATAGAATTGGATTTTTTTTGGTGGAGTTTGACAGTGTCTCAAAACCTTCCCGGTCCTTGTATTTTACTGTGGCCTATGAAAGGGTCTCATGGACTCCTGGCAGCAAATCCTACTACTGTCCAACTTTGAGTTGGAGAACCAACAGCTGGAGCCGATGCTTCCAGGGGATCCTGAGAGATGATTGCTTCATTAAAGTGCACCAGCAGGTTGCACCTGAGATTTCTGAGCATCTAACACTTTCAAACAGGCATTTGCAATGCAATAGGTCTCGCATTTACTTGAGTTGGATCTATTGGCATTGTAAATGCATAACTGGACTTTTTTTGCCACATTAATTGGTCAACCCTGTAGCATATTTTGGTACTTTCTGACACATAATTCCAGTGGCCCTGCATATAACTAAAGGGCTTGTAGGCCTACTGAAATATTTTTTTAAACAAGGCCCTTAAAACGCAAACTACCACGAGGTGCAAAACATATTTACTTGGCAGTTGATACAGGCGACATTGCCCACGGAGCAATGAATAAATAATTGTTCTTCAAGAATGCGTGCTTACTGGATAACTGTCCCTTTACTGCAGTCTGAGGAGTCGAACAAAACGCCCATGATTTTTCACATGCTTGAGGAGAGCCACCTCACATAATATTAATGATCCTCATTCAGTCTTGAACTGAATATTAGTTATCAAATATTGACCATTGTACACCATAATCAACTGTAAGCTCTCCTCAGGATTAGTTTTATAATTACACGCACAAACAGCTCAAGTTTCACAGACTCAAATGTGTTTAGTTAATCTAGTCAGGTTTCCGCTTTGTATTCACAGCTTGTATCACGTTATAAAATAAAAATTACAAGCCCCAGAATGCAAAACTGAAACAAAAACTAAATGATCAAATCACGCATCGAATTATGGAGTTGGACAACTCTATGAATACCACTTCAAGGCTTGGTTTCCTGCTTGTAAAATAAAACTACAACTCCCAGAATGAATATGCGTGCTGCAAAGAACCTGCACTAAGCAGATCAAAGTCCATATATTGTAAAAATGTCAAAATAACTCTGCTGATTAATGTTCCTTTTGGAGAGACAACATACTTTTGTCTAGTGGAAGTCTGGACTCATTATAAGGTAGCGCAGAGTGTTAATGTGCGTGCTGCAAAGAACATGTGCTAGGAAAATCACAAAGTGCATATAATGTAAAAATGTCAAAATAACTCTGGCAATTTATGTTCCTTCTGGAGAGAGAACGACTTTTGTCTAGTGGAAGTTTAGAGTCATCATAAGGTAGCGCACAGGGTTAATATGCCTGCTGCAAAGAACTTGTACTGAGCAGATCAGAGTGCACATAATGTAAAAACGGTTCTGCAGATCGGGTTTGTGCTCTAAGTGCTGTGAGCTGCATGGCAGCCAAGAGAACGTACTTTTGTCTAGTGGAAGCTTGGAGTCATTATAAGGTAGCGCACAGAGTCAATGTGCCCGCTATAAAGAGGTGTACTAGGCAAATCACAAAGTGCACTTAATGTAAACATGTTAAAATAACTCTGGTGATTTATGTTCTCTCTTGAGTGAGAACATACTTTTGTCCAGTGGAAGCTTAGAATCATCATAAGGTAGCGCACAGGGTTAATGTGCCTGCTGCAAAGAACGGGTACAAGGCAAGTCACAAAGTGCTTGTAATGTAAAAATGTCAAAATAACTCTGGCGATTTGTGTTCTTTCTGGGAAGAGAACGTAACTTTTTGCTAGTAGAAGCTTGGAATCATCATAAGGTAGCGCACAGGGTTAATTTACCTGCTGTAAAGAACGTGTACTAAGCAGATTAGAGTTAATATATTGTAAAAATGATACCGCCAATCCAGTTTGTGGCCTGAGTGCTGTGAGTGCCATGGCAGCCAAGAGAACGTACTTTTGTCTAGTGGAGTCATCATAAGGTAGCACACAGGGTTAATATGCCTGCTGCAAAGAACGTGTACTAGACAAATGCATGTAATCTAAAAATATCAAAATAAATCTGTTCTTTCTTGAGAGAGAATGTGCATTTGTCTAGTGGAAGCTTGGAGTCATCATAAAGTAGCGCACAGGGCTAATATGCCTGCTGCAAAGAGCATGTACGAAGCTCATCAGAGTGCATATAATGTAAAAATGATAAAGCTGATCGAGTCCGTGCTCTGTGCGCTGTGAGTGCCATGGCAGCCAAGAGAACGTACTTTTGTCTAGTGGAAGCTTGGAGTCATCATAAGGTAGTGCAGATGATTAATGGTCCTGCTGCAAAGAACCTGTAGTAGGCACATTACAAAGTGCATGTAATTTAAAAATGTCTAAATAACTCTGGCGAGTTATGTTCTTTATGGAGAGAGAGCAAACTTTTGTCTAGTGGAAGCTTGGAGCCATCATAAGGTAGCGCACAGGGTTAATATGCCTGCTGCAAAAGCATGTAGCAAGCAGATCAGAGTGCATATAATGTAAAAACGATACCGCCAATCAAATTCGCACTGTGAGCACCATGGGAGCCAAGAGAACCTATTTTTGTGTAGTGGAAGCTTGGATTCATCATAAGGGAGCACACAGGGTTACTTTGCATGCTGCAAAGAATGTGTACTAAACCGATCAGAGTGCTTATAATGTAAAACCTATACAGCCAATCGAGTTTGTGCTGTGAGCGCCATGGCAGCCAAGAGAACATACTTTTACCTAGTGGACACTTAGAGTGATCATAAAGTAGCGCACATGGTTAATGTGCCTGCTGCAAAGAACATGTAGTAGGTAAATCACAAAGTGCATGTGATGCAAAAATGTCAAAATAACTCTGGTGATTTATGTTTGTTCTAGAGAGAGTAGTACTTTTGTCTAGTGGAAGCTTGGAGTCATCATAAGGTAGTGCAGAGTGTTAAGATTCCTGCTGCAGAGAATGTGTACTAAGCAGATCAGAGGGCATATAATGTAAGAACGATACTGCCAATCGAGTTTGCGCTGTGAGCGCCATGGCAGCCAAGGTAACTTACTTTTGTCTAGTGGAAGCTTGGAGTCATGGTAAGGTAGCGCACAGGGTTAATATGCCTGCTGCAAAGAATGTGTAGTAAGTACATCAGAGTGCTTAAATTGTAAAAACCATACAGCTGAAAAAAGTAGCTCACCCACGCTGAAGTATATCGGCAATCAGCCCATTATCCCTGTAACAGGGTTGTTGTCCAAAAGCCCACAATACTTACAACAGGTCAACACGCGTGGTCTCTCGTCCTAAAAAGCCAGAGCTTCTTCTCCCCCTCTGAAAACCGAGAAGCCCCAAGGAGCCATTTTTAGTGCACAGTCCCCAGACTGACCCTTTTTAATGCACCTTAAAAAAATGAAACTCATGATTTATGCAGCTAAGCTCTTAATTTGCGAGAGCTTTCTTCATGCTGTCTGTTAAGCTTGGGTTAGCATTACACTTCCCAAAAGAGCTTCTTGAATTATTCTAATGCACAACTTCCCTCTGGGCTTTTCAACTGCAAGACACAAGCAAGTGTGCTTCCTAACACATACCTAATTTTTTCACATCCTGTAACTACAGGAGACTTCCAAAGATTCAGAATTCCTGGCAAAATAAGCCAAGTGGTGACAAATCAATGCCTTTTACACACACATAAACATGCATGGACACACACACAACCCAACTTACTGAAATATACGGAGACCGGTCATTGAAGGAACTGGAGTGTGTATTTACTATTGTAACATAACAGTAGTATATCTAGCAGAGTTTTGCCATTGTTAGCTAGGCTGGGTGGGTTGGCCCTCCACAGCACCGGGTGCACTGCCATGAGTGTCCCAGGGCACCTCCACTTGACCTTGGGACATCTGAGTTCTCCCTTGCAGTGCTTTTCATGGAGGTCTGACAGGCAACAAGACACAGTAGTAAGCCAAGACTGAGATCTCATGGATAAGCAAAGGTCTCCCAGTAGCCCAACGGTCAATGAGGAGGCTGTTCACTTAGTGCTGAATTACACAGAGCTCTGGCCATCAGCCAAACAGGGTCTCTCTCTTGTGCAGGGCATCAGAGCCCCAAGATGGTGGCAGGTTTTGAGTGATGCTGGTTGCGTCTTTATAGGGAGGTCCTGCTATCCGGTCGTGTGACTGCACTGTGGCATCAACAGAGACTCGAGAAGGTTGGGTGATGGCATTTGGGAATCTCGCTGGTGACTTCCTATTAAGTCACCATGGACTGGGGTGTTCCCCTCTAAGCCAGAGATGCTATTCTTGATGAGCTACTTGCCTGTAGGGCTTTAGGGTACTTCTCAAAGGGACTGTTAATCAGCCCATTGGCCTAACAAGTCATACTAACGAGAGTCCTGAAGGTGGCCCTTTCACCGCAGTTGTCCATCCTTGGGGGGATATGCATTTTGTAATTAACCTCACGCAAAGGGTACAGGTCATTACAGGGGGGTAAATAGATGCTTGGCAGCTGAGCTGCTATCCAGGCAGTAAATAGGACGTGTTTTTCAAGCCTTTTTGACAGTAGGAAATTAAATTCAAATGTGGCGAACAGTGCAAAATGCACTTCTTTGTAATCATTCACGTCTACAACATAATTTAGAAAACATTTCAAATATAATCATTAGTCTCATATCCATCCCCATTTAACCAGAATAAATAAAGCATACTGGTCATTATTCGCTGCAGCCTGTTTAATGTATGAGTTTATATTGGGTTTAGACATTCCTAGACAGTGAGGCTGTAGCCTTGCATTGCTACAGCGCTTTACAATCATGTTGTCGTCACTGCACAAGGTGTGAGATGAATGTAAACGAATAATATTGCTTTTACAATCACCCAGTGAGTATTTGACTTTTGAGCTATCCACTATAACCTAGAGTGATTGTGGTACCCTGGATCACTGTAGCTCATGGATGTCTCTTTAGGTGCACAAGGTGAGTTCATGGGTTCAGCTATGACGGTGACAAATCTCGTGAGACACAGCATTTTATGCTACTACGTGACACACATGCAGTGGGGTCTGCTGCAATGTAACATATGGATTTGCATATATGTGTATGTATTTAAGTGGCATCCAACGAGCTGAGAGCAACAGAGCATATTACTTTGAGGCACAAGGAAGCAAACCTGGAAGGGGAATCTATTCCGAAGAATGCACCTAACCGGGGAGACAGAACTCTCAGGGATGGGGGTGATGGTGCCTCCCATTGTTTGATTGCAAATTCCTTGAAGAGATGTGTCTTTAGGTCTTTCATGAAGTGCAGGAGTGATGGGGCAATTCCGAACTCTGGGGGTGCAGTGCATTCCCAAACAATGGGTGTGGTGACTGAGAAGGATTTTTTTACATCTTTGCTTTTTCACAGTTCTTCTTTTCCAGTTTGGCTATACCATGGATTCTTGTAATTCCTTGACACTTTGAGATGTTTCTGCTAGCTGGTGTGATACTGTGAAGAACATAGAGCTTTGGATGGAAACCTGTGATGCTCTTTCCAGATTCTGCAATTAATGGTTACATTTCTTGAGTCTCTTAATGCGATGGGCATATGAGGGTAGACTGTTTTTTTTATTGGTATAGCTTTTCATCTGGAACTCCCATCAGCAGGGGACTGCTCTTGGTAAGATTAGAGAGAGCCAAGACTTACATGGAGGCGTGGCTTTGAAATTTGTTTGACCTCGAAAATGAGAAGTAGTTGGTACCTTTCTGCCTGTTTCTTTTCCCGATATGAGTTTAAACGTTAGGCCTATGCCAGTGATGACAGTAAGGGATTTTGGGGTTCTCCTGATCTGAGCGAAGAAGTCATCCATTTGCATGTTATTGAGCCAGTTTTGGACTTCTGCTTGCATACTGACATTGACGATGAGGACACATTTGATCGTGAAAGACTTAACATTAGATAGGACCTAATATCCATGCTTGGAAGATGTTTGTGTGATTTCAGAGACAGGAACTGCATATGTGTTTGTTGAGACTTTGATATACATTTGAGCATCCTCAGCATGCTAGGCATTTGAAAAGCATAGTACGTGAGGAGCAGTGATCAACATATCGAAAGAAGATGACGTAGTAGAGGCTAGATCCCTGAAGGAAGCTGCATGCCACTGGCAAAACCATGCAGCCAGGTGTGGTAACCTTTATGTTTTGATCTGACAGGCACAAGCACACACACCTCTCTCTCAAACATGAATGTACACGCACCAACCATGTGAGAATGCATCAGCCATGCTGATTTGTAATGTAGATCAGTGGTTCCCAACCTGTGGTCCGGGGACCCCTGGGGGTCCACGAAGCCTCCTCAGGGGTTCCACGGCTGCTTAGAAAATTAAATAATATTAACAGATTAGGCACCTAGCTTTCAGTAATGAATCAGTAAGGGGTCCCCGGATTCCAATAATGATTCAGTGGGGGTCCCCGGGTTCCATAATGATAAAGTGGGGGTCCACAGAAGTCAAAAAGGTTGGGAATCACTGATGTAGATGGTATAGCGTGATGTACTGACACAAACTGCAATTTCCTATGTATACTTTCTTTAAGTTTCATCTGTTTTTCATTTTTTCTCACTTCAGGCTCATGTTCATTCTTTTCCATCATCTCATTTTCTTTCTCCTCTTCTCAAATTCTCTGTTCTTTTATGGAGGACTTTTCAATTTCTTCTTTTCCTCATCTGCTCATCTTTGCTGACTTGCATTCTCCTTCTGACCTTTCCTCTTCTCTCTCTCCCGCTGTCTCTGCAGCAATGCAGCAGGTCCTGGATAACCTCGGGGATCTTCCGAACTCGACCGGAGCTGCAGACCTGGACCTCATCTTCCTGAGAGGGATCATGGAGAGTCCTATTGTAAGATCGCTGGCTAAGGTACCATTGCAGGGGGTGGCTGGCAACAATTAAGCATACATGCCAAGGGTTACATCCATCTCTTCATCTCTGCCCCACATTAACCTCTGTCTGGGCGGGTTTGCCCTCATGACTGCAGAAAGCACAACAATGTGTTTCTGCCACTAGAGTCTTCATGCAATGCTTAGACTTGAGGATTTTCTAGTTGAGGGGGCATGTCAAGCATGGGAATCAACCATTACCACGCAGCTGTAACCACACGTAGCCTTAACCACGCATGTATTACAACGCATACACCTTTACCACGCATAGCCTTAACCACACATTTTTCACGCATATGCCTTTACCACACATGCCTTCACAACAAATTGCGAACATCAAGCATAGGTCATTTGAGGGCTGGATGTGTGCCAGCCTCCATGACAACCCCTAACAAGGTAAATGCATTCCAAATAATTTCATTCAATGGACATGTATCTTAGAGGGATATCCTGAAAAACTGACATGGCATCATATATTATGCAAGAACATCAGTTTCCAGAATAATCACTAGCCAGGTAAATACATTCTAATTAATTTCACTCAATGGACGTTTAGTTTAAAGAGATATCTTGAAAAACTGGCATGGCATGATATGATTTCAGAATATCGGGCTCCATGGCAAAAGTACCATCTATAAATAGCTGGGAGACCTACTGCCAGAAATCATATAAAGTACAATCCCAGGAAGATTGCACTTGAGGGAATTATCAGCTAAGGAAAAATCATTAAGCTGAAACTTCTATTTTTAGAACCCAGCGCCAAATGAGCTATATGAGCAAGTAAAGAATGCTTTGCAGTAGGCACCATTTGACTTGAAAAGTTGTTTTCAGTCAGAATTAGTAACAAAATGCACTCCGTATTCTACTAGTTTGAAGTATTATCTATGAAGTTACAATTGAATGACTATTTTGGATTGGATGATGATTTTGGATGATCTTGCAATTATGTTTCAATTTATACTTCTTTTTAACTTTTACTAATCCTCAATGTCATCCAGTCAGCAGTTAACAGTCAACACTTAACTGATGCATTGTTCTTCATGATACAGAACATTATTTGTTGACCACCTCTTTCTTTTTCATTGATTGTCTTAATCATATGACTATCTTAATCATCTGCTACCAGGATAACTCCGTGGTGTTGTGATTAGCATAATCATCTTTTATTTTAGACTTTTTTAAAATTGTTATTTCCTTCACCTGTAGTATGTCTTAATGAGATCATTATACCATCTTCTATTCACCGTCTTTAACTCTGCATACTGATGAATTCAATATTATCTGGTATAATGGTTAGCGCATGAGCAAAGTTTATAAACATTCACTGTCTCACAAAAGTGTTGCACAACTGCAGTAGAGGGATATGAGTAGGAATCATATTACTGGCGTTGTCTGCTGTCAATTAATTCAGAAAATATCAATCAACAACTGGTGCTTCATTGCATCATTTCATCAATTCCATTCTTAAAAACAGTAGGTCTCGCATTTACTTAAGTTGGAGATATTGGCATTGTAAAAGCATAATGGGACTTTGTAGGAAGTTGGCTCTGTATGTGCTATTTCAAAGTAAGGAATAGCATGCACAGAGTCCAAGGGTTCCCCTTAGAGGTAAAATAGTGGTAAAAATAGATAATACTAATGCTCTATTTTGTGGTAGTGTGGTCGAGCAGTAGGCTTATCCAAGGAGTAGTGTTAAGCATTTGTTGTACATACACATAGACAATAAATGAGGTACACACACTCAGAGACAAATCCAGCCAATAGGTTTTTGTATAGAAAAATATCTTTTCTTAGTTTATTTTAAGAACCACAGGTTCAAATTTAACATGTAATATCTTGTTTGAAAGGTATTGCAGGTAAGTACATTAGGAACTTTGAATCATTTCAATTGCATGTATACTTTTCAAGTTATTGACAAATAGCTATTTCAAAAGTGGACACAGTGCAATTTTCACAGTTCCTGGGGGAGGTAAGTTTTTGTTAGTTTTACCAGGTAAGTAAGACACTTACAGGGTTCAGTTCTTGGTCCAAGGTAGCCCACCGTTGGGGGTTCAGAGCAACCCCAAAGTCACCACACCAGCAGCTCAGGGCCGGTCAGGTGCAGAGTTCAAAGT
This sequence comes from Pleurodeles waltl, assembly GCF_031143425.1. Taxonomy (NCBI): domain Eukaryota; kingdom Metazoa; phylum Chordata; class Amphibia; order Caudata; family Salamandridae; genus Pleurodeles; species Pleurodeles waltl. The sequence continues at coordinate 206,112,082 of NC_090445.1, read as the reverse complement.
GGTGCCCAAAACGCATAGGCTAGAATGGAGAGAAGGGGGTGCCCCGGTTCCGGTCTGCTTGCAGGTAAGTACCCACGTCTTCGGAGGGCAGACCAGGGGGGTTTTGTAGGGCACCGGGGGGGACACAAGCCCACACAGAAATTTCACCCTCAGCAGCGCGGGGGCGGCCGGGTGCAGTGTAGAAACAAGCGTCGGGTTCGCAATGTTAGTCTATGAGGGATCTCGGGATCTCTTCAGCACTGCAGGCAGGCAAGGGGGGGGTTCCTCGGGGAAACCTCCACTTGGGCAAGGGAGAGGGACTCCTGGGGGTCACTTCTCCAGTGAAAGTCCGGTCCTTCAGGTCCTGGGGGCTGCGGGTGCAGGGTCTCTCCCAGGCGTCGGGACTTAGGATTCAAAGAGTCGCGGTCAGGGGAAGCCTCGGGATTCCCTCTGCAGGCGGCGCTGTGGGGGCTCAGGGGGGACAGGTTTTGGTACTCACAGTCTTAGAGTAGTCCTGGGGTCCCTCCTGAGGTGTTGGATCTCCACCAGCCGAGTCGGGGTCTCCGGGTGCAGTGTTGCAAGTCTCACGCTTCTTGCGGGGAGCTTGCAGGGTTCTTTCAAGGCTGCTGGAAACAAAGTTGCAGCCTTTCTTGGAGCAGGTCCGCTGTCCTCGGGAGTTTCTTGTCTTTTCGAAGCAGGGGCAGTCCTCAGAGGATGTCGAGGTCGCTGGTCCCTTTGGAAGGCGTCGCTGGAGCAGGATCTTTGGAAGGCAGGAGACAGGCCGGTGAGTTTCTGGAGCCAAGGCAGTAGTCGTCTTCTGGTCTTCCTCTGCAGGGGTTTTCAGCTAGGCAGTCCTTCTTCTTGTAGTTGCAGGAATCTAATTTTCTAGGGTTCAGGGTAGCCCTTAAATACTAAATTTAAGGGCGTGTTTAGGTCTGGGGGGTTAGTAGCCAATGGCTACTAGCCCTGAGGGTGGGTACACCCTCTTTGTGCCCCCTCCCATCTGCAAGATGGAGGATTTCTAAAAGTTAGAGTCACCTCAGCTCAGGACACCTTAGGGGCTGTCCTGACTGGCCAGTGACTCCTCCTTGTTGCTCTCTTTGTTCCCTCCAGCCTTGCCGCCAAAAGTGGGGGCCGTGGCCGGAGGGGGCGGGCAACTCCACTAAGCTGGAGTGCCCTGCTGGGCTGTGACAAAGGGGTGAGCCTTTGAGGCTCACCGCCAGGTGTTACAGCTCCTGCCTGGGGGAGGTGTTAGCATCTCCACCCAGTGCAGGCTTTGTTACTGGCCTCAGAGTGACAAAGGCACTCTCCCCATGGGGCCAGCAACATGTCTCTAGTGTGTCAGGCTGCTGGAACCAGTCAGCCTACACAGATAGTTGGTTAAGTTTCAGGGGGCACCTCTAAGGTGCCCTCTGGGGTGTATTTTACAATAAAATGTACACTGGCATCAGTGTGCATTTATTGTGCTGAGAAGTTTGATACCAAACTTCCCAGTTTTCAGTGTAGCCATTATGGTGTTGTGGAGTTCGTGTAAAACAGACTCCCAGACCATATACTCTTATGGCTACCCTGCACTTACAATGTCTAAGGTTTTGTTTAGACACTGTAGGGGCACAGTGCTCATGCACTGGTACCCTCACCTATGGTATAGTGCACCCTGCCTTAGGGCTGTAAGGCCTGCTAGAGGGGTGTCTTACCTATACTGCATAGGCAGTGAGAGGCTGGCATGGCACCCTGAGGGGAGTGCCATGTCGACTTACTCATTTTGTTCTCACTAGCACACACAGGCTTGTAAGCAGTGTGTCTGTGCTGAGTGAGGGGTCTCTAGGGTGGCATAAGACATGCTGCAGCCCTTAGAGACCTTCCTTGGCATCAGGGCCCTTGGTACTAGAAGTACCAGTTACAAGGTACTTATCTGAATGCCAGGGTGTGCCAATTGTGGATACAATGGTACATTTTAGGTGAAGGAACACTGGTGCTGGGGCCTGGTTAGCAGGGTCCCAGCACTCTTCTCAGTCAAGTCAGCATCAGTATCAGGCAAAAAGTGGGGGGTAACTGCAACAGGGAGCCATTTCTTTACAGACTTTTTTTGCCACATTAATTGGTCAACCCTGCCGAAGAGTTTTATTTTTTCTGCCACATAATTCCATTGACCTTCCATATAACTAAAGGGCTAGGAGGCCTACTGGAATATTTTTTTAAACAATACCCTTAACCCCTTCTCTGCCGGGCCTTTTCCCCCTCCTGTGCTGAGCCTTTTTTTGGCTATTTGGGGCAGTTCGCACTTAGACCCTCATAACTTTCTGTTCACATAAGCTACCCACGCCAAATTTGTGTCCTTTTTTTCCAACATCCTAGGGATTCTAGAGGTACCCAGACTTTGTCGGTTCCCCAGAAGGAGGGCAGGAAATTAGCCAAAATACAATGAAAATTTATTTTTTTTCAAAAAAATGGGATAAAGGGGCTGCAGAAGAAGGCTTGTGGTTTTTTCCCTGAAAATGGCATCAACAATGGGTTTGCAGTGCTAAAATCACCAGCTTCCCAGCTTTCAGGAACAGGCAGACTTGAATCAGAAAACCCAATTTTACAACCCAATTTTGGCATTTTACTGGGACATACCCCATTTTTACGATTTTTTGTGCTTTCAGCCTCCTTCCAGTCAGTGACAGAAATGGGCGTGAAACCAATGCTGGATCCCAGAAACCGAAACATTTCTGAAAAGTAGACAAAATTCTGAACTCAGCAAGGGGTAATTTGTGTAGATCCTACAAGGCTTTCCTACGGAAAATAACAACTGAAATAAAAAAAAATATTGAAATTGAAGTGAAAAAAACTGCAATTTTCCTCCACGTTTTACTCTGTAACTTTTCCCTGCAATGTCAGATGTTTGAAAGCAATATACTGTTACGTCTGCTGGACTTTTCTGGTTGCGGGGATGTATAGGACTTGTAGGTTCATCAAGAACTCTCGGTACCCAGAGCCAATAAATGAGCTGCACCCTGCAGTGGGTTCTCATTCTATACCGGGAATACAGATATTCATTTGCTGAAATATAAAGAGTACAAAATAGCTATCAAGAAAACCTTTGTATTTCCTAAATGGGCACAAGATAAGGTGTTGAGGAGCAGTGCTTATTTGCACATCTCTGAATTCCAGGGTGCCCATACTAGCATGTGAATTACAGGGCATTTCTCAAATAGACGTCTTTTTTACACACTCTCTTATATTTGGAGGGAAAAAATGTAGAGAAAGACAAGGGGCAATAACAATTGTTTTGCTATTCTATGTTCCCCCAAGTCTCCCGATAAAAATGGTACCTCACTTGTGTGGGTAGGCCTAGCACTCGCAACAAGAAATGCCCCAAAACACAACGTGGACACATCCCATTTTTTCACAGAAAACAGAGGTGTTTTTTGTAAAGTGCCTACCTGTAGATTTTGGCCTCTAGCTCAGCCGGCACCTAGGGAAACCTACCAAACCTGTGCATTGTTTAAAACTAGAGACCTAGGGGAATCCAAGATGGGGTGACTTGTGGGGCCCTGACCAGGTTCTGTTACCCAGAATCCTTTGCAAACCTCAAAATTTAGCTAAAAAAAACACATTTTCCTCACATTTCGGTGACAGAAAGTTCTGGAATCTGAGAGGAGCCACAAATTTCCTTCCACCCAGCGGTCCCCCAAGTCTCCCGATAAAAATGATACCTCACTTGTGTGGGTAGGCCTAGCGCCCGCGACAGGAAATGGCCCAAAACACAACGTGACACATCCCATTTTTTCACAGAAAACAGAGGTGTTTTTTGCAAAGTGCCTACCTGTAGATTTTGGCCTCTAGCTCAGCCGGCACCTAGGGAAACCTACCAAACCTGTGCATTTTTTAAAACTAGAGACCTAGGGGAATCCAAGATGGGGTGACTTGTGGGGCTCTGACCAGGTTCTGTTACCCAGAATCCTTTGCAAACTTCAAAATTTGGCTAAAAAAACACATTTTCCTCACATTTCGGTGACAGAAAGTTCTGGAATCTGAGAGGAGCCACAAATTTCCTTCCACCCAGCGTTCCCCCAAGTCTCCCGATAAAAATGATACCTCACTTGTGTGGGTAGGCCTAGCGCCCGCGACAGGAAATGCCCCAAAACACAACGTGGACACATCCAATTTTTTCACAGAAAAGAGAGGTGTTTTTTGCAAAGTGCCTACCTGTAGATTTTGGCCTCTAGCTCAGCCGGCACCTAGGGAATCCTACCAAACCTGTGCATTTTTGAAAACTAGAGACCTAGGGGAATCCAAGATGGAGTGACTTGTGGGGCTCTGACCAGGTTCTGTTACCCAGAATCCTTTGCAAACCTCAAAATTTGGCTACAAAAACACATTTTCCTCACATTTCGGTGACAGAAAGTTCTGGAATCTGAGAGGAGCCACAAATTTCCTTCCACCCAGCGTTCCCCCAAGTCTCCCGATAAAAATGATACCTCACTTGTGTGGGTAGGCCTAGCGCCCGCGACAGGAAACTCCTCAAAACACAACGTGGACACATCCCATTTTTTGACAGAAAACAGAAGTATTTTTTGCAAAGTGCCTACCTGTAGATTTTGGCCTCTAGCTCAGCCGGCACCTAGGGAATCCTACCAAACCTGTGCATTTTTTAAAACTAGAGACCTAGGGGAATCCAAGATGGAGTGACTTGTGGGGCTCTGACCAGGTTCTGTTACCCAGAATCCTTTACAAACCTCAAAATTTGGCTACAAAAACACATTTTCCTCACATTTCGGTGACAGAAAGTTCTGGAATCTGAGAGGAGCCACAAATTTCCTTCCACCCAGCGTTCCCCCAAGTCTCCCGATAAAAATGATACCTCACTTGTGTGGGTAGGCCTAGCGCCCGCGACAGGAAATGCCCCAAAACACAACGTGGACACATCCAATTTTTTCACAGAAAAGAGAGGTGTTTTTTGCAAAGTACCTACCTGTAGATTTTGGCCTCTAGCTCAGCCGGCACCTAGGGAATCCTACCAAACCTGTGCATTTTTGAAAACTAGAGACCTAGGGGAATCCAAGATGGAGTGACTTGTGGGGCTCTGACCAGGTTCTGTTACCCAGAATCCTTTGCAAACCTCAAAATTTGGCTACAAAAACACATTTTCCTCACATTTCGGTGACAGAAAGTTCTGGAATCTGAGAGGAGCCACAAATTTCCTTCCACCCAGCGTTCCCCCAAGTCTCCCGATAAAAATGATACCTCACTTGTGTGGGTAGGCCTAGCGCCCGCGACAGGAAAATCCTCAAAACACAACGTGGACACATCCCATTTTTTGACAGACAACAGAAGTGTTTTTTGCAAAGTGCCTACCTGTAGATTTTGGCCTCTAGCTCAGCCGGCACCTAGGGAAACCTACAAAACCTGTGCATTTTTTAAAACTAGAGACCTAGGGGGAATCCAAGATGGGGTGACTTGTGGGGCTTTGACCAGGTTCGGTTACCCAGAATCCTTTGCAAACCTCAACATTTTGCTAAAAAACACATTTCCTCACATTTTGGTGACAGAAAGTTCTGGAATCTGAGAGGAGCCACAAATTTCCTTCCACCCAGCGTTCCCCCAAGTCTCCCAGTAAAAATGATACCTCACTTGTGTGGATGGGCCAGGTGCCTGCAACAGAATAAGGCCCAAAACTTGTAGAGATAGAGGGGATAGCACAGCGAGTTGATAAGGACATATTCTTCTTTTATACATCTTTAGGCTGACTCTGCTTTGGGGACCCACACAAGTGAGGTGTCATTTTACTTGGGAGACTGAGGGGAACGCTGGGGAGTAGGAGTTTTGTGCTGGAGCGGTGATCGTACAAACGAAAGTCAGGAAAATATGCGTTTTTAAGCAAATTTTGAGGTTTGCAGAGGAGTCTAGGTAAGAAAATGTTGGGGGATCCACGCAAGCCACACCTCCCTGGACTCCTTCGGGTGTCTAGTTTTAAAAAATGTCTGGGTTTGGTAGGTTTCCATAGATGAAGGCCGCACCCAGGACCAAAAACATAGGTGCCCCCTCCCCACCAAACGCAGGTAGTTTTGTAATATATCATTTTGATGTGTCTACATACGTCTGTGATGTGCCAAACACTAAAATTGTGAAAAGAAACACACTTAGGTTATGTGAAAAAGACCCCTCACCCACCAACCAAGTTGGTGGCATGCTTCATCATCGGGGTCCCACCCGAGGCACCTAGCGTGTCACAGGTGTGCTGCGACGCCTGTTTACAGCGGAACAGGTTTTGTCATTTTTACCACACATACTGGTTGGATTTGGCACGAGGGTGAGTGATGGTTCAGTGAATCAAATTTTATTAACAAGAGATTTCACAAAAATGAAATGCACTGTTAATAACTGAAAGGCAAAAAACTGAACTAATGACTCACAGCTCGTGAGCTGTAAAGCCGCGACAAGGCACCAACCGCTTTACAGTCCATTCACACACCTTTCATACATGACATGCACAAGACCATTCACACCGCCAGCCATGGGCCCAGCACATTACAACACTCACATCGACAGACAGCACCACTCAAGGGCCCATCACTTACATACGCCCACATGCCTGATACAACAATCACACCAGCTGATGGCAGTGTGTGGACTGGTGTTTGGCTGGCAGTGTGTTGCAGTAGCCAACAGCAAGTCAATATGTACACTATGTACACCCTCAGCCAAGCCCCACTCCACACACAATGGCATCCCTTTTTTTTTTTTTTATACAAAGAAACCCATAACTAATTAGAAATCATTACAAAACTACAAACACAAAAGCTCTAACTAAGTACATGACAGAAATGCTAACCATGAAACTGAACACATGAAAATACAAAACAGATATGAGTTTACACTCATGGTTGTTCCCAGTAATTCTTCTGGGTGTGGTAATTCTTAAAACAACCACCCACACACAGCCCAGGCTTTGCAGGACAATCTGGGCAGTACATTCGAGTCTCCCTCCGGATACCTCTTCGAAAACACACTCTACATTTCTTAGCTGGAAAGTCTTTTTTGGGTGTGGGAGGAATGTGCTCAGCAAAGTGGAGATCTTTCAATCTAGCCACATCCTCCACCACTGCTTCTCTAGGAACTCTGGCCTGTTCCACCACAATAAGGCTCTCTATCACTGACTCCTGAAATTTCACAAATGTCATCTTTGACTCTGGAGACCTATCCTTAAACACAATAAAAGCATTAAAAGTTGCTAAGTGGAAGAGGTGAACTGCTAAATTCTTATACCAAACGTAAGACTTATGAATAGCAGTATAAGGTTCCAACCTCTGATCAACTCTATCTACACCTCCCATGTGCTTATTATAGTCTAAAATGCACACAGGTTTGCGCACTTCAGCAACCTGTCAAGGGGGAAGTACTCTCCTCATGGATGGTACTTAGCATGTAGACATCCCTCCTGTCTGAAAACTTCAAAGCTAGCAGCTCATCATTCCGCAAGGCACTGCACTGTCCCCTCTCAAGTTTTTTACAGACAAGCTCCCTTGGATAGCCTTTCCGGTTACAACGAATTGTGCCACAAGCAACAGGGTCCACTCTAAACAATTCCTTGAACAACTGCACTCCAGTGTAAAAGTTATCTACATACAAATGGTGACCTTTGTTGAACAGTCGTCTACCAAGTTCCCACACAATTTTCTCAGTAACTCCAAAAGTGGGAGGACAACCAGGGGGGTTAATACTGGAATACCTACCAGTGTAGACACGGAAATTATACACATATCCTGTACTACTTTCAGACAGCATATACAATTTAATTCCACATCGTACCCTCTTGCTAGGAATGTACTGCCTAAAAACCAAACGACCCTTGAAGAGGACCAAAGACTCGTCCACAGCTATTTCTTTGCCTGGAACATAGACCTCTGAAAACCGATCTACAAAATGTTCAAGGACAGGCCTAATCTTAAAAAGACGGTCAGAATCAGGGTGATCTCGTGGCAAGGCTAATGTATTGTCAATAAAATGCAGCATCCTAAGAAGAAGCAAATACAGATTACGACTCATTGTTGCAGGAAATATAGCTGTTGTCATCAAGGGACTAGTAGACCAATAAGAAGCCAGTGACGGCTTACTTATCAACCCCATCAAAACAGTCAAACCTAAAAATCTTTTCATCTCCTCCAAATTTGTGGGAATCCACTGTGTAGCTCTACAGTGTGGCCTAAGTCTAGCAGCATTGTCCCTCAAATACTGCTCTGCATACAAATTAGTCTGCTCAACAATCTCTTCCAAAAACACATCATCCACAAATAACTCAAAGAAATTGATAGGCAAAAAGTTCTCAGTATTGACTCTACACCCCGGGAGACCAGTAAAGGCAGGCAACACTGGCTGCTCCATGTTTGGGGCAACCCAGAGTTCAGGTCTTCTAACGGGAAACCTTTCAGCCCCAGGTTGCTGCACTAATGGCACATCAGTGTCCTCCTCTGAAACAGGCCCTTCATCTGCACTGAGTGTGGCTTCCTCATCAGAAGATTCCTCTCCAACAGAAACTTCACTGCCAGAATCCCTCACTTCCTCCTCTGCCTCAGATGCAGAGTCCGTCTCATAATCATGATCAGACAATGACTCAAAAAGCATACCAACCACCTGCTGAGCGGTCATCCTGCGGCTAGCCATGATCTTTCCTACTAAAATTAACTGGACAAATGCACCACCAACAACCAGCACTGTGTAAGATAAGTAATAAAGTGTAGCTTTATTAGTAAGAGTTATAAACTCAAAAACTATACCCTTCACTTGCCTGAAAAAGCTTGAATCACCAGCAACTACTCTGCACAGACACAGCAATCACCAATGATATCCCACTAAAAAGAAAGAAAGAAAAGCAAATTAGAAATAAGACAACACAAATATCATTGTGCACAAATCTAAGGACAATTTCACACAAACCTGCATTTAGCACACCACCTACAAACATGTCATTCATGCATGGCAACAATACTCCTTTGGAGTAAATTGTTTTTACTTACCTAAAACATGCAACTATGCAAACCGCAGGTCAACCACCGCCAAAACCGCAAGGAGCCACAGCAAAGAAAGCAAAAGCTTTGAACTAGAACAAAAAGGAGGAAAAAAATTATCACAAATGCAAATACTTTGTCAGTTGACAAACATCCCACCATCAAGCATTTAGAAATTGGTGCCTAAGTGGATTCTGCCATAGGGGCAGATGGGCCTACTAAAAAATAGGCCTATCTGCCCCAAGGAGGGCAGAAAATACCTTCAGTAGTGTGTCCCCAAGGGCCCACCCCCAAACAAAAAACAAACCACACACACACACACTATCCCTGGTGCCTACGTGGCTTTTGCCCCCTTGGGGGCAGATGGGCCTAAAAGAAATAGGCCCATCTGCCCCCAAGGGGGACAGAAATGGCCAACAGTTCATTGCCCCCCTTGGGGGGTGCCCCTTGCCCAAGGGGACGCCCCCACATAAATAAACATATTTTAAAAAACCCTGGCGATCTAGTGGTTTCTGCCTAAAAATAATAAGCTGATCTGTCCCTAAAGGGGGCAGAAATGGCCTTGGTACACGTGCCCCCTTGCCCAAGGGGCCGCCCCCCCCACTAACACACACACACACACTATCCCTGGTGTCTAAGTGGCTTCTGCCCCCCTTATGGGCAGATGGGCCTAAACAAAATAGGCTCATTTACCCAAAAGGGGGCCAGAAATGGCTAACAGTTCAATGCCCCCCTTGGGGGGGTGCCCCTTGCCCAAGGGGACCCCCTCCACATAAATAAACATATTTAAAAAAAAATCCCTGGCGTTCTAGTGGTTTCTGCCCCCCTTGGGGGCAGATGAGCCTTAAAATAATAGGGGGGCAGAAATGGCCTTGTTACACGTGCCTCCAAAGGGGGGCGACCCTTGCCCAAGGGGTTGCCCCCCCCTCCACTAACACACACGCACACTATCCCTGGTGTCTAAGTGGCTATCAGCCTAAAAATAATAGGCCGATCTGCCCCCAAGGGGGGCAGAAATGGCCACAATAAAGATTCCCCCAAAGGGGAGCGACCCTTGCCCAAGGGGCCGCTCCCAAATACAAGCATTTATAAAATAGTTTTTTTTTTAAATCCCTGGTGTCTAGCAGATTCTGCCCCCCTTGAGGGGCAGATCGGCCTAAAAATAATAGGCCGATCTGCCCCCAAGGGGGGCAGAAATGGCCACAATAAAGATGCCCCCAAAAGGGAGCGACCCTTGCCCAAGGGGCCGCTCCTAAATACAAGCATTTAAAAATAGTTTTAAAAGAAATAATCCCTGGTGTCTAGTGTATTCTGCCCCCCTTGGCGGCAGATCGGCCTAAAAATAATAGGCCAATCTGCCCGCAAGGGGGTAAGAAATGGCCACAATACAAGATGCCCCCAAATGGGAGCGACCCTTGCCCAAGGTGCCGCTCCCCGATTGAAAAGTTTACAAATATAAAAAAAAAAAATCCCTGGCGTCTAGTGGGCATTCCTGCTGCCCGATCGCAATGCGATCGGGCAGCAGGAAGGCTCAAAGAGACACCGGGGGAAAGGAAAAGCCTTTCCTTTCACCCGGTGCCCCTTTGGCCCAAACCCCCCACCCGCCGGAGGAGAAACTCACCTGTTTCTCCGTGAATCTCACTGGAAGCAAATGGCTTCTAGTGCGACTGGCACGGGGTAATGAGGTCAGCGCACGACCGCGCGCTGATGTCATTACGGGGGGTGGGGGTGGAAGGGGAAGGTCTTCCCCTTCCATCCCCGCCTTGGGGGGTTGGTGGGAACCCCACGGAGGGAGCGCTAGCGCTCCCTCCGGGCTCCGTGCCGAGGATGTAATGGTTACGTCCTCGGCACAGGAGCACTGTGCCGCGGGACGTAACCGTTATGTCCGCGGGACAGAAGGGGTTAAAACACAAATTTCTCTCAGGTGCAAAACATACTTACTTGGCAGTCGGTACAGGCGACATTGCCCCAGGGGCAATGAATAAATAATTGTACTCCAAGAATGCGTGTTACTGGATCACTGTCTCTTTACTGCAATCTGGGAAGTCGAACAAAATGCCCATGATTTTTCACACGCTTGAGGAGAGCCATCTCACATGATGTTAATGATCCTTAGTCAGTCTTGAACAGAAATATTAGTTATAAAATATTGACCACTGTACAGTATAATGAACTGTAAGCTATCCTTGAGGTTAGTTTTATAATTACATGCACTGCACACACACCTCATGTTTTACAGACTCAAAGTGTGTAGTTCATGTAGTCAGGTTTCTGCTTTGTATTTGCAGCTTGTATCACGTTATAAAAATAAAACTACAAGTGCCAGAATGCCAAGCAGAAACATAAACTAAATGGGCGAATCACGTTTTCAGCTAGGGAGCTGGACAACTCTACGAATACTACTTCAAGGGCTGGAGTCCAACTTCATAATATTACAGTTGGAATGCCCTCTTGAATATAAGTGTATCACAGTGAAAACACGGCCAGGATTTCAGCACCTTACCTGGCTGTTTTTATCACGGACTGCAGCTACAGTTCACGAGCCAGGGTTTGCTGCCTGCACAGGGTTTGGAAGGGGATGCAGTGCACAAATTTCAAAGGTATTGATTTAGGAGTTCTGTAAAGTTGTAATATTGAGCTCAAACAAATAACTAATTATTCCTGGAGGCCCAAAAAACAAACATCTTCAGAGCAGATAATAACTTTCAAGCACTGTGCGGTAACATGGCTGCTACATATCAATGTTAAAGCACTAAATACTGAGGCAATGTAATTTTAAAGCCATATTGGGCTTATATATTCCATGTCCAGCCTCTCCCGGCCCCTCCAGCTCACTGTTACAGCTGTTGTTTTTCCCATTTGTGATGTTTTTCTGTTTAGAGTGCATCTAATGTAAAAATGTCAAAATAACTGGTGATTAGTGTTCTTTCTGGAGCAAGAACATACTTTTGCCTAGTGGAAGCTTAGACTCATTATAAGGTAGTGCAGAGGGTTAATGTACCTGCTGCAAAATAACGTGTTTAGGGCAAATCACAAAGTGCATATCATGTAAAAATGTCAAAATAACTCTGGCGATTTATGTTCTTTCTGGAGAGAGAACATACTTTTGTGTAGTGGAAGCTTGTGCTTATTATAAGGTAGCACAGAGGGTTTATGTGCCTGCTGCAAAGAACGTGTACTAGGCAGATCACAGAGTGCATTTAATGTAAAAATGTCAAATTAACTCTGGCAATTTATGTTCTTTCTGGAGAGAGAACGTACATTTGTCCAGTGGAATCTTGGACTCGTTATAATGTAGCACAGAGGGTTAATGTAACTGCTGTAAAGAACGTGTACTAGGCAAATCACAAAGTGCATATAATGTAAAATTGTCAAACTCACTCTGGCGAGTTATGTTCTTTCTGGAGAGAGAACATACTTTTGTCTAGTGGAAGCATGGCCTCATGATAAGGTAGCGCAGAGGGTTAATATGCCTGCTGCAAAAAACGTGTACTAGGCAGATCATAGAGAGCATATAATGTAAAAATGTAAAAATAACTCTCTTGATTAATGTTCTTTCTCGAGAGAGAACACAGTTTTATCTAGTGGAAGCTTGGACTCTTTATAAGGTAGCACAGAGGGTTAATATGCTTGCTGCAAAAATCATCACAGAGTGCATATTACGTAAAAATGTCAAAATAACTCTAGAGATTAATGTTCTTTTTGGAGAGAGACACCATTTTGTCTAGTGGAAGCTTGGATTCACCATAAGGTAGTGCAGAGGTATAATGTGCCTGCTACTAAGAGTGTGTAGTAGGCAAATCTCAAAGAGCATATAATGGAAAAAAGTTAAATAACACTGGCGATTTATGAAAACGTACTTTTATATAGTGGAAACTTGGACTCATCATAAGGTAGCACAGAGGGTTAGTGTGACTGCTGCAAAGAATATGTACCAGGCAAATCATAGAGTGCATATATTGTAAAAATGTTAAAGTAACTCTGGTGATTAATGTTCTTTCTGGAGAGAGAACTTACTTCTGTCTAGTGGAAGCTTTGAGTCATTGTAAGGTAGAGCAGAGGGTTAATGTACCTGCTGCAAAGAATGTGTACTGGGCAAATTACAAAGTGCATATAATGTAAAAATTTCAAAATAACTCTGGCGATTAATGTTCTTTCTGGAGACAGATAACATACTTTTATCTAGTGGAAGCTTGGACTCATAATAAGGTAGCGCAGAGAGTTAATATACCTGCTGCAAAGAACGCATACTAGGCAGGTCACAGAGTGCATATAATGTGATTTATAGAGATCGTCGTTTTTTCTAGTGATAGCATGGACTTCTTATAAGTTTGCGCAGAGGGTTAATGTTGTTTCTGGAGAGAGAACATACTTTTTTCTAGAGGAAACTTGGACTCAATATAAGGTAGCGCCGAGGGTTAATGTAACTGCTGCAAACAACATGTACTAGGCAAATCACAAAGTGCATACAATGTAAACATTTCAAAATAACTCTGGCAATGAATGTTCTTTCTGGAGAGAGAACGTACTTTTGTCTAATGGAAGCTTGGACCCATAATAAGGTAGCGCAGAGGGTTAATGTGCCTGCTGCAAAGAGCAAGTGCTAGGCAAATCACAAAGTGCATATAATGTAAAAATGTCAAAATAACTCTGGCGATTTATGTTCTTTCTGGAGAGGGAATGTACTTTTGTCTAGTGGTAGCTTGGTGTCATCATACGGTAGCGCACAGCGTTAATGTGCCTGCTGCAAAGAACATATACTAGGAAAATCACATAGAGTATGTAATGTAAAAATATCAAAATAACACTGGCAATTTATGTTGTTTCTGGAGAGAGAGCATACTTTTCTCTAGTGGAAGCTTGAAGTCATCATAAAGTAGTGCAGAGGGTTAATGTGCCTGCTGCAAAGAACATGCACAAAGAAGATCAGAGTGCATTAATTGTAAAAATGTGATAATAACTCTGTTGATTAATGTTCTTTCTGGAGAGAGAACGTACTAAGGGGAGAGCCAAAAGAAATGACTCTAATTAGGTAACAGTGTGAACAATATGACCAGTGTGCTTTCTGCAATGTGAGCACCATGGCTGCCATGAGCGCAGTGGGGGGAGACAAAAGGAAAAAGTAGTTCACTCACCCTGGAGTATATCAGCAATCGTGCAGTAATCCATGTAACAGGATCCTTCTGCAAGGCGGTAACAAAACTGCCACAAGGCAGGAAAAGCGTAAAGCATTTACCAATGACATCAAGGGATTTTTGAAAGGCAAGCCCACTAATGAGTGAAAGTGTTGGGCATGACATGGGCGTGGTTAAAAGCCCACAATACTTCCAACAGGCCGGAAAGAACTTGCAAACTCGACCTAAAAAAGGGACTGTGCTTGTTTTTTGATCCCGTGCTGTGTGCACTTTATGAGGATGTTAAGCTGATCCTATGTGACAGTTTTGTAAAGGTGATCCAGTGCTTTGCATCACACTACACATTGGCACAGATGCTGATTGAATTTAGCTTTTTTTCAGGCCTGGTTTAGAACTCGGCAGACAGGTTGCTCGGTCACAGTGGTGACGGATATCCCGTTCACCAAAATGCAAATCCCATAGGACATGATGGGATTCTGATTTTGGCAGATGGGATATCCATCACCATTTTGACTGAATTACCTGTCCACCGAGTTGTTAATCAGGCCCTAACTGTTGAGACAACTACTGTAAAATAGAAGGATATAAGATAAATCTACTGACAAAATGGGATAATTTAGACCTTATCAGTAATTGCAGTTTTATCTGATTGCACCTTTTTGAAGAACTATCCCAAAAGGAACTTTTTTACCCAAAAGCCCTATGGCTCATGTATGGTTTTTTAAATTTTATTCTACATCAATTTGCACTGAAACAAATATTAGTTGGCAACATCAAGATGATTTCAAACTTGTAAAACCTGGAAATGTGGGAAATAATCATTACCACTGATGCAGAGAAGGCTGAAAGAGAGAACTCAGATGTGATTGTAGATGAAGAATTTACTATGGAAAAAATTAAATGTTTCAGGCTTGTAAATTAGAAGTATGCGAAATTCGTGTAATTTGCTTCTGCATGAATATGTGTAATTTCGGGAAAATTATGTGTAATTATGCGAAATGAAAATCTGTAGTTTAGCACTGTATTTTTAGCACACATTGCATCCTTGCATCAATTGTTCACTCCAGGGCGCATTTTAAGCTAATAATTAGTGCAAAGAACACATTTTCTGGGAAGAACAGTCAGTCGCCTTCTGGTTGTTTTCATTGTTTCTGCTCTCCCACGCTATAATTTTGCCATGAACAGCAGCGTAATTACCTCGCATTGTGTAACGGCGTAATTTTGAGAATTTAGAGTAAAAGAGTAATGTGAAATAGCCTAAGTTACACCGGTACTATTCAATTTTCACCTGAGCCTAATGGTAATAAAGAAAAAACATATTTCTGTCAAACACCATCTGAAAAATTTACGTTTCCATATACAAACATAGTTATTGAGAATGCTTCATGCCTTATGTTCAGAAGGGAATATTGAACTCTTTGAATTTGCACTGTAGTTTTCTCCTTTAATTGTACCAAAAATATAACTGAGAAATTATGGGACTGATTTAGAGCTTAGCGGACAGGTCATTCTGTCAGAAACGTGACGGGTATTCCGTCTGCCATATTACAGTGTCCATAGGATGTAATGGAATTGTAATATCTGTCACATTTGTGACAGAGTAACCCCGTCTGCCAAGACCTAAATCAAGCCCAAAGTCTGTGCATCAGAGTGTTTAAAAAGGGCAGAGGGTTTACAATACTGCATTCGAAATATTGATAATAACTAACAATATCACACCTACAATATGAACCAACCACTCTATTGTGAATACAATTAGATATTGAGTTAAGAATACTAAATCTATTCTTCCCTAAATATACTTACCTTAATACAGTGATAGATAATATTGTGGATTCGATACATTGTGCAGGTCGGTATTTTGACTGCGGTATTGTGACATACAATGTAATTAAGCAGTTTTGGTGGATAATCACCAATTATATTGTATTACAAAATTTATATAGAACTTACTACCCTTATGCGGGGTGCAGAAGCACTTGCCTACATGGGTAACATTCTACAACGTATAGGATGTTTGCTTGGAAGTTTGTTGTCTTTGTTTTGAACCTGTGTGGAAGTGTTCCCATGTTGTGTGTGAGGACCATGGAGGTGCACCTATTGTATTATGGGATGAAGCACATAGCAGTGTGATGGATGAAGAAGGGTGAGTCACGCATGCAGTTTATGGTTTTCAGTAAGTTGGCAGCTTTGAGCAGCTGTGCAGGTTCCTTTTTGGTTTTTCTTATGTTCATAGTCCACTTAACTGGGATGCCTAGTCCCAGAGCTTTAGATTACATGGTAGTAGAAACAGTGGGTAGAGTTGGGTTAGTTGTCAGATTGTTTGTACTTCATTATTGCAACGGTTGGAGCATGCTATGCATTTATGACTATACCAGAAGATGGTGACTGCCATGCCAAAAGACTTGCAACTGTACTTCTTGCACTAAATACAAATATTATATTGAAGCTATAATTTGCTCTACAGGAACTACCAACTGAGTGATTTTCGCTAATGCCTAATGGCATGTTGATCAGTCTAAAAAAAACCAGTAAAGATATATTTTGAAAAAAATTAAGTTGCCCATTATGAGATATTTTGCTTAAAGTTTATGGTCCTGAGCAGGTATAGGTTAAAGGGAGAAGCAGTGGAGAGAGCTGCTGGGATGGAATTTCTTAATATAATCTCAAATCTGATTGTCAATGGGAGATGCTTAAAAGTGGCCATAACATGGTGCTTGTTGGGTCTTGCAATGTTGGACTAAATTAGAGTCCTCCGTTGACCAGCAGTATGTGGCAGAGTTCTTCAGTTATTCTGTGCCTGCTCAGTAGGTGATGGGTGGTCTATTGCTGTGGACTGGTATTGGTAATGGATGTGACCCTTAGCGGTTTTGTCTTGCATGTGTAAGAGTGTCAAGCAGGAAAAGGTAATTATTAAGCAATCTGCATGAAATATAATTTACTGTTTGACTGTAGAGTGTTGTGGTAGTTATTACTTTTAGTGTGGGCTACAAGGCTGGCTTTAGCGCTGGTGACACCCATTGTGACACTCTTTGGTGGTGTTCTCCGCTGCCCCCTCCCAAATAAACCTCCTTCTCCATGAATTTCCTCACTACCATGCTCCACCAGTGCCCCTCTTCTCTCCATATCACTTCTCCCACATGCATTTTATTTGTTTTGTAGTACTGCTCATACCGGTGTTTGGTGTCAGAGCACTTTACAAAATAAGCACATTATGCAGAGCCAAAGTATCATTGTAAACCAGTGCATAGGAAATGTTACATAAAACAATGAGGATTATACGATGTCGGAGTCACATGTTACCAATACTAGTAAGCAATATATTGTAAGGGTTTTTGGTCTGGAGAAGCACAAACTTGAGATTTGAATTGTACCACAGTGGTTGGGTTAGCTTTACTAATAAGAATGTATTTCTACCTAAATTAACTCTTTCAGAAACATTAGGATAAAGAAGAACTGGGGAAAAACAAAACATTCTAACCTATACCACGCAGTTTGCATGCAGCTCTTTGATGACAGTTCATAGATCACTGTGCTATATTAGGGTTGTAACTTATGAACTGCAAATAACAAAAGGTATGACAAAAGCAGTAACCCACTGAGCTATCCACCTAAAATAGAGTTCAGATTTGCGTGGCACAAGTTCTTTGCAACAGACGTATTTAACCCTCTGTGCTACTTTATCATGAGAGGAAACTGCCACTAGACAAAAGATGTCTGGGTAGCAGAGAGATTAATCGCCAAAGTTATCCTAACATTTTTATTGCAGTCTATAACCTGCTGGACACACAAGAAACTCTGCAGCAGGTGCTTTTTAAACTGGTGTTATTTCTAAACATGGCGTCCCCCGATGTCAGCGCCAAGTGCAGCTGCACCAGTCGGACCACCCTATAACCAGCTTTGGTGGGTTATATGTTGTATAGTAATAGCATTATATAGCACTTATTACCCTTGACGAGGCACTGTTGTGGTTTTATGCTGGGCAGCGTGCTGCTACAGGCCCCAGAGTTAGTGGGGTGTTTTTTTGTAGTTAATGTTGGTCATTGGGATTCGTTTTGTGCTCCACAGTAAACATTCAGTGCCTTTACTCCAGTTTCTATGTGGTAGTTTACATAAGTAGTAATTAGATGATCTTTAGTGGGAGAGGGTGATATGGGAATTTCACAAATTGATTGACAGTATTTGTAGATGAGCTACCTGAGATCAGGTATTGTTAGGGTGCAGGGTTTGACTTTAAAAGGACAGGTTGTGATCTTTGAAATAAGATGTGGGCAGTTTGCAGAGATGTAGTTGTAAGGATTAAGGAAAACATGCATGTGATGTTGAGTAGGCTGCACTTAGAGAGTGGAGGGATGTAGGGAATGGAAAGGAAGTAGCAAGTTATATGAAAGAACAAGTATTTGTAATGCAATGGGTCTCACATTTGCTTGAGTTAGAGCTATTGGCATTGTAAATTCATAACTGGGCTTTTCTCGACACATAAATTGGTCAACCCTGCCTCATATTTTGGTATTTTCCTGTCACATAATTCTAGTGGCCCTGCATATAATTGAAGCACTTCTGTTTATCTTCTTCCTCTATCTGCAGCCAAAAATGAAAAGTTGCCATTTAGCAAAAAATGTGCCATGCTAATTCCAGTAGAATACCACTTTCACCACCCCACCATCTATGTTGCTGGCTGGCTAACACAATTCCCCCCAAAAAGATACAAGACAGCCATAGAGGAGTAATGAGAGAAATAAACTAGGAGGGTCGCCCAAACATAGCAGGAGTGTTCAGTCATAGTGCAATAAGGATGTTAAATTGGCCTGAATCATTGTCATAATTGCCATAAAGAGAGATTAATGAAACATATACAATTATCATATAAACCCAATAAAAACCTTTATCAGAAATAAACGTTTGGCATTAGACTGTAATGCTGAGAACAGCTCCTAGAGGACACCACAATAAAAATAGCATTTGTAAAAAATATAGTCATGTAACACATATAGTTAGGCCCTAGAGAGGATAATCTCATGAAAAGAGAATAGCAGAAAGTAATGCACGGTAACCATAAATTTAGCCCCTAGAGGGCATAATGTAATACAGATTTTCAGGCCTAGCACAATATTATTACAAAACAAGGCACTTAAACCAACAACTACTCCCAGCTGTAAAATAAACGTTACAGCCATGAGAGCACTTAAAAAGCCACTGCATGGTAGGTGGGCTTAATATTTTGGGGTCCCCACTAACCTAGTGTGCGGCGAGTTTCCTTGAGTGTAGCAAATATTGTAGTATCAGCTCTACTGCTGTTTCGGAAGAGTCCCTTTGAGGATCTTGTGTTTTTTACATAAAGGATTTATCAATAAGTGTTTTTGTGAAAGCTATGGTGCGCGAAGGGGAGAGCCAAAAGAAATTACTCTGATTAGGTAACAGTGTGAACAATGTGACCAGCGCTTCAATACCACCGAGGGAATTAGCGCTGTGAACACCATGGCCGCCATGGAGCACGAAGGGGAGAGACAAAAGAAAAGAAAAAGTTTGCCCAGTCTGAAGTACATTGTAAATCGTGCAATAATCTATGTACCAAGGTCAGTCTGCAAGATGGTAACAAAACCGCCCCAAGGTGGGACAAACGTAAGACATTTACCAATGATATCAATGGATTTTTGAATGGCAAGCCCACAAACGAGTGGAAGTGATGGGTGTGGTTAAAAGCCCAAAGGATACTTACAACAGATTGACCTAAAACTAAGAGTTGAAATTTGGAAGTTATAAGTCAGAATCAGTTTTCATGCAGAGCTTTTCGTAATATACTGTGGAGGATTTTTGAGACAGCATAGAAACCTGTAGAACGAAAAAATAAAATTATGTGCCTGTGTTCCAGTGTCACTGTAGATCACGAGGACACCACTGTTCATTCACACCACCATAACCCATGCATAAATGGTATTAAAATAAATATTGTTTCTTTTTTACCATGAAATCCGATGGAAGGAAAACACAAAATAGGTACTTTAAATGGTTGTGCTAGAAATTCACCTCTCCTTTCCCTCTGATGGTCAGGGTGGGATAAAGGAGAATAGAATAGAGTCTGTTTATAGGGCAGGGAGCTCGGGCTGTTTCTAATCTGAAGTACCCACAACATAAGCACAATGAAGTGTGAGATCCTGCATCTGACTGTCATTCAGCCTTCTTGTAGCAGTAAACAGACACACAAAAGGAAAGGCCCTGCCCAGGAACTTCTTCACCTGAGAAATAGAAACTATAGTCTCACTCTACACACCTCCCATTTGCCAACCTGGCAGTGCTGAGCATGAACAAGTAATTAGCAGTCTCTCCCTTACGAGGCTTCAGTGAATTTCCAAGGGCAGACCCATCTTCATTCCTTCCCAATCCAGCGTCTGATCTTAACCCTTAAGCCATAGGAATACAGACGAATTCCCCATTTGCACTTGTCTAGAAAGGTGATCAGTGGCAGGACATCGACCCTCATCTCATACAAAGCTTCAAACATAAAAAAACCTGATGTCAGATCCCAGCTTCTCGGCTTGAACTGTGTGCTACATCTCATTTAAGGAAAATAAGCTTCAGACAAGTGCCATGAATGCTAAAGCAATGCACGCATTAGCATTCTTTCAGCATGCCCCTAAACATGTGTTAAATCAACCACATTTAACCCTGAACTGAAGATTTATTAAACACATTTTTGGAGCCAGTGTGTTTTCAGGCCAGTCTGTTTTCCAGCATATTTTGAGACAGGTGCCTCGTACACCAATATAAACTGAATAGGACACACTTTATGGACATCCCTCTCAATCAATCACCACAGCCGATGACTTATTTCAGTTTTGTTGAGTATTCTTTGGACTTCTCTCTGTGGCAGCAGCCTTTCAGTGCTTAATCGTCCATCTTTTCAGAACTGGTAATGACATTTTCAAGTTCCAAAATAAAAACACATGACAAGAGCATGGAAAAGGTTCTGAGTATACCTGAACATGTTGATGTAACTTTGAAGAAGTACAAGTGCCAATTGTGTTCTATGAGTATCGGATATTTAGGTCATTTGGTGCCCAGTCAGAGATTCCAACCTCTTTCCAGTTTAGATGAAGCTCTGATGCTCATATCTTCCCCAGATCATTAATAAACTGCAAACAGTTCTAGGACTGTATTGATTTTATTTAAACTTATACAGGCATTTGTGTTTGTCTGGTCAAAAGCATGCCAAGTAACTCAACTGGATTAAGGAATCAATTATTCAAGCCAGTGCTCTATAAATGTTTGCAAAAGATTTCGATTGTCACATCAAAGTTGAAGTAATTAAAAGTGGTTTATGAGCAGCAATTAAACCAATACGTACAGGCTAATGAGACCTTCTTATACTAGTATGCATGCTTACAAATGAAATGACTGATAGATTATTATCCCAAATGGAAATCTTTGAATCATGTGTGTTAAGGCAAATAGACAATGTGTAACCTTCAATAAAAAAAATAATTGCTAGATTGTATATGGGCAGTCAATATATGTCGACCATTTAGATTAGTTAGGCAGTTTTAATTATGCTTTGTTCACAATCTGCACCTCCAGAAATGACCAAACAGCTAGGATTGTTAGACTCTGCTTTGTTTCAAGGCTACATTTGTGGCAGCAAGAACATTAGAGCAGGCTAACCTAGGCCATCTACTGAGCCAGAGAAAAATTAAACCTAACTGAGGGAGTGTTTGATTGCCTCTTCTCATGTGTTAGGGTAGCATATATAATATAAGCAGTGTTTGACACAAGGAGTGGATAAGTGCTATCCGAGAGGATACAATGAGGGAAAGAGGTAATAAGATATGTGACTAGTGGTTAGCGGATGGTTTAAGACCCTTTTTGAGCGTACCCCTTTTCTGTGGATGGAAGAATTGCCCTTAGGGGAAGATAGGTTTCTTCATTCACTTGTGTGAGGGATAATATCACTGACACTTTTCACTGGGCACGTTTAGGTGTCATTCTTATGAAGCAGAAAGTTTAGCATATATGCTATAAGAGTGGCACTATTGCAAGAAACATTGCACTAGCAGAATATCACCTCTCTTGGACATGGAAATACCTGAGCGATCTTGGTTTAAATTAGCAATTGATTTCTTGGAGTCTGTTCAAGTATTTACCCAAACAGATCACTAAAATGTCATGATTGACTCTTGCAATAAATGGGTCAAGAATAAATGTGTAATCAAACTGATAATCTCGGATCATAGATTTCTTGAATAGTGTGTTTGCAAGAGAAGGCCTCCTGTTGCAAATTCTCTCCAACAACAATTCCAATTTACCTCTGATAGAAGGTGGCACACAACATGAAAGAACCACTCTATCATTCAGGGGTACAACAGATTTGTAGAATACATTACAAAGTTAGTCAACAAATAAACACCTGATAGTTGCCTTGAAGAAATCTATTTTTCAGAACTGGATTTAGTCAGAACTTTTGTGAGCTTGTAGAAGTGTGCTACATACATTCCAATTGTTTACTCCTTTCATTCTGGTAGTTTACAGCTGGTTCTTATGTGTTCTGCTTCGATAAGAGAGTGGGTGGATAGCAAAATTGATAGTGAACCTTTGTAAAGGAATGCTTCAAGTAATACTGTAGCAAGTTAATCCACAGCAAAGAGAAATTAAGATGGCAGGAAACCTGCATCCTACTCAAATATGCTGTCGGTTATTTGGCGGTGGTAACCCATCCGTGTCTTGTAATGAATGGGATGTCAAAATTTCAGCTGTTGTGGCTGATGTTAAATGATGGAATTGCGAAGCATTTCATCATCATTAAAGCTAGTTTCCAAAGAGTCCAGAAGGATAATCTCCTCTTTGTTTTAAATTGTGTTCTCTTGAGGCATTCTGATGGAAATTTATTGTGGTTTGAAGAATGGTTTATTTCCATTTCGAAAGGATTGTCTTTTCATGGGTGTGGAGAGTGAATTTCATGGATTTTGAAGGATAGTTTCCACGTGTTTGAAAGGACAATTTCCTTTTCGTTTGATGTAATGGCAGAGGAGGACACCTGACAATCCTCCGTGCTGTCTCTAGAAGGAAATGTTGTGCTTGTGTTAAGTCTGGGCAAAACTTGAGTAATTACCTTTGTGAAAATTGCTAGAAATGCCAAAAACATTCTGCAAAGGTATGAATTACTAAGTGAAATTGCGTTGAACGCATTAAGTCCAAATTGGTCCCGAAGAGGCATTTCACACAAAAAAGAAGTTAGAAATTGCATGTAAAGCGAACAACAGCTGCTTGTCTTCTCAGTGTTTCATTTCTTCCATTATAGTATTTTTAAGGCAAATTATGCTTATGCAGCCTGTATAAATTTCAGGCATTAGTCATAATAATCGTACATAACAAGCCGTAAATTATTTAAGATTATACCGGCATAAAGGAAACTGCACCATGACTTAGACTCTATTCAAACATTCCCCACTGGCCGCGGACACTTACCTGCTGTGCTGGAGTAAATATTACCTTGCACTTACCCTTTGTCAGGTTCCTTCAGTTTCCTGGATGATAGTTCCATTGTTTTATTTGAAGGATGTTTTTCTTCCTGACTTAAAGTAATCTTCTGTCATGTTTTTATTTACTGTGCTTTTTGCCAGATTTGTCAAAATGGGATCTGAACACCTTTTCATAGTTTTAAAGAAAGTTATTGTTATTGTGACAGAAAAGTTCCCAGTCATGTTAGCGGTTTGCAGAATCATTGCATGGTAAACCTTGACATTGAAGTGTACTGAGCACCAAACTGAACGTAGTGAGCGGGAGCCTTGGGGAGCTATGCAAGAGTGGTAATGTGAAGGACCATCTGCTAGATCCTGAGAGCTCCAGCATTCAGGTGCTCTATCCAAGCAAACACCGTTACCAGACTCCATAAAGTCTGCACCCCAGTGTGAAAAAAGCCTAATACCGCAAAAAATGTAATATAGAGACTACTTTGCTGCTAGGGGTTTTACCAGAAGGCAGCATCAGTCACACTGCTGAGCTACACGTCAAGGAATGCAATACAATATAGCGTATAGCAGTGCTTGCCAAACTTTTTAGAACCACAATCCAAATTGTAGAACAAGACTTCGCAAACCACCCAGATTCAATGTACCTGAAGAGGGCGATGTTTCAGTGTAACTATAGCATTGTGTCGTAGTGCACTGTCGTTTACAGACAGCACATTATCCGTTGAAGAGGGCCACTAATTAATGACATATGATACTCTAAGGAAATTGGGATATAGTGATTATCATTTGTGCGTCACCAAGCAAAGTGTCCTGATTTGTTTGGATCCTGTTAAAATCCTTGTTTCCATCACACGTCAGAAATATAAAAAAATATATGCTTTATTTTTTCTTTTCTAACTGCTGAATGTGTACAGGTCATTTACCGGTATTTACATTTTGTTGTGTGTTACAAAAAAAAGACACCCTAGCCTTTCATACTCCCTGTACCGCAGTAAGATAATTCACTTTACTTTTCTTTCTCTGACTGCAAAGGTGGCGGAGTTTCTAAACACCAATCCCCATGTTAAAAAATAAGCAGAATTTTTCAGAAGACATAACCTGACATTTGACCTCTGTATCTGAAGCGCAGCAAATGTAACAAGATAAATACAGAAATTAAAGGCATCTTTAGTTATTGCTTGGACTTTAACAACCCACCAAAAATCGGCTCTTGGGAAACACTGCCGTAGAGCAACAGCAAACTTCTATGTCATTTAATCATGTGTTAGTGTACTTCTAGTCTCATTTAGAGCTTGGTGGACAGGAGCACCTCTTTAAAGTAGCGGCGCCTCTGCCTTACCAAACCTGCAGTACCTCAAGTGGGATTTCCCTGCCATGCTGGATTTAGCGCAGGGTGTCCCTCACTGGTTTTCCCTGCCCAGGTTCCTGGCAGTCCTAGACACAAACAAGTTACAGTTGTCCTCACGCAGAGAGACAACTCCCTGTGATGGAGCCTACTGGTCCTTTGCTTTACTGAAACAAGTTGCCATTTAGGCAGATCCAGACTGGCCATTCTGACATTTCACCAATAGGCCGCAGGCTTGGGCGGTGCCGAGCTGGATGGGCTGCCATGGCTCAAACTCTAAAGTCCCAGGATCCCATTCTAATCTCAGACTCCTGCAGCGTGGGGCTCGTAGAAACATTTTTGTTTCCGGCCCGGACTCAACATTATGAGTTTATTTCAATTAACAAAAGGAATACAGAAAAGGAAACAAACACGGCACATAATTTAGCTCTTCCTTCAATACATATGCAGCCCTGGCAGATGCTCCGGGGAAACAGAGACCCCTCCCGGGTGGGGGGCGAGCCCCCCACCCGAGGGGCAGCAGCCAGAGACTCTCTTGACCAGGCAGGCTGCTGCCCGCTACATTTTGTAAGCTTTATATCCTCGTTGCTCTAAATAAGATACCAAGTGCTTTTTAAATTCACAAGTGAACACTAACACAATAACATTCACTCACTGACTCACTCACACTCATATACACTCACTGACTCTCACACTTAACCAACCCACTTATTCCTATTGACTCTCACTGATACTAACTCACACTTACCCAGACTTGATCAGCCTCATTGAAGCTCATTCGGTAACTCACTCATGCCTATTACATCTCGATAAGTGACATCAAGAGGCATTTCGAAAGGGAAGATGGTTCCGGGGGGCGAGTACATCTTTTTTCAGTTCTGTTCTTCTCCTGCCCCTCCAGGCCCATGAACGACTGGAGGAGACAAAGCTGGAGGCCGTGCGCGACAACAACCTGGAGCTGGTACAGGAAGTGCTTCAGGACATCTCCCCCATCTTGGACCAGAACCGCACCGCCGCGGAGCTGGCTGGCATCCTCCAGGAGCCTCACTTCCAGGTACAGGGAGCAGGGAGGGGGCATGTGAGATGGGAGAAGAGGAAGTTTGAAAAAAACAAAAAAGAATGAAAATGAGAAGAGTGAGGGAAAGGGGGGAGGGAAGAAAAGCCCTGTTCATGGTGGATGGAGGGAAGAGACTAAGACGTGTTTGAGGCTGATAAACATGTTCGAGATATGGGGATGTAAAAAAAATCTCATAATTTCCTTTCACGTAATTACACGAAATTCCGGGAAAAAATACTTTAATTTACATGAAATATGCCTGGCATTTATTTTAGTGTGAAATGAGTCCTTGTGTCCGCATTTCGTACTAAAATACAGCAGCAAAAAAAGCAAGTGAAGCGAACAACAGCTGCTTTGTGGTAGATCGTGTTCCGGCGTTCCTGCGCTTTAATTGTGACATAATTATGCAACGTGGTGTAATTCAGTGCTTAATTTGTAAATAAAAACGTGCTGGTGCCCAAAGCCCTCCTCTTAAACACGCGGCTGCTGCAATTAAATGTGCGAGCACGGAATACTGAGGCGGCGTAATCCTGAAGCCATCTCGGGCCTCTTCACTCCATATAAAGCCACTCCCTGCCCCTTCCGCTCACTCTAGCAGCTTTCTACTTTCTCTCTTTGTGACGCTTTTTTCGGTTTTCTCTTCCTCAGTCTTTCCAGTATGCGTCTTTTTCTCGCAGTAAATGCTTTAGGCAGAAGAATAAGCGCCGGACCTCAAAAATAAGAGCCGGTGCTCAGCACCGGAAACAACAAGCACAAATTAAGCACTGGTGTAATGGCATAATTTTGGGACGTCTGAATTTGGCCTAATGCGAAATTCTCAAAATTCTGCGAATTATGTTAGGGTAATTAAATGTAACCAAGGCCTAAATAGTACGGCCTCCCTGTATGAGAGAAGTGCAAAGAAGGAGTACGTAGGCCGATGATTTTACATTGGGGGGGTGAGAGTGGGGCGAGGGAAGTTACATTGCATCTACTTTACATCCTCAGATAGTAGCAGCAAAGTGTTTAGCGAAACCTGCTTGCTGAAAGGACATGGTAAGCCAGAAGAGAGTGTTAAAATGATTGAATCAGAAAGGCAATGAGTTTTAAAAAGATGGAGTAAGGCAGGCAGGTAATGCTTGGGGATGAAATAAGGCAGGTAGGTAGTTTGAAGCCTCATCTGCAGCATTCACAATTGTTTTGAATCATTATTGCATCATCCGGGGTGTAGCTTCAGGAGAGTGTTTGGAGTGTTACACCCTCCCTAATATTTGTATTTTCTGATAAATAGTTGGGTACAGGGGCTTTCAGACGGGTATGGTGTGGTGTCTGTCGGATTGCAGCTGGATTTTTGCATATACACACCGACAAACACACACTGTAAATCTCTGTTGTGAAAGTACTCCAAATTATGGTTATTATTCAAAATGTTGTGTTTCTTTCAATTAGTACTCCTACAGATCTGCATTCGTCTCCTTTCCACTGTCCATTAGGCCCCTCCCATGCTCCATGCTTGTGATATAATGTATTTTAACATTACATGCCAGTGTGATTGTTGGGAAATCTGAAGCTCACCACCCCCCCCAACCACCAGTCTTAATGACCAAGCTACACCCCTGTCCGTCATGCTGTCTCTTTGGAGACCTCATATTTCTGCCCTCTCTTTTGCACTATGTTCCTATTCACCCTCTATTTCCCGCTATTCCCTGCTCTCTAAATTGCCCAGCAGTCCTGCTATTTTTCTCTGCCTCTTCTCGTGGCATTGCCCTTTTCCTTTTCTTCTCTGCCCCAAACCTGTTTACTTTCTTTGTGGACTTCTTGTTGTTCCAGCAGTCATTTATTTCCCTGCTTCTCTTTTGTCAGTCCCTGCTGGAAACACATGATTCTGTGGCCTCAAAGAGTTATGAGACTCCGCCCCCAAGCCCTCTGCTGGATTTCACATTCAACAACCAGCCAGTGCCACCCGATGCTGTCCGCATGGTGGGCATCCGCAAAACGGCCGGTGAGCATTTGGTAAGTGGAGATGGTGGCACTAATTTTACTGAACCCTGGGGAAATACTAATTCCATAAGAGACATCTGACTGGGCAAGGGGGGAAATAATAAAAAATGTCAGCAACAGAAATATGTCTGGAGACATGGAAAAAAAATGCTCCAAATAGATATTGTTAGAAGATGTTAACAGGGGTCACCAGGAAAAATATTGGTGTAAGATCCTGACTAGCAGATTACCAATATGTGAATTTAACAGGAAGGTAGGTTTCATGATTTTGAGGCTGTAAGAAGTAGTAATTTTATCGAGCTGATTGTAAGAATGCACATGCTCACTGGAAGTCATGGTGGCACATTGACAGTACTACTGAGAATCAGATATAATGTTAGGTTGTATTGGTGACGGAGGATATGGTTCCAGGTAATAAGCGAAGCTAGGAAGGGCTGAGTAAGAATTCGATTAATAGCTGATGTCAGAGCGGCATCTTATGGGTATTCCAATGTTCCTAGGGTCAATAACTGAAGCTTTTGTAGGAAGGAGGAGTCAATATCTTTATGTTCAAAAGGGGCCTTTGAGATGGCGGGTTGGGTTGTAAGAGAGCCGGAGCCATTGACCAGAGTTTCTGGTCACTTTTTTTGTATTGTTGACATAATGAACAGGCCCCTGAACCTGCCTTGCTCTGATGTTTTCACAGGGTGTGACATTCAGGGTTGAGAATGGGGAGTTGGTCATTGCTCGCATCCTTCATGGAGGGATGATTGACCAGCAGGGCCTGCTCCACGTTGGAGACGTCATCAAGGAGGTGAATGGCAAGGAGGTGGGCAATGACCCCAAGGTCCTGCAGGAGATGCTGAAGAACGCCAGCGGCAGTGTGGTCTTGAAGATCTTACCAAGCTACCAGGAGCCTCACCCGCTTCGGCAGGTCTGTAATTGTTTGTAGGATACAAAGGTCTCAGCCTTCAGGCTACGTATCATACGAACACATTATGTGAGATGGTGTCATGGATTTGCTTTGAATTGTGTCTTTATGAAAAAGGACCATCTGAGTAATACCTCGGTAAAAGTAGAAGGAGCACATTTTAGTTGGTCCTGCAAGGTGCCCAAAAGCACTCCCAATATGTGAACTGGAAAAAACAAGGGAATGTCCTTGGGCAGGAGGTCGGACTCGCTACGAGACGCGTGATCAGATTTTAATGCTGTAGCTGCAGCACTTTCTTCAGTTCAGCATTTTTGTCAACAGAGAAAACTTTAATTGGGTCACTGCATTGAAAAAGACGCCAGGGGCCTTGTTTTCACTGAGCCACAGGGGTTTTGTTGTCAGCATGTACGAGGAATGATCTATAGGTCGCAGTGACACCGTGTGTAGGAAGACAGAGAGATTATCGCAGTAGCATGCAGATTATTTTTTTAATCAAAAGCAGAGTTGTACTGACTATTAAAATGTGCTTTTGCATAATCAGTTGATTTGGTATGCACGCAAATGTTGAGGTGCAGGCAATACTTCAGAGGTGAACTACATGGACGTCAATTCACCAAAATGCCAGGGGTATCGAAAGTGACATCACGCGCCATTCATCAGAATGCCAGGGGTAGTGGAAGTGACATCACTCGCCATTCAGCAAAATGCCAGGGGTAGCGGAAGTGACATCACACGCCATTTTATCTTCACTTTCACTCATACACAAATCCTTACACATACACACACATTCACTACTACCACTCATACACACACTGTTTTACATAAGCACACTCTCACCCGCAAGCATAAACACAACATACATTTAGAAGTGTTTTCTACTTACCTCAGCTATCAAGGAGGGGTCATATTCCAGCTGATTGTAATCCATTTTTTATTACACTTATAGTAAATAATAATACAATATTAGTCACTATTAGTGTAATAAAAAACTGATCGAAAACAAGGAAGTGGAGCCCAAGCAACGTCTGTAAGGACGAGCTGCCTCTGGGTTCCTGCCACAGCTTTTGCCACCTCTGAGGCCAGGGGTCGCAAAAGCAGTCCCGGGGGTCGCAAGGGACAAGCCAGGGGTCGCAACTGCGACCCCTAAATGACGTCCATGGTGCATTATAGACAACAACAGTTGATCATTTCTTCTGTCACCTTTCTCTCGAACCTGTGTTCCAAATTGGCCAGGTGTTGACATCTGGAGATGTTTTGTCATCAGGGACATTCTAATGAATTTAAAAATTGCTAGTAGTGATTGTATCCAGCTTGCCTTCCTTCATATCGTGTTTTGAATAGTTAATTATTGCAGTAACTCAAATATATCACAGTTGGGATATGCCCGCAATTATTGGGAGGAGAGCATAGAAGGATTGTCAAGGGGGGCATGGCAGGCATGTGAATCACTGCAGACATGTCACTAGGGCCCTCATTATGAGTGGCCCAGTCCCGAACGAGATAATTAAGAGATGCTCCAGGGATCGGAATTCAACAACTTTGATAATTTTTGATTACACACGAGCTCAGCCCTGTAAAGTTAGACTTGCATGTGAATTTTGTTGTTTACAGCTCAAAAATGTGCATGTCCAGGCATTCTCCCCCAATAAATGTCAGCAGGTCTGACCGGCCAAAATGTACTTGAAGATACCTCAGCTGAAAACAGTTACAAACTGTTAATAGCTGCTGTGTGTAATGTCGGAGAAAAAATAATTCGTACAGTACCACCTCCGAGAAAAAGCCCTTCTAAACTGTTTAATTAAACTTCCAAGATGAGTGGCACATAGCATTTGTTAGTTGGCAATTTATAAAATGAGAAATGTTTAGAAATTACTGGTGACATGCCTTGTTTAAGACAGAAATGCCATTAATCTTGAAGATTGGGTTTCTGTATTGGCTTTTATCCAAGGTTTGAATCGGTTCCTTCCCCTCCTTCCTCTGTCCCTTCCCACTTCCTATCACTGGGTGACATTAACCACTTCACTGCCAGGGCTTTTCCCCTCCTGTGCCGAGCCTTTTTTTGGCTATTTGAGGCAGTTCGCGCTTAGGCCCTCATAACTTTTTCTCCACATAAGCAACCCATGCCAAATTTGCGTCCTTTTTTTCCAACATCCTAGGGATTCTAGAGGTACCCATACTTTGTGGATTCCCCTGAAGGAGACCAAGAAATTTGCCAAAATACAGCAAAAATGTCGTTGTTTTTTTTAAAATGGGAATAATGGGCTGCAGAAGAAGGCTCATGGTTTTTTCCCTAAAAATGGCATCAACAGACTTGAATAAGAAAACCCAGTTTTTCAACACAATTTTGACATTTTACTGGGACATACCCCATTTTTACTATTTTTTGTGCTTTCAGCCTCCTTCCAGTTAGTGACAGAAATGGGTGAGAAACCAATGCTGGATTCCAGAAAGCTAAACATTTCTGAAAACTAAAAAAATTCTCAATTCAGCAAGGGGTCATTTGTGTAGATCCTACAAGTGTTTCTTACAGAAAATAACAGCTGAAATAAAAGAATATTGAAATTGAGGTGAAAAAAACAGCCATTTTTCTCCACGTTTTACTCTGTAACTTTTTCCTGTGATGTCAGAGTTTTTAAAGCAATATACTGTTACGTCAGCTGGACACTTCTGGTTGCGGGTATATACAGGGCTTGTAGATTCATCAAGAACCCTAGGTACCCAGAGCCAATAAATGAGCTGCATCTTGCAATGGGTTTTCATTCTATACCGGGTATACAGCAATTCATTTGCTGATATATAAATAGTGAAAAATAGGTATCAAGAAAACCGTTGTATTTTCAAAATGGCCACAAGATAAGGTGTTGAGAAGCAGTGGTTATTCGCACATCTCTGAATTCCCGGGTGCCCATACTAGCATGTGAATTACAGGGCATTTCTCAAATAGACGTCTTTTTTACACACTGTCTTACATTTGGAAAGAAAAAATGTAGAGAAAGACAAGGGGCAATAACACTTGTTTTGTTATTCTGTGTTCCCTCAAGTCTCCCGATACAAATGGTACCTCACTTGCGTGGGTAGACCTAGCGCCCGCGACAGGACATGCCCCAAAACACAACGTGGACACAGCACATTTTCACAAAGAAAACAGCTGTTTTTTGCAAAGTGCCTCGCTGTGGATTTTGGCCTGTAGCTCAGCTGGCACCAGGGAAACCTAGCAAACCTGTGCATTTTTTAAAACTAGACATCTAGGGGAATCCAAGATGAGTGACTTATGGGGCTCTCACCAGGTTCTGTTACCCGGAATCATTTGTAAACCTCAACATTTGGCCCCAAAAACACTTTTTCCTCTCATTTCAATAACAGAAAGTTCTGGAATCAAAGAGGAGCCACATATTTCCTTCCACCCAGCGTTCCCCCAAGTCTCCCGATAAAAATGGTACCTCACTTGTGGGGGTAGGCCTAGTGCCCACGACAGGAAATGCCCCAAAACACAACGTGGACACATCACATTTTCACAAAGAAAACAGAGCTGTTTTTTGCAAAGTGCCTAGCTGTGGATTTTGGCCTCTAGCTCAGCCAGCACCTAGGGAAACCTAGCAAACCTGTGCATTTTTTAAAACTAGACATCTAGGGGAATCCAATATGGGGTGACTTGTGGGGCTCTGACCAGGTTCTGTTACCCAGAATCCTTTGCAAACCTCAAAGTTTGGCCAAAAAAACACTTTTTCCTCTCATTTCAGTGACATAAAGTTCTGGAATCAGAGAGGAGCCTCAAATTTCCTTCCACCCAGCGGTCCCCCAAGTCTCCCGATAAAAATCGTACCTCATTTTTGTGGGTAGGCCTAGTGCCCGCAAAAGGAAATGCCCCAAAACACTATCTGGACACATCAAAATTATCAAATACAAAACTACCTGTTTTTGCAGGGGGCACCTGCGTTTTTGGTCCTGAGCTCAGCAGCCATCTAGGGAACCCTACCAAACCCAGACATTTCTGAAAACTAGACACCCGAGGGAGTCCAGGGAGGTGCGACTTGCGTGGATCCCCCAATGTTTTCTTACCCAGAATCCTCAGCAAACCTCAAATTTAGCTAAAAAAATCAAACTTTTCCCACATTTCTGTGTGGGATCACCGCACTGGGACAAATTTCATACCACCCAACGTTCCCCTCAGTCTCCCGGTAAAAATTCTATCTCATTTGTGTAGGTGGGCCAAGTGCTTGTGACAGGGAAGAGCCAAAAACATGTCGAGATTGTGGGGGAACCAAAGTGTGTACTAAAGGGCAGTTTGAAAAAAAAACATTTTTAGGCTGACAAGTGCAGCAGAATTTTTATCGGTATAGATGAGACAATGCTGGGTGGTAGCAATTTTGTGGATTCCTGCAGATTCCGGAAGGTTCCATCACAAAAACATGGGACAAATGTGTGATTTCCACCAAAGTTGGAAGTTTGCAGGGCATTGTGGATAAGAAAATGGTGCAGGGTGCATGTGAAACACACCACCCTGGAATCACCCAGATGTTTAGTTTTCAGATGTGTCTAGGTCTTGTGGATTTTTCTACATGGCAGCATCCCAAAGTCCATAAAGTGCAGCCCTCACCATTCCAATTGGGACGATTTTGAGAGTTAACCAAGCTTTCATGTGCCAAATGTAAAACCAAAACCCAAAATAATCAAATTTCTTCTTGCTTGCTGTGGGATAAGATGTTTTAGAGTGTGGGAGAGAGCTGAAACACTGTTACCCCCTTCAGTTGGGGTGGGGGCATAACCAGGCCCATACTGGTTGGTAGCCACCACCCCACTATTTTTTTTTAAATTCCTTGGCATCTAGTAGACTTTCTGTCCCCCCGGGGTGTGGATCAGGGGTAATTGCCCCATCTGCCCACTGGTGGGCAGAACAATTTTGACCCCATTTATTTGGGGTGGGGGTATGGCCATACCCCCACCCTCTTATTTTGGAGAAAAAAAACTTCCCTGTTCTCTGGTGGGCTTTCTGCACCCCCCCCCCCCCTGGGGGCAAAAGGGCCTTCCAAAAATAGGCCAATCTGCCCCCAAAGGCCAACAGCAATGTGCCCCCATGGGGAGCGACCCTTACCCAAGGGGCTGCCCCCCTAAAGAAAACACACACATACACACACACCAATTCCTGGTGCCTAAGTGGTTCCTGCCCTCCCCCCCCCCCCCGGTGGCAGATCGGCCTAATAGAAATACGCTGATCTGCCCCCAAGGGGAGCAGAAATCGCCAAAAATAAGTTTGCTCCCCCAGGGAGCGACCGTTGCCTAAAAGGCCTTGAAAAATATTGCCCCCTTGGGAAGCGACCCTTGCCCAAGGGGTCGCTCCCCTCATGCCAATTTCGATTTCTAATATAAATCCCTGGTGTCTAGTGGGCATTTCAGAAGCCGGATTGCTTTACGATCCGGCTTCTGAAATGCTCTTAGAGACTTCAAAGGGAAGGAAATTCCTTTCCTTTCTTTCGAAGCCTCTCAGGCCCCAATCACATGATCGGAAGAGAAATGCTTTATATTTCTTTTCCGATCGTGCCGGAACCTGAGCATGAGCTTCCATCGCTATGGGGAAGTGGCCTCTGATGAGCGCGGTGACCTCATCAGACGTCAGTGGGGGGGTCGGGGGTGGAAGGAGAAGGGCTTCCCCTTCCATCCCTGCCTTGGGGGGGGGGTGGGAAGGAAGCCCACAGAGGGAGCACTCCCTCTGAGCTCAGTGCCGAGAACGTAATGGTTATGTTCTCGGCACAGGAGCACTGTGCCGGTGGGCGTAACCATTACGTCCCCGGCACAGAAAGGGTTAAAGTTTTTTCCCCTGTTTTTTGTAATTGTTGTCCATGGGAGTAACCCCCCTGAATTTCCATCTGTCTTCTCTTTCCACTCCTTTTTCCTCTGCCACCTTCCTTCTCTCTCTCACCTCTTTGTACCCCTCCTTTGCTTTTTGTTTGAAGAAGCCTCTTCAGTCCTCTCCTTTTCCTATATTTAAAATGTTTATACTTTGCCATTCTTCATAGTTCTCCTTTTCCACACTTTTTGCGGAGTGTGCCTACTCAATCCTCATTTCTCCTCTGATCCTTTGTCCTACACTGCTTTCCTCTATTTTTGTCTTTTCACCTCTTTTGTTTTACTTTAATATAAAAAATATGTGAACTAAACAGTTGATATTGATTTATTTTTAACGGTTTTGCTGTTATTTTCTTTTTTTACTTACCCTTTTTTTAACATGAGTTCTCAAACAGAGGTTTATAACAGTTTATTTTTATGAATTCAAGCACTACATTTAATAGCATGAGAATATATCTCAATGAGCTTTTGATAGGTCCAGAGGTGCAGGGATGCATTGAAATCACTTCAGCTGTACAAAATAATGCCATACAGAATAAATTGTGTCTTTGTTTCAGTTGTCAATGTTTAGTGAGCTATTATTTTTGGTTCACCGAAGAGTAATATTATGTTCAGAAAACGTGCAAAAATGCACGTTTTGGTTTGGAGCCAATTTGATGAACGTGAGCTGAAACACACTAGGTGACAAAATAGCAGAGCGCAATGTCGAACAGAGCTCCTTGTGGTACTTGGATCAATTCTATGGCCAGTCCTCTACAATCCATTAATGAGTGACCACTTCGGGTACCTGCTACACAAGGATAGTTTGAGGAGCTGACATTAAGTGATACATTAGCTCCTTGGTTTCCTGTGTGACTGGCTGGCACACACCTAGGATGGTTTATTGGGACCCTACTTTCCCTCCTTGACCATAGGGTTAGGAATTGCTTCGGGTCGGCTTCTATCATTTGATATTCAACATATACGAATATTACAGGTACAATTTTGATTGGTAACCTGTACTAATTAAATATGGATATAGTTTTCTCACTGCATTTAGAGCATTGAGAAAGCCCCAGGTTTATGAACGTTAAAGGGCCAAACACGTTTCAGCTGGTTGTTGTTTTCTAATAAATACCGTTGGATCACCAATACGATTCAGTTTTTTCATTGGATACTTGTCTCTGAAAATTTGAAACCTTTTGCTTGAACCTGGGTGGGTTCACCAAACTTTCTGAACCCCAAACATTTGCCTTCACCCTCCTGAAGGTGAATCTGTTTTGAATGGCTTTTAGGACACTGCATACTTTACCTCTGCTAACCAGTTCTAGAGTGCTTGTGCTCTCTGTTTTAAACATGGTGAAATTTGCTTACGCACAATT
This sequence comes from Pleurodeles waltl, assembly GCF_031143425.1. Classification (NCBI taxonomy): domain Eukaryota; kingdom Metazoa; phylum Chordata; class Amphibia; order Caudata; family Salamandridae; genus Pleurodeles; species Pleurodeles waltl. Next base: position 206,076,014 of record NC_090445.1, on the reverse strand, counting down.
GCACCCAGGATCTGTAAATCAAATGCTACTAGTGGATCTGCAGCACTTATTTTGCCATCCACTTGAGTAGCCTTTCAAACATGTCTCAGGCTTGTCACTTCACATTGTTTGTGCAGTTTAAAACTACCATTTTGACCTGGAAAAATAAACCTTTTGCCCGGCCTAACCCTTCCTTTTTAATACATATGTCACCTCTAGGGTAGGCCCTAAACAGCACATAGTGTAGGGGGCAGTGTATTTAAGAAATTAGACATGTACTTTTAACTTTTACATGTCTTGGTAGTGAAACACTCTTAAATTCATTGTTCACTATTGCATATCCTACCTCTTCCATAGGATAACATTGGGTTAACTTATAACATTTAATAAGTGATGACTTTCAATTGGGAGCAGGTGGGGATGTGAGTTTGGTGTCTAAGAAACTGTAATTGAAAGTCCTTTTAAAGTCAGATTTTAAGCCACAATTCTGAAAATGCCACTTTAAAGAAGTTGGCATTTTGTTATCCTAACCAGTTGGTGCATGCTGCCTGTATCCTGGGTCACATGACTAGGTGTAGATAGCAGTTGGTCTTTGTGTATTGCTTCTAGACAGTGAAACAAAGTGATAATAGGTGTTGGCAGGATGGGCCACCAGTGACCTGATGAGGGGGAGTAATGTGCAAGTACCACACTTGCACATCACAAAGGCCCTGCCTGAGCACACTCAAAAAAAGGTTTGAAACTATTCTATTGTGACCCCAGAAATGGGGCAAGGAGGCAGGAAATTCCAAACACCTCTGGGTGCGGAACCGTCTAGAAGCTTCTCCTACTCAAAAGTGGGCACCAGGTATAAATATTGGACCCTCAGACCCAACTCTTCAGTACACCTCTGGACCCGGGGAAGACTCAGAAGCACCGCTGTGCTGCATTGCAAGAAGGACTGCCACTTTGTTGCCCTGCTCCTTGAGTGAAGGACTGGACTTGCACCTAGAACCCAGGACCACCAGAGTGAGCTGGTTGGCTGTCCTTCAGATCCGAGCCTCAGGAACCGAAAAGGCTCCAACCACCTTAAACCCAGACCCTGCACTCTCTCTACTGTGGGTGGTTTTATCCCCCAAATGGTGTCTGGACATTTAGAAATGTGTCTTAAGGTGCTCTACCAGGCTACTTTTGGCCCTGTGAGGCAGAACCAATATAGCACAACGCACCTCCTCGCAGCCCTATTTGAACTGCCACAGTGTGAAGCATCCCCAATGCCGGACCTCACATGGCAGCTCGTAGTCTGCTCAGAACCGCTGCTGCATGACGCATCCTCGATGCAGGCCTTCGCATCTCAAGCCTCTCATCGCCGGTATCCTCAACGACGATGCAAGACCCCGCCACGTAGCCTTGCATCTCCTCGGAACCATTGCTGCATGATGCATCCTTGACACATGATCTTGGAACATTCCACAAGCAAGATTTAAGGTATTCATGTTCAGCAGGCCTAACTTGGTCGCTGTATCCAACCCGTGATCCACCACGGTTGAGCTGAACTTGTGAGTTTGTCCTGGTCAGGTGCGACCAGATGACCGCAGTTGGTGTTTTGCGCTTTTAGGCACTGTTTTCACTTAAATATTCAAAATTACATATCTACTTATTGGATTTTTGTCATTTTGGTGCCAAATAATTTATTAGATTTACTCTATATTTTTAATTTGGTGTGGTATTTTTCTTGGGCTGTTTTTTAATTTTGAAGTGCTCATAAATACTTTACACATTGCCTCTAAGCTAAGCCTGATTGTTTTGTGTCAGGCTAACAAAGGGTTAAGCACAGATTAATTGGGGATGTGTTTGTGTTTCACCCTGACAAAGAATGTGGTTTCTAATTGAGTAGAGTTTTACCCCTTCAACCAATACCTCAATTTCCAACAATGGGTAACAGTGAATAATGGGTATCTTTTTCAGTAAGTAGACATCATTACCAACTCGACCTTCGCTGTTGTTGTGTATTTGATATCATTCAGAACGCCTTGTTGAGAAACATCCCCATTATTCACAGTTACCCACTTACAATTTTTTTTGTTCACGACAAATAAAAACAAACACGTGACCTCTCAACGCCACTGAAATGAACATTGCGTATCCAGTGTTATAGTGCATTTCCTGTAGGATAGTACATTAACTTGGCAGAAGTAATTAATGTATCTTACAAACCTAGATTGCTCCGGTGGGCTGTGAATTGGACATGGCTCCCAGCCAGTTCCATGCCACACGAGTTGCCCTCATCCGCCCAGTCTTGGTTTTTCAGCCAGCACCAGAGAGAAGCAATCGGGTATAAATTAGCCCATTCTTATAACACGAAGAATCAAATTGCATGTTTCAGCCTGTTTAGTGTTGTTGGTTGAGAGCCCAGCAATGGCTGAAAGTCACCGTCGGTGCCAGCTATAAGAACCAAGATTCTTGCAGACATCCCGCCCGTGCTTGTTATGTTGAGCGACCCTTCTTGACACCAGAGGGCATCTGTCATGTTCCAAGCAGCAGCGTCTCTCATTAGCTAGTTTGTTGCATTTTTAATTCCCTCCTCTCCTCTTGGAGGTGAGAATTTACACTTAGCTCATCCGGCTGATTAAACACCTACTCCTGCAGAAGACAAGTGTCAGGTTTTCCCGCGCTGTTTACTTAAGGTTGGCTTTGAAACCACTGACACTAACATTTGCAGACAGTGTTTCCCTTGGTTGTTTGGTGAAGTTCGCCAGCTTCCCTTTCCAGGCAAATCTTTATTCCAGTTATGACAGGCAAGAATAATAGATGAAGGAAAACACAATGACATGGATGGGAGCACATCCTTTCTCCTGTCCATTACTTATTGTAGATATGTATCTCTCATCATGGCTGCTGTGGGGAATAGGACGGCACTGCAGATGCATGTAGGGGACACCAGTGCCGAGTCACCCAGCAGGATGTGGGGCAGTTCATTTCGGGGACTGGTGAAGGCATTCCTTTATGTATTATATTTGATGTCTTTAAAGTGGCCAATTTGTGTGACAAGTCGTTAGGGAGAGCTAGTACGGGGAAAGACGAGATCAAGGGGCGAAAGCAAAGAGTGGGCAGAGTGGATCAGGAGTAATTAATCCTTGTTGAAGATGGTTAGTCGAGAAGTCGATCAGTCCAGATTGTATGACAATAACATTCAATGTTAAGTTCCCACTGTAGTTATAAATGAGCAAACGCACATTCATCTTTTGCTCTGGTTCTCTTGTAAGCACCTTTATGCATAACTAATACTCAAGAAGATAACAGCATGGTATGAACCACGAATGCAGACAGCAGAGGATAATAATCTGCATATTACATTTGGGTGCAGTTCAGGGCACCAAGACATACTCGAAGCTGCACTTCCCTGGAGTCCTGGGCCCTCCCCCCACTCAACAGTGGCAATAAGAGCATATCACACTCTGCACACCTGCGTGTATAAAATGTTAAACCTGGCACCACCCAACAAGTTCTCTTGATAGCTCTTCTTTCGTTTCTGTGCCATTGCCAAATTGGTGTTCTGAGCCCAGCGGGAGGCGCAAGGTATGTGTAGTGGTAACCATAACTGTCAAATTTGAGCTTGGACCATACCTCAGGTTTTAACTGTGTTGTTTTCAGTGTATTTTAGTGATTATTTTTATGATGTACTTAATTTCCAACCTCCGCTGTTCACAGTGCACACTGGGAGCTGGTTGCAGAGCGTTGCCTTTACACAGGCCCGCCCTCAACCCACCAAATGTAACCAAACCCATTCATTCCACAAGCCCAAGAGTCAAGCGCCAACACACATGTTCCCCAAATGTGTTTTTATTTGCCAGATATGGGCTCTAATGTGTCAACAAATGATATTATACCGAAAGACAGATATATTCCCTGACAACAACACCACGTCCTGGAAAATACATGGGATATACTTGGACTGAGCCAGTATGTGTGAGAAAAATGCAATCTTACACCCCATCAGTTACTTCAGTGTTGTCTTTGATGATGTTATAATGCCAATGATCTCTTGGATGGCATCACCGAAGTCACACCTGGTTGCTCCTTTTTCATGTTCTTACTGAAATTATGCCTTTTTTCTATGTATAATCTCTGTAAGGTTAACAAGATGTTTGCAGTGGCACATCAGTTTTAAGACTGCGTTTCATGTTCTTAAGCAAATCTGTTATATGTGAGTGAAATTGAAGCACCCCTCTCACCAGCTTTAAAAGAAATGTAATGTCTTTAAACATGGGAGTGGAAGTACAAGCACACTCTATTGCCTGAGAGTGGAAGTGCAACCACACTTTGTTACTATTCTATTTCATGTCTGTGATTGTCTATTTCTTTTGAGTTGAACTTGCAGAAGTCTTTCATTTCAAAGCAGTCATGGTGAGGACACCTGGATGTTGACAGTGGTATTGCAACCAGCAGTACCACTGAATAAGGGTGTTGTGGCTCCACTACCAATGAATCAAAGAGTCAGAATTTAGCATGTGCATTTTGTCGTAGCAGCTTCATGTCTTCTTGTAAATTGTTTGCATGAATGTGCACAGATTCTTTCAGCAGTTAGTGGCTCGTAGTGCATGAGTAGGATCCAACACCAAGGCACATGTTTTTGAAGCCCCTAATTTCAAAGCTGATGGACCAAATCACAAAATGTTAAGTAATGACTGGCTATTCCTCCCTCTGCGGGCATTTACCTGGGGGCAGAGGCAGGGGTGGAGTGTGAGAAGGGAGGAAGCGATATTTGAGGCCATTTTTGATTCCTGGAGCTACCACTGGCACCTCTGATTCCACCTCCCTAGGTCCTGCTACAGGTCACGGCACAGTAGTGGACGTAAGAAGAAAGAGAGTGAGAAAGAGAGAGCTGTGACAAAAAAACAGAAGGAAGAGGATGAAGAGATATCAGAGAGAGGGCAAGAGGGAGTGGAGAGAGAGAAGAAGAGAATGGATGAATGGAGAAATAGAGGGGGTGAAGGAAGCAGGGCTGGTTTTGCCATTTTGGCCAGAACTGTTTTTGGTTCTATGTCTGGCCCTACTCATGTCACTTCTCATTTGGCTGTGCGCGTTTTCCCATTTAGTAACAGAAGTAGGGTCAACAACCCTTGCTTAACCCATTTCTAGATAGGAAGGGATGGGTTCAAAAGAGCAGTTACTTACTAGTCAAGGCATCCCGTGGACAAGAACAACGCTATTAGAGGTGGGCATAAGTGTGACCTGACAGCATGCATCATGCCTTGTTTCCCCTGCTCCTGCGTTAGTGTCTGTCCTGTGACTTTTGCAGGGTTCCTGTCTGTTGTCTTCTGCTGACGAGACGGTGTCTTGAGAGAAAGCAAAGTGTACATAATGTATTAATTTATTTGGTTTTATACAGCGTTTTTCAGTAGCGTTACACAAGACACATAGATTACATAGTCATACATAATAAGTCGCAGAAAGAGCATAGGTGCAAGGCACCGAATAATATTGAGGTAGAACGGAAGGTCCCAGCGCATGGAGAATCATTGTGAACATTCCCAGGTGTTCCAGCGATTTCAGTTAAAGAGTATTACATCTTCCACGAGTATTTAGGGAGCCAAATTATATCAATATAGAGAGTTGATTCCCCAGCAAGTTTCATTGCGAGCACTGTATGCTGGATGAGGAGAGAAGAATAGAAATGAGCTAAAATGTCTTTCGAACAGAAGGGATTTTTATTTCCGATTTAGAGATGACCAATGAGGCGGTGGTGTGTAGACTCGGAGATGGAGAAGTCCAGACTCTGGTTGCACTCCATGAAATGTACTGAGGCATACATCATTCCTTTTTAAAGCTTGAGGTAGTTTCAGCATTCCATGATGGTCTAGACCTAACAGAAGTCAGCAGCTTGATAGCCTGGTACTGTGGAGTACATGTGGGAAGGGTCTTATGGGTGATGCAAGCCATTTTGTACATAATTCTGGCTTCAATTAGTTGCCAGTGAAGTGATAACATTACTGATGAGATATAATAGGGGGTCATTCTAACCCTGGCGGTCGACGACCGCCAGGGCTAAAATGACGGGAGCACCGCCAACAGGCTGGCGGTGCTCCCATGGGCATTCTGACTGCGGCGGTACAGCCGCGGTCAGAAACGGGAAACCGGCGGTGTCCCGCCGGTTTCCCGCTGCCTTAGGGAATCCTCCACGGCGGCGCTGCAAGCAGCGCCGCCATGGGGATTCCGACCCCCTTACCGCCATCCTGTTTCTGGCGGTTTTCACCGCCAGGAACAGGATGGCGGTAACGGGTGTCGTGGGGCCCCCAAACAGGGCCCCACTAAGATTTTCAGTGTCTGCATAGCAGACACTGAAAATCGCGACGGGTGCAACTGCACCCGTCGCACCCTTCCCACTCCGCCGGCTCCATTCGGAGCCAGCATCCTCGTGGGAAGGGGTTTCCCGCTGGGCGGGCGGCCTTCTGGCGGTCGCCCGCCCGCCCAGCGGGAAACTCAGAATAACCGCGGCGGTCTTTTGACCGCGCAGCGGTATTCTGGCGGTTCCCGCTTGGCGGGCGGCGGGATGACCCCCATAGTGTTTCCTTTCAGCCCTAGAGATGAAACATGCTACCACATGTACACCTACTTTCAGTGGAGGGAGATGAATTTTGGAAAGCCCGGTTAGGAGAGAATTGCATTAGTCAATTCTAGACAGTAACAGTGATTGAGTTATCATTTTGAGAGCTTGTTCTGGAATAAAGCGGTGGATTCCCCAGGGATAAGACACAATTGAAAGTGTGTAATTCTGGTCATGGTGTTGACTTGTGACTGTAAATTGAGGTTTTTTTCTATGATGACCCCAAGTGATTTGCTACTGTCGACAATGGTGAGTTTGCAGTTGAGGATGTTGATTGAGTCCAGCCATGATTGTATTGATGCTGATGACTGAGATGGGGAAATGAAGATGAAATCAGTTTTGGATGGGTTCAGCTTTAAATGATGGGATGTTATCCACTTTCTAAACATGTTTAGGCTAGGTGCAAGATGTTCCTTAGGGAGGATATCTTTAAGTACAGTTGGGTGTCTTTGGCGTATTGATGGTAGAAGATTCCTGATTTTCTTAGTAAGACTCCTAGGGGTTTGATGTAGATCTTAAGTAGGGTCAGGGTTTGGATAGATCTTCAAGGAACCCCTTGTGTAAGGGCAGTAAGTTTAGATAAGCATGAGTCTATTTTTAACCTCTTTGATCTGTCCATGAGGTATGATTTTAACTATATAAGAACTACTGCCCATCCTATTTTTTGAGAGTGTCAAGAAGGGTGTTGTAATTAACTGTGTCAAAGGCCACCGACAGGTCGAGTAGAATCCGGAGGCATGAGTTGCCTGTGCCTAGTATTACAGCTCCATCATTGACGATTTTAGAGAAGCGCTGTTTCAGTGCAACTGTCTTGATTCAATCCTGATCGGTATCCATATAAGAGTTTGTTGTTTTGGATGTGAAGGCTAAGTTGGTATGGTACACATCTTTCTTTTTTTGAAAATGTGTTTTATTGAGTTTCAAACAATGATAACAGCTTTCACAAATTGGAATACAACAAACATGCCTTGCCCTACTTCCCCCTCATTGTGATTGCGCACTCCACTGCTTTATTCAACCACATATGAGTCATGTATGCAAATCTTTCAGTCACCCGGCACTTCCTCTGACACGTTTACATAGTACACGTGTGCACTACTCAGCTATCATTAGAAGTCTTCACTATTACTGCTCACAATGTTTCCATTTTCTTCAGTTTGTTCTAATTCATTCGTTCCCAGGTCCCATTCTATAGAGCCCCCTTGTTTGTCCATTCTGCCTTGGAGTTTCCCGCGAAACCCACACTCCGCTGTAATCCACTTCAACTTCTCTTTCTCTGATTGTTTAATCGTCGGGGGCACCACCCACTTTCGCCTGACCCCAATACACTTTTTCACAGCAGTTAGCCCCAAAGTTATTATTTTAATATATCCTTTATTTGTTTTCATTTTGGTAAGTAAAACTAACACACATGTTCGCATATCACATCATCCAGGCATGTTGGCCCCCCTCAGTTCTGTGGTTATGTCTCGCCATTACTGCTGTAATACAGCGCATTCCCACCACACGTGTATATATGTGCCTCTTACTATTCTTCATCTGGGGCATGTATCTGTGTTGTCTGGGACCATTCTGTGCACCACTGTGTGTCTTGTAATTTGTCCCCCCAAGTCCCGGTGGAACAGGGCTTTTAGGCATTCCAGAAGTTTATCCTCCTGTGTGAGACAAATCTCCTTCCTTCCACCAAGGATATCTACAGTTGATTTACCCAATGCATTTCAGGTTCCCGCAGTAAATCAGGCCATATTTTCGTATGGTGGCTGCTAAACTGCTAAACTAGCATAGGTTAAAAAGGCCCTGCCCGGCACAGTGCAAAATCAATATGAGAGAATGTGTTTTGCTTGGCGGGAAGTAGAGGGAATATTTTTGTGTTTACAGCGCCATACCTCAGTCAGGTCAAGCGTCAGCATGGCTTTTTTGTAAGGCTAAGGATGATCTGCGCATCAGTCTCACAGATATTCATGAAGTAGCTAAATGGCTGTCCAGTTTACAGTTGAAGTTCCCCATCCATAGTATTCTGCAGTCAGCAGATGGGGCAGTTAAAGATGTGATTTCTTAAAAACAATTGGGGGAATCTATGTTGGGAGCATACGTGCTTAAAAGCAACAGTGGTTCCCCATTTAGCTCCCCCGCCACACCAAGATATCTCCCCTTAAGACGCCTGAGGGTTTTCATCACTCTAAATGGGACCAAGGCCATCATCCATATCAGCACACCCTGCGACAATGCTAAGAAGTTAGCAAACCTTGTGATTCCCCACCCGGTGTTTAATTTGGTGTGTTCACTAGGGTTCATATGTGTTTCTTGTAGCATGATTATTTGTGACTGTTTATGCTTCAAGTAAAACTATATTTTCTATGGGATTATTAATGCCTTTCACATTCTTTGATAGTGCCTTTAACCCCACCCTGGTTATGTTCATGCACCTGGTAATGCATTGTGTTTTACTTTCTGTGTTCTTTGCTTGTGAGTTCCCAATCCTTTGTGTTTCCAATGTGGCTTCCACCTGTGTAACCTTCCCCCACTTGGCCGACGTACTTGGTATCCATTGTACCACCACCCGCCCCTGAACAATCCGTGTCAACTGCATACTCATCAGATTTGAGTGACTTGCCTCTGCCCCATGTGGGAGTCACCAGGGCTTTTCATTACCAATTGTCCCTAGTTGGTGCATACAGTCCTTTGATGTCACTCTAGTATAAGATAACATATCTATATTGTGTGATCTGTATTGTGATACCCCCTCTAGATAGGCCCGTGCAAGTCTACAAATCAAATCAAATCTAAACCACCCCAGTCATCCCACCCCAGGCATATATACATTACTTGGATATATTTCTTTGTTTGATATATTGTATAATTTCCTTGGGTCTTTCAAAAAAACTTTGCTTGCCCTCTACATCGATACATAGCCTAGCAGGAGGCAGTAGAGGATATGGTAAGTTCATGTCCCTGAGTTTACGTTTTACCTTCTCAAGCATGCACTGCTTTTTCTGCAACACCAGTCTTCAATCAAGATAGAAGAAGATCCAGTTCCCATTATATTTGACTGTTCCTTGTTTTCGTGCCTCCTTGAAGATGCACGCCTTGTCATAGTATCATTGTGTTCTGGCCATGATCATCTTGGGTGGCACTCAGTGGAGGGGGGCTTCCTGCTTGGGGTCCTGTGAACCTGATCCACCTCAATCACTGTCTGGTCCTTTTAGCGTAGGTAGGAGCTGTGGAAGAAACCATTCCAGATATGCATTCATGGGCTGCGACTCCATCCCCTCTGGAATGCCCAAGATAGGGATGCTATTCCTTCATGATCTGTCTTCCAGATTCATGAGTTTGTCCTCCTGAGATTAAGTTGCAGTTCCGAGTGGGCATTCACCACTGTCTCTATTGCGGTCACAGTACTCTCAACTGCAGGTGTCAGCTCCCGGAGCTGTCTCATGAGTGCTACAGATATTGCCACCCCATCGTTTTTTTCCATTACAGACCAATTTCCATCGAGGATCAGTTGTTTTAAGTCCACCAGGGGCCTCCCGGTTCTCTTGTCGCCCCAGGAGTCTCCAAAACCACCTTGGGCTCTGCCAGGCCCAGTGCAGCTCTTCTTGCCGTTCTCCGAAGGGCCTCTATTTCAACACTGGCAATGCTGAAACGAGGCAGGTGCCCCTCAGCTGATCAAGTGCATGCCAGCTGACACTGCTCTCTGGCCAGGTCGGTGGAAGCAAGGGAGGGTCCAGAGCAAAACACTGTGGTGCAGTGAAGCAGACTGCACCCGGGACATCACGCTTCGGCCTGAGCCTGTCTCTCACCCTTGATTAGCAGCTGCAGCTCTGTTCATCTTTGGCGCAGGGAAGCTCCGCAGACCCCGCAGTGCCTCTTTCTCACCCAAAGGATGATTCAGGGGCCAAGACCGTAAAGGGAAATCTGTTGTGGCCTCACTGCCATGAGTGATGCAGACATGCGGCAGTTCAGGCAGGCATCTTGGCTCCTCCTTACATTTTTCGATAATTTTTGCAAGAATTGTGAGTTTAAAAATTGGACAAAAGTTGTTGAGGTAATTTGTGTCGGCTGAAGTTTTTTTGAGCAGTGGGGTGACTTGTGACTTGTCCACTCTTGAGGCAGTCAGGAATTGTTTCCTGTTTTGAGTGAGGAATTGACTAGCTTGATCCAGTATGGAAGGAAGTGTATGGCAATGTTTTGTGCTTAGATTGCTTTGAATCTAGTCCGCAGAATGGTTGGAGGGTTTGATGTCTGTAATGGCCTTTAGTAATTTGTCCTCCCTTATTTTGTCAAAGAGATGCGAAGTGGTCATGGATTTACAAGTGCTGATCTGGTTGGATTGTTAATGCGGACAGCTTATCAGTGATTGATCAATCGATTTTGCCCTAGAACCAAAGAACTGTGCATATTCGTCTGCTTTAGAAGCTGCGTGATCAAATGCAATTGACCTGGGGGTGTTGCAAGCTGTTTTAATCAGTTAGAAGAGCTGTTTGGGGTTTCAGCTGAGTCTAAAAGAGATCTAAGGTAAGCCACTTTGACACCAACATTTTTTCTCTTATAGATGGATCTTGCAGTTCAGAGGTAAGTGAAATTTGTGGCGGATGGTGATTGTCTCTATCAGCTTTCCTTTCCTCAAAGAGGGCCTTATTAAACTAGGGATCTGATAGTTTTGGTATTTTCTATTTGTTCTCAAATGGTCCTAAATTGTTAAAACATTTTTGGAAGACCATCTAAATAATGGACTATGGAATGGTTGATGTCTGGGTCAGAATTGATTCTGCACTCTGCTGCCAAGAATGTTGACATCCATATTCTTGATATTGTGAAACCATGCTAACTCCTTTTTGGTGAGAGAGAAACAAGGAGAAAGGGATGAGATAATGATCAGACCAATATACAAGTATGGGAATTTCTACTACAAGCATGTCACTCTTAGATATAATTAAGTCTAGTATTTATCCTTTTATATGGGCAGGACTGAGGCTATCAAATCATTTCCAGTGAGGAACGAGGAGAGCAGAATAACCGCAGTCATCTTTGGTGCCCCAACAATGATCGAAGTCTACAAGAAAAATCACCTTCTCACATTGAATTAATTGGTTGGTAATGAGGTCTATGAATTCCTCGTTGAAAGCTGCAGTTTCACCAGGAGTGTGATAAATGACATTGTTAGTGGAGTTTTAGTGTCATAAATTGGAATGAAGAAAAATAACTATTTGGTGTATCTCTTTGCATTGCAAGATGTTTCTGAAGATGACTGCAGCTCCTTCACCAATTTTTCCTTCATGGTCACAGCTAATGATTGGATGACTTGGAGGGAACGAAGGTACATTATCAAATATGTTGTTGGAACTATGATTGAACCAGGTCTCAACAAAGGCTAGAATATCAAGGTTATAGAGTGTGATAAGGTTGACAGTTTCCAGTCTGTGTTGCACTCGTGATCTACACTTATTAAGCATGTCCAAAGGGCAGAAGATACTGTTTTGGTGCAGGGAGTGTTAATGGGTCCTGTCTGAAAAAGTGCAATGTTCCTGTTTGTTAATATTTTCATTAGAAGGATTTACATGTGTTTCTAAATGATTAGATAGTCTATATTTTGTTTTGGTCAAGGTGTGAAGGAGTTTTGATGATACTTACTAACTTATGCCTACTGCTCCTCTTGGGGTATAGGCCATCAACCAGGGCTCTCCCGCTATCTCTATCTTGGGCTTTTCATTCAGTCGAACTCCAGGTGTAACTCATCTCCTTGCAGTCAGGATCGAGGCCTTGGTGCCAGTTGTTTCTTGGCCCCCCTCTTTTCCATTTCCCTTGAGGGTTCCAGGTCAGGGCTTGCCTGGGGGTGTTTGATGCAGGCTTGAGGAGGGTGTGTCCTATCGAGCCCCTGTGTCTTTTCGTGTTTTTTTTTCATAAGCAGGGAGTTGGATAGTCTGCTGCATAGGTCGTTGTTGCTGACTGTGCTTGGCCAGTGGATTTGGAAGATTTTCCTTAGACAGGTGTTGATGAATGTCTGGACTTCGTTGGTGGTCACTGTTGTCCTCCATGTCCCTGCTCCATAAAGAATGATGGATTTTACATTGGTGTTAAAAAGCCTGATCTTGGTTTGCAGCGTTAGGTCCTTGAAGCTCCAGGTATTCTTCAGCTGAATGAAGGCAGCCCTTGCTTTGCTGGTTCTTGCCTTGACATCAGCTTCTGTGCTGCCCTGTTTGTCTATGACACGGCCCAGGTAGGTGAAGGCTTCAACCTCTTTCAGTGCATTCCCTGCAAGAGTCACTGCAGTTGTGCTGGGTGTTGTTAGCCTTCAGGATCTTGTTTTTCCACTGTGGATGTCGAGGCCAAGTTGTGCTGATGTGGCTGCCACATTTTCAGGCTTCTCTTGCACCTGCAGATGGGTATAGGAGAGTAGGGCTAGGTCGTCTGCAAAGTCCAGGTTGTCGAGCTAAGTCTAAGGTGCCCAATGAATCCCATTTTTTCTCCTTGACATGGATGTTTTCATGTTCAAATCTATGGCAAGCAGGAAGAGAAAGGGCAATAACAAACAACCCTGACGGACTCCTGTCCTCACTTGGAAGGGTTGTCCTCCGTGGACTTTCAGATCATTTCTTGGAAGATTTCCTGATGATTCTTATGAGTTTATATGGCACATCATAGTGGCAGAGCTGTTTCCAAAGGGTCTCTCTGTCACATGCTGGTGAATGCTGTAGGAGGCTGGACTGGCTTGTAGTGAGTACCAAGGGGTACTTGCACCTTGCACCAGGCCCAGTTATCCCTTATTAGTGTATAGGGTGTCTAGCAGCATAGGCTGATAGATAATGGTAGCTTAGCAGAGCAGCTTAGGCTGAACTAGGAGACGAGTGAAGCTCCTACAGTACCACTTAGTGTCATATGCACAATATCATAAGAAAACACAATACACAGTTATACTAAAAATAAAGGTACTTTATTTTTATGACAATATGCCAAAGTATCTCAGAGTGTACCCTCAGTGAGAGGATAGGAAATATACACAAGATATATATACACAATACCACAAATATGCAGTATAGTCTTAGAAAACAGTGCAAACAATGTATAGTTACAATAGGATGCAATGGGGACACATAGGGATAGGGGCAACACAAACCATATACTCCAAAAGTGGAATGCGAACCACGAATGGACCCCAAACCTATGTGACCTTGTAGAGGGTCGCTGGGACTATTAGAAAATAGTGAGGGTTAGAAAAATAGCCCACCCCAAGACCCTGAAAAGTGAGTGCAAAGTGCACTAAAGTTCCCCAAAGGACAAAGAAGTCGTGATAGGGGAATACTGCAGGAAAGACACAAACCAGCAATGCAACAACGATGGATTTCCAGTCGAGGGTACCTGTGGAACAAGGGGACCAAGTCCAAAAGTCACAAGCAAGTCGGAGATGGGCAGATGCCCAGGAAATGCCAGCTGTGGGTGCAAAGAAGCTTCTACTGGACAGAAGAAGCTTAGGTTTCTGCAGGAACGACAAGGGCTAGAGACTTCCCCTTTGGAGGACGGATCCCTCACGCCGTGGAGAGTCGTGCAGAAGTGTTTTCCCGCCGAAAGACCGCCAACAAGCCTTGCTAGCTGCAAATCGTGCAGTGAGCATTTTTGGATGCTGCTGTGGCCCAGGAGGGACCAGGATGTCGCAAATTGCGTCAGGAGAGAGAGGGGACGTCGAGCAAGACAAGGAGCCCTCTCAGCAGCAGGTAGCACCCGGAGAAGTGCCAGAAACAGGCACTACAAGGATGCGTGAAACGGTGCTCACCCGAAGTCGCACAAAGAAGTCCCACTCGCCGGAGAACAACTTAGGAGGTCGTGCAATGCAGGTTAGAGTGCCGTGGACCCAGGCTGGACTGTGCACAAAGGATTTCCGCCGGAAGTGCACAGAGGCCGGAGTAGCTGCAAAAGTCGCGGTTCCCAGCAATGCAGTCTGGCGTGGGGAGGCAAGGACTTACCTCCACCAAACTTGGACTGAAGAGTCACTGGACTGTGGGAGTCACTTGGACAGAGTTGCTGGATTCGAGGGACCTCGCTCGTTGTGCTGAGAGGAGACCCAAGGGACAGGTAATGCAGCTTTTTGGTGCCTGCGGTTGCAGGGGGAAGATTCCGTCGACCCACAGGAGATTTCTTCGGAGCTTCTAGTGCAGAGAGGAGGCAGACTACCCCCACAGCATGCACCACCAGGAAAACAGTCGAGAAGGCGGCAGGATCAGCGTTACAGAGTTGCAGTAGTCGTCTTTGCTACTATGTTGCAGTTTTGCAGGCTTCCAGCGCGGTCAGCAGTCGATTCCTTGGCAGAAGGTGAAGAGAGAGATGCAGAGGAACTCGGATTAGCTCTTGCATTCGTTATCTAAAGTTTCCCCCAGAGACAGAGACCCTAAATAGCCAGAAAAGAGGGTTTGGCTACCTAGGAGAGAGGATAGGCTAGCAACACCTGAAGGAGCTTATCAGAAGGAGTCTCTGACGTCACCTGGTGGCACTGGCCACTCAGAGCAGTCCAGTGTGCCAGCAGCACCTCAGTTTCCAAGATGGCAGAGGTCTGGAGCACACTGGGGGAGCTCTGGGCACCTCCCAGGGGAGGTACAGGTCAGGGGAGTGGTCACTCCCCTTTCCTTTGTCCAGTTTCGTGCCAGAGTAGGGCTAAGGGGTCCCTGAACCGCTGTAGACATGCTTATGCAGAAATGGGCACCAAAAGTGCCCATGAAAGCATTTCCAGAGGCTGGGGGAGGCTACTCCTCCCCTGCCTTCACACCATTTTCCAAAGGGAGAGGGTGTAACACCCTCTCTCAGAGGAAGTTCTTTGTTCTGCCATCCTGGGCCAGGCCTGGCTGGACCCCAGGAGGGCAGATACCTGTCTGAGGGGTTGGCAGCAGCAGCAGCTGCAGTGAAACCCCGGGAAAGGCAGTTTGGCAGTACCAGGGTCTGTGCTACAGACCACTGGGATCATGGGATTGTGCCAACTATGCCAGGATGGCATAGAGGGGGCAATTCCATGATCATAGACATGTTACATGGCCATATTCGGAGTTACCATTGTGAAGCTACATATAGGTAGTGACCTATATGTAGTGCACGCGTGTAATGGTGTCCCCGCACTCACAAAGTCCGGGGAATTGGCCCTGAACAATGTGGGGGCACCTTGGCTAGTGCCAGGGTGCCCTCACACTAAGTAACTTTGCACCTAACCTTTACCAGGTAAAGGTTAGACATATAGGTGACTTATAAGTTACTTAAGTGCAGTGTAAAATGGCTGTGAAATAACGTGGACGTTATTTCACTCAGGCTGCAGTGGCAGGCCTGTGTAAGAATTGTCAGAGCTCCCTATGGGTGGCAAAAGAAATACTGCAGCCCATAGGGATCTCCTGGAACCCCAATACCCTGGGTACCTCAGTACCATATACTAGGGAATTATAAGGGTGTTCCAGTAAGCCAATGTAAATTGGTAAAATTGGTCACTAGCCTGTTAGTGACAATTTGAAAGAAATGAGAGAGCATAACCACTGAGGTTATGATTAGCAGAGCCTCAGTGAGACAGTTAGTCACTACACAAGTAACACATTCAGGCACACTTATGAGCACTGGGGCCCTGGGTGACAGGGTCCCAGTGACACATACAACTAAAACAACATATATACAGTGAAAAATGGGGGTAACATGCCAGGCAAGATGGTACTTTCCTACAAATGCCTTCTCAAAGTCGATTAAGTGGACATAGGGGGAGAAGTTCCATTCCATTGACTGCTCAATGATGATGTGTAGTGTTACAATCTGGTGTGTGCAGGTTCTATATTTGCAGAAGCTAGCTTGCTGTTCTTGCAACTCAGCATCAACCTATTCCTTCATTCTGTTCAGGATGACTCTGTTAAACATTTTGCCTGGGGTTGATAGAAAAGTTATCCCTCTGTAGTTTGTGCAGTTACTCAGGTCATCTTTCTTCGGGATCTCAACGAGATATCCCACCCCACAATCTGATGACAACTTTTCCTCTTCCCAGATCCTTCCAAACTTTGGGTACAGCATGTCTACTAAGGTTTAAATATCTGCCTTCGGTGCTACAGCATGAATGTTGTCAGGTCCTGCTGCCTTACCATTTCTCAGATGTTTGATGGCTTGCCGTATTTCTTCCTTGGTTGGTCTGCTGCATTCGGTAGGCACGTCCTTGTCAGCTGGCTGTATGTTTGTGGAGACTGGGACACAGGCTTGCTTCAGCAGCACTTCAAAGTGTTAAACCCATCTTCGTTGTTGGCCTTCATTACTCATGGTTGTCTTTCATGTTGTGTCTTTAACAGGTCTTTCTGGCTTGCTGTATCTGCTGGAGAGTTTCGTGTTATGTTATGTTCTTTCAAGTTTTCATGGCTTGCTGCTTCCTGGGCTTCTGTGACAAGCAAGACCATTGATGAACCTTATGTTGTCTGCTCTTTGCTTTCTTGTTGATTTTGGTGTATTTGCCTTTGGCTGGTGCTGACTGCAGCTTTCTTTACCTTTCTCTCTTGGATTTTGTGGGGAGTCTCAGTGGAGATCCATGGGTTAAGCTGGTGTTTCCTGGGACATATACCACCTGGCAGGTTGATGTCATTGATCCTTTGATCTTCTCCCACTGGCATTCTACTAGGTCTCTCTCCTTCTCTAGTTCGTGCAGGACTTGAAACTCAGGGTGACTGAGTATTCATTCTGTTTCTGTGCACCTTTGAGGAGGGTGGTGTTATATTGCTGGTGTTGGTTTGTCTGTTCCATCTATGCTTTCTTCACCTTAGCTTTAGCCTGGCCACAATACAGTGATGATCTTACGCCATGTTTGTTCCTCTTATCACTCTCACTTCTTACAGAAGCATTCAGAACTTCTTGGCAATGCAGGCATGGTTGATCTGTTTCTCTGTTGAAT
Organism: Pleurodeles waltl; assembly: GCF_031143425.1. Taxonomy (NCBI): domain Eukaryota; kingdom Metazoa; phylum Chordata; class Amphibia; order Caudata; family Salamandridae; genus Pleurodeles; species Pleurodeles waltl. The sequence continues at coordinate 206,058,564 of NC_090445.1, read as the reverse complement.
GGTCGGTGACACCTACTTTGCCCAGTCTCGGCATTGATGTCCCCCATCAGTATAGTGATGTCTCTCTCAAGTCATTTCTCCAGTATGGACTGGAGTCTGTTTCAAAGCTGTTCTTTTTCCTCTTCTTTTCTGTCTTTTTCATTGTGCCAAAAGTTGCTGTGGTGATTCTGGGACCATGGGCTTCCCATCCAATCAGAGCTCTGTTGGCTGCTGTTGTTAGCATCAGTGCTAATCCCTGAGTGTGTGGGACATTCTCTTCCTCATGTCCAGAATGCAGCAGCATTCCTTCTGGAGCCAGACCTTTCTGTCCAGACTGTGTCCATCTCATCTCGCCGATGCAAAACAGGTTGTATTTTTTCATCTCAGCTGCTTCTTGGCCTATTTCGTACATGGTCGGCAAGTTACATGTCCTGATGGTGATCATCTTGATCAAAATCAGGTGGATCTGCTTTGTGACCTCCAGGGTTGTCTGGCTTTCATAAAAAGGCATCATACCTCTCCATGAAGAAGATTCCTCTCTCCCCAAGGCAGGGATGTATTTTGGTCTTTTCATTGACGTTTCTGTAGCAAGGATCTTTATACATGGCGGGGTAGCTAGCCCCGTGCATAATCCACCTCCTTTTGGAGGTGCACTTGGGATTGACTTGATGGAATTAGTTTTCATGGTAGGAGCAGATAAAATGTTATTGTCTGCTAGCAGGCTGTCATTGTGTCCCTGCGATAGACAGGGATGAAGACTTTAAGGACAGGGTTGTCCATTGCTCCTAGGTCTCGGGTACCATACATTGCTTGACATTTGCTCAGGGGGATGGAGAATTTAGAAGCTTAGGTGAATCATAGATTCATAGTATCCTCTATCTGGGATAATTTAGAGTTGAGGAGATCTAGCCTATATTCGAGAAGATTCTGGTCTGTTGAGTTTAGCAATCATTGATAATCACCATGCTTCTTTAGTACTAGGTTTGAATATGGATCCTGAACTGTAGAGCTGAGCCCACGGTGATGTTTGCTATTCTCTCTCATGAATGCGTCTGGACCTTGATCTCTTTTTGCAGGAGACAGGAGTTGAGGACAGCTGGAGATGGATGGCTCATAGTGAGAGGCTGTGTTGATGGTCACAACTTTGGACATGTTCATCTGGCCATGTTATATGGTTAGTTTTAAGGTTTAATTAAAATGGTGTAAGCTACAGCTTTGGAGTTGAAGGCTGGAAAAGGTGAGATTAACGGTGAGGATGATGGGCTTAATGAGGTCGGTGTTGGAGACAGAGGTGCCATGATTTTTTTGTTGTGCTGTGGTGTAAAGGGAGCTTCTGTGGTCAAAGTCAGGGGACATTAAAGGAAAGGAGGGGAAATAAAAGAGATCTTTTGCTGTCAGAACAAGTGAGAGATGAAGATGGAAGGGAGTGATTATTGGGGGTCATATTAGTTTTGGGTTTTTTAGAGTGTGATTGAAGTAGGACTGGAGGTCATTGTATCGACTGTGCAGTATTACGTATGAATGCTCTTTTATGTATGATGGGTGAAATAAGGTGCAAGCGGAGCAGAACTCTTCAGCGGTGGATTTGATAAGTTCTGTTTGAATGTTAATGAGGGAGGGAGAGGAGTGGATGGTAGAGTTGATTAGTGGGAAGCCAGAAAGGCACCATCTCCTATGAGAGTGAGTTGAAGGTGTTCTCTGATAGTGGAAATATAGACTGAGCCTCATCAAAGAAGGACCTAAGTGGGCTGGTTGAAAATGTGAAATGTTCTGATTCCGTTTAAGGGGTGCCTTGATGAAGTGGTTCTCCAGAGTAGGTAGGTAGCAGAAGTATTGGTGATTTAAATTGTAGACTATCTTTGGGATTTGGACTCTATTTCCCCTGATGAGTAGTGGGAAGGAGGAAGTAGGAGTATTGGGATGTTGTTCAGTGACACTGAGTTGAAAAGTCTTGATCAAGCTTTATGTTGTTGTTAGGGCTTACTGAGACAAAGGACTGCATGTGCTCAGGAAGTGTAGAAGAGTGATGGGAGGGAGAAATTGTTGGGATTGTGTGTGAATTAGATAAGGTCATAGCCTTAGTTATTTCTGGAATTATACAAGGAAGTTTGCATCACATGGGGAGTTGAGGTGGAAGATACACTCTGCATGGCATTGAGAAGAGTTCTGAATGAGTACATGAACTGGGTCAGGTACATATACGTAGATTGAATCATGATCCTACCATTGTTGTATATGGGAATGGTTATTGATCAATCAAACAGACATGAAGGAGCTATTCTTAGTTTGTGTTTCAAAGGGATGATTGAGACCTACATTTTCTTTGGGAAAGGTGTCAGACCAAGATGATGTATTTTGGGTAAACAAGTAGAGGTCTGTCTTCATATTCACGTGCCATCCAGAATGGTATTGATCCATGATGAGTCTCAGGGAATACTTTGGAAAGATTTGGAGGATAGAGTAACTTGAATGAGTTGTCATTGACTTTTACAGGGTTGGACATCATGGTTGTTTAGTAGGCCACTGACTTTGGAGTTATATTTAAGAATAAGTATTCACAGGCCTCTCTGTGGTTGTGGATGCAACAAGCATCAAGCTCGGAGGGTTAGGTCAAATCCTTATGGTTGAGCTTTGCCGTCTTTCACTATTCGCCTATAAACACAGGAAACATGGATTAAAGAACACAAATAAAATCAAGTGCAGAATGGAGTGACTTTTCAAGTTTTTCTGCACCAGCTGACTTTTCTTTCAACTATTCTACATGGAAATGCTGAACTGGGAAAGTGAGAAAATGACTCAAATAACTATATATGTGAAGTCAACAGACTACTGCTAAAGGATGCGTTTACAACTGCCTACCACAGAACTTGTGTCTCCCAATTTTGGTACAACAGTTGCACAAACCCTTGGCATATCCTACTTTTTGAGAAAGACATTTAGTTGCACTCCAGTGTTTAATTTACATGTGTTGGGGTTTCCATTCTTTGAAATGGGCTCATCTGCTAATTCCAACAGAGCTTTCAAATTTCCCAGTTCCGCAAGTGAACTGACTGGTTGTCTTTGCATTGTAAGTCTTGTAGTCCTGGTTATCATTTTTGTTAGCACTTTATATATAGCAAAGTTGGCCAAAAGGCTTTAGAGTGCTTTACATGAGTACCAGATTAAATAATGCAAGATCATCAGATAATGTTCTTTTTTTTTTTTTTGCACAGGGAGATTAAGGTCTTGATTTATATCCAGATGGAGAGCCCATCATTCCACACTGGGGACAGAATAAACTACTCCGTCCCCATAACAGTGGGTGCGCTCACCTAATTTATAAATGACTGTCCTGCAGGCGGTCATTTATAAAAGCAGTGCCAGGAACCACCGTCACGGTGGTTCCTGTCAATGCATTTTACTCTGTGCTTTGGAGCAGCAGGACACTGCCCTGTAGAACAGTGTATTTGTGGTTCTTTACAAAAAAGAAAATCCTGAAATCGGATTTAATTTTTGTAAAGTAATGCTCCCCTCTCCATAAGAGTCTTCTGCCTTGTTAGAGGGAGCATTATTATGATTTTACTGCCCTCATGGCTAGGTTTTGACTGGCGGTGAAAGATAGTAAAAAATGGCTACAAGGCCATCCATCTAAATTGGGCGGGCGAATATTTAGCCATTTCTTTGTCAGCCTTTACTCCTCAGTGCTGTCAGAGAAGTTTAACCACAGCGGAGACTGTGTAGTCTCCTCTATAGCCACACTGATGGTCTGCCCGAAATTCAGTTGGGCAGGGGAACCACTATGTTGGCAGGAGGGAACTCTCTCACCATCGCAATGAAGTTCTATTCCTTCCAACATATAAATTGGGTCATACGTGATCTGCCCAGAATCGCAAGATGATGGGCCAGTGCCAGGACTCAAAATGGCTTTCCAGTTTCAAAATCATTAGACCTGTGCATTATGCCACATTTCCTCCCCAGCATTCATGATCAAAAGTACCAAAATGCTAACAAAAAAATAAGGCTATACGAGTTACCCAGAAGCGCAACTGGGACACTAGAGAGATGTGTATTGACACCTATCAGCATCGCTGGCATCATAAGTTGTGTATTTCTTGCAGAGCATGCAGTGCCCCATATATGTACAAGCCTGCAGGTCTAGCTTGTATTTTGTGTCAAGATTAAGATAATTTAAAAATCCGGCTGCAGTGAGAAAAAAACAATAAGATTGTTCTCTATAAACAACGCATCTATAAGATAAATAGTTTAATTTGTCATGATTCAATGTGCTTTTGAGATGTATAGATGTCCCTCACATTTTGTAAAGCAAGCACTCTATAGGCATACGAGGCAGAAGGATATACCAGGTACCCAATCTGTGTATATTTTAAACAACTGGTAACAATAGGTCATGCAGACAGCTGTACTGTCACACCAGACCTAATGAGCAGTGGCAATACTTCTAGGTAAGGCTTATAAATGAAAGTACTTCTTCAATCACTGATTAGTTTAGGAACTCAGCAAGTCATTATATGTGTGCTCTGTCACTCATCTTTACACTCATATATACATTCATCTAACCATTGACTTATTTTTGCACTCACCCAATACACAACCACAATACAACACAAACTCAACAACATATGGAAGATGTGTTGGAGAGCTGTAGTATTGTAATGATAAGCATAAAATCAGAATTGGAATGTTAGATGCTGGGTGACATCACATGGAATGTAGAATGTTGGGGATATGATGAGGAGCAGGAGTTGGGGAGAGACGAGAGGGCTAGAGGACAAGAAGGGCTTTGCTGGAGATGTATATGGATTTAAAAAAATAAAGAACCTGAAAATACATCTGCATATGATACATTTATACAGGACTTTACATGTATGCTCTAGAAAGTGAAAACGTACACAGAGCCGAAGGAGCAATATGAAAGGAGACCTATGAAAGAAGAAAATGGAAAACAAAAGGACTGCTCCATCTGCCCTGGCTCTAGAATGCACTAATTTTCAGGTAGATGTTCACATGCGATCAGACAAATTACGTCATTCACAGGGCAATACACCATGGCTGAAGTGGGATGAACCATTTTCCCATGCTATTTGCTGTCCTGAACGGACATTGAGTGTAATAGTCATGCAGACCAATGGCAGAAGAAGCCTGACCCAAAGACCTTTCTTTATGTAAAAATGTTTATGTTTTTGTTATGACAAAATCCTGGCACCTGCACGTTCTGCTGCATTGATAATACATTTGACCCAGTGCAAAAAGTGAAATAAAAGTACTATTTGTTTCAGTGGAAGCCTACAACCTTTGCTTAATCAAATGCTTTACTCAGGAAAATCGAAGTGGGGTAGAGTCAAAGCCAGTGGCGGCCGGCAGCTTTGGGAGGGGGGCGGGTCACACACACACAGACACACACACACACACACAAACACACACACACACACACATTCTTTCACACACAGACACGCACGCACGCTCATCCATTAACAACACTCATTCCATTCAAGCATGCACGCACGCACCAAACATTCATTTTACAAGATCACACACATTCATTCTTTCACACACACACGCACGCACGCACGCACATCCATTAACAACACTCATGACACTCAAACATGCACGCGCTCACCAAACATTCAATGTAAAACATAACACAGATACATACACACACACACACACACACTTACCTTTAGCCTCCAGGTCCCAGGTCAGGTCCAGGTCCAGGTCCCATTGGTGACCTTAGGTCAGCCAATGAGGGAAGGCAGCAGTCCCAGCCTGGTCACAGAGTGGGATGGGGTCAGTGAGACTGCTGACACCACCCCACTCTGTGACGAAGTGTCACTGATTGACACTGGCCCTGGGCGCTTCAGGGCTTAAACTGAAGCGCCCAGGGAGAGTGTCAATTGGTGACGCTTTCCTCGTCACCAAGGGGAGGGCCTCGAGGCACCTTTTCTGGGCTGAGGAGGTCACGCCCATAGGAGCTGTGATCTCCTCAGCCCAGCAAAGTTCAGCTCAGGCAGCCAGGAGTCTGCGCAAATCGTGCATGTCGGCTCCTGGCTGCCTGACCTGAGCATGAAGAGTGTCTGTCAGGCTGACCTTTGTTCAGCCTGACAGACACTCTTCATGGGGTGGGGGGGTGGGGCCCCTCCGCCCTAAAGGACGGGCCACCACTGGTCAAAGCCCCTCTCTTAGTAGTACTTCTAAAGGCTCTTTTTCAGTTGATTGCATAAGAATTAGTGAATGCTTCATAGTTAAACAAGACCTTAAAAGAGGGACTAGTGGTACGCAGGTTTGGGGAAACTTCATTTAGGGTGGTACAAATTTTACAAACACCAGACCAGCTATGATACTGCAAGTATAAGATGTTTTGTGGTACCTACAGATGGAAAAGCCAATTCTGCAGCTATGTAACGTCCTGGCCTTTTCTAAACGAATAACAAGTGCCTTAAAAATGCTCAACAAAAAATAATTTACTAGTTACAGCATAATTTCTTGTACTTTGTTTGGTATGTGGCTTTGTGTGCTTTTGTAATTGCGATTGTGAGTTATTTTCCTAAGAAAATGAAAAGGTAAATGTGGATACAGTATGCCTAATCTCTTGATGCAGAGTCCAGTTCTGGGCTTTTATTTACACAATCTGTGCATTCTGGAACTTGTAATATATTTACATTCAATTGAACCAATAAAGCTTACAATAATATTTGGAGTTGTAAAGCACAGAGCTAGCTACAGGGTATCTATTTGATATAGAAATCCTAACTATCATTAATAGTGCCAATAGGTCTCAGTTTATAAATGGACGTGCTTTCTCAGTCATTGATTGTCATCATACATGCATTATCACTCATCCTTACACTCATGCATGCATTCATCAAGCCACTAATTTATGTTTTCATTCACTCACTTACACAAACACAATAGAACACATACAAACTCAACAACACATGCAGGATAAATGAAAAGTAGAAAGAAGAAAAGCCACTTACACATTGGGGGTCATTACGACTTTGGCGGACGGAAAAGCTCATCCGCCAGAGTCCCGACAGGCAGGTTGACGCCAGTGCCGCCGCCTCCCCGTGAGCCCCATTACAAGCGGGAAAGGGCCTACAGCATTGTCTCCGGCTATTAATAGAGCCGGAGGCAATGCTGTAGTGCGTAGGGAGTACCAGCACCCGTCGCAATGTTCACTGTCTGCAGGGCAGACAGTGAACATCGCAACGGAGCTGGCGGGGTGGGCCCTGCACAGTCCATGCCAACTGCATGGGCAGTGCACGGGCCCCCCTGAAATCCCCTGCACCCCGTCTCCGCCAGCCTTTTCATGGCAGTGTTACCGCCATGAAAACGCTGGCAGAGAAGGGTCTTGTAATCCCCAGGGCTGTGATACCCTGGCAGATTAGGACCACCGGCACTATCATACCGACGAAAACTCATAATCTGGCAGTGCTGGCAGTCCGATCGCAGCGCTACTGCCACGGTCGGAATGTGGGGTCCGACCGCCACATTGGCGGTAGTTGGACCGCCACCGCGACCCTGGCGGCCTTTGGACCACCAGGGCCATAATGACCTCCATGGTGTTCATGCACTTGCAATACCAAATAAAATTAAACAAAGTAGCAGATGGCTGCCCTGCAGTGGTACTGTATACAGTAAATTGATGTTTTACAATACCAGGAGGGTCTTTATATTTAGAACCAATTGGTTGGATAGCTCAGAATAGTAAAATAAAGGTAAGCTGTGAATAACACGATTCCATGATGGTTGACTGATTTAGATGCAGTGGCCGTGCGGGGTGTGGTGCACTGCAGATATAATGAGCAGCAAGCAGGTGGCCATCAGCAGTACATATTGAGAATAACCTTTCACCCAAGGCAAAACGTGTAAACATGCACTCTTTTTCAGTGCACGCACACAACAAGCCAGACCTAGAAATGGCAGCTATTTCTCTGTAGCTGTTGTATGTTGTCTGTGCTTAGATCTGGCAGTGCTGTAACTTGTTATTGTGATATAAAATTAAGTTTAAAATATTTAACCAATCGATTCGCCGGATGAGGTACAGCAGTCTGCCCAGGAAGCCGGAAACAGTTTGGCGCACACTCAAAAAGAACAGTAAGATACATTTGAAGGATATTTAACACTAGTTATTTTTTTAATTGCTGTTACTGCAAAGGCAGTTTGTCTTTTTCCTTTTTTTAAAACCTGCAAGAAGTTGTCCATTTTGGAGAGTGGGCTCATTTGCATGTTTCCAATTCACTTGGGTAATTATAGGACTGATTGTGTTTTCAAGCAATTGTACGTGCAACAAAACACCTGTTATAGTGCTTCGAAACCACAGAAACTGAGGTAGAAAGTGAATACGTTATTCGTCATTTATGACCTTGTGCTAGTGCAGCTGCTCGTGTCTAATTTTCAACATTGGAAGTTGGGAGAGGCTGCACATAGGTGATTCTGACAGCTTTAACCGCATTTAAAATGGCTCCAAACAGATTTCACAATCCATGCATCATGTACTTTTCGGCAAAAAGAGAAAAAATTACTTGATAAACCCCTCAGAAGTCCGAAGCCTTTATATATAATATACAAAGTTCCTTAACACTTGTGTGTGGTGTGTATATCGCAATGAAGTGTGTGTGATTTGCTGTCATTTTTGCTGCAGGTTGTTCAGTTGCTACGCAGGCCTGAGGGCTCAGTTTCCTAATGCATCTCATTACAGGAATCTATGGTGACAGGTTCGAATCCCACCAGGTCTATGCAGCCTTATCTCCTACAGTGGCTAATATCATGCATATTGTTGAGTAACAATAAAACATGTTATTTCAGTGTCAAGATGACCCTTGACGAGTGTGCACTTTAAAAGTTGAGTTAAGTTTGCGTTGTTGCTGCCTGTGCTCTTGTGCGGATACAGGCAGCATTTAATGATCCTGCCTATACTGTACCTGTCCTTTGATTACTTTAAGCCTGCAGTGTCTGGTACTTTGTATGTCTCTTCATCGGTCACATTCAAAGATCACCCACTCATGACCTAGATAGAAACGTATGTGTATGTGCGAAGAATTTATGTAGTGGAGGCAAGGGTGAAATGCTGGATATTTGCCCAATTCAGCACTGTTTTCTGATGGGAATAATAACACATGGTGCTTCAGTTGTGGCAGACCTTGAAGTAATACAAAATCAAGGTATTCCTCGTATTTCTCTGTATGGCCTTTTGCTTTTTAACAAATTTTCTCAGCAAACGTTGCCTGCCATAAAACAGAATACTGTTTTTTGTTTTAAAAAAGGTATTGCGTGGGAGAGCCCAGAACACACTAAAGGTGCAGCACATGACATGGTGTCTCTGGCAGCTATGCAGGTGTGCATAACTGGTAGTATGTTGGCTGTGCATGTCTGTTTATGTGCATGTTGGAGCAGGAATATCCCCTGTCCCAAGCTTGTTGCCCTACCTTAAGTGGCCAAGTGCCAGTGAATCTGGTATCCTGACTTTATTTTTGGCATTGGCGTCTTTCTAACCTAGTGCTTGAGCAGAGGCCAAGGCCTGCTCTGACAATACAAGTCCCAGGAGCCGTCCTCTGACCTGGAGGGAGCAGCAAGTGTATCCTCATGGTAGGCAGAAGACTACTGTCCCTGTATTGTGTGTAGCACATTTAACAGGTGGTAGCCACAAACCATATTTTGTGATTTATAGTGGACCTGATCTTTTTCTGTCAGTGAAGAGGTAGCCTACTGGGCCATCTGAAACTCAGAAGCTTGTGGTGTGTGTGTGTGTGTGAGAGAGAGAGAGAATCTGAGTGCTGAACCCAGTAGCATCTATATTGGATGCTCTTATTTTAGAGTGGCACAAGATGGAGAATGAGGACAGTTTCCCCAAACAATGGGAATACATTGATTGCATTACTGCGGCCGAGGCTGGAGAACCAGATACGGAGGTAAAGAAAGTGGAGACAGGGCTAGCTTCAGAAATTGCATGAAAACTTGTTAGAAAGGTGCTGCTGATTAATTTTACCTCAGTAGTTCTACTGGGTAGACCGTGCAAGGTGGATGGGCTGTAGTTTCTGCTATTTAATGTGAGAACGTTTCTAGACTAGGCCTTCCCTTTGTCTGTCCCTGATTACTTCTTTAGAAAGGTTGATGTCAGCCAGCTGCTCAATACTCACACTTCATTGTGCCCATGTAATGGGGGATCTTGCATGGGGACAGCCCCAGGGCTACCTACTGTAAGAAGCATCTCTTTTTGTAAAGGTTGTGTCTGCTCAGATGCCTGAGAAGGAGCCTTGAAAGGGGAGCCAATCCAAACTATTTATGAAATTTGAGACAGTAGCTCCACATCCCATCTGGAAAATGTGTATAAAAGTGGGATGCAAACGATCCCTCTTTGTCCCAGTACCAGGTGCTTCAGAGAGGACCTAAAGAGCTGGCGTGTAACCATGGTTGGTTTATGCCTGACAGCCTCTCTCCCAGGGGTGAGGGGACATCACCTGAAGTCTGAACTTTCTGCTGGAGGATCTGAGGGTTTGCTTAGTGACTAGAAACCTGCTTCCTGTGATGAGAGGTAAGGAGTGTGTATTGCCCTGCAGGAGAAATAACTTTTCAAGAGGAGAGAAGGCTGATGTACTCCATGTGCAGAACCACCAGAGGGAGTGAAGGAAGGAGCAACCTGTGTGAAGAAGGGTCCACTTTATCTCCCTGAGCTGAACTTGCAGTGAAGTGCACCAACACTTTAGAAAATGCTAAGCATCATGTGTGAATGGCAGTCTGTAATAGCATAGCAAGGATACCATCGGCCCTGGTGCAGGGACGGAAAATGGCCCCTTTGACTGCTTTTGGGGGAGTCAGTAGAGAGGTTGTCATGGTTAAATAGGCCTCCCAGAGCCCTGGGCCCACATGCTACTGCACCGGACTCCCTAATGGTAGCTTTGCCCCTGGCAGCCTGCCCTACAGTTCAAGAGATGCTGCTGCAGAAGCAGGATCACTGCACACATCTTTCCCTCACCCCCAAACTGCACCAATCGAATAAAGATAACCATAGGCCTAAAACTATGAGTGGAATAGAAAAAGACACTGAGGAAGCAGACTAAGTCTGCTACGTAAATGCCTTGTTCTGTGTTACACCCCAGAGATTGTAGACACTGACTAACTTTGTTAGCAGGGAAGGGTACTAGAGGGTGTAGCAACTCACAGAAGTTCACAACCAGGATTGCATGTGTCTGAGTCTACTATTTGTGCTTTGTAGTATCATTTTATGATGTGTGATTGAAGTACTTTCTTTTAACCCATAAGATAAGCACAGAGTTGGACAATACCTTATTGTGTTTGTTGGTAGACTGTTGAGTTGTGAGCTCTTGCCACCCACATTACCTCCCTCAGAAGCCTTTTGACTAACAGCCCTCACCACTCCAAGATTCAAGTGCAGATAGGGTGTGCTTGGCCCAGTTTGAAGAGTCACAGTAGGATGGACCCCAGGATAAATCACCTCAACCACTCTTTATCTCTGGTTGGGGCTAAGTGTTCCCTGTTTGCCCAGTGGCCTCCCCGAACAGGGACTGACAATAAACAAATGGTTGTCTCAGTACCTTCCTTGACTCCACTCTTCTCTGACTTTCCACTCTCTCCATTTCTTTCATTCTTGCTGTCCTGTACATACTGCTTCTACACCTTTCTATAAATCTCTTTATATTGGCATCACCAGTGCTTAATTTGTAAATAAAAATGTGCCGGTGTCCAAAGCCCTCCTCTTAAACATGCGGCTGGTGCAATTAAATGTGCGAGCATGGAATACTGAGGCAGCGTAATGCTGAAGCAATCTCGGGCCTCCTTAATCCATATAAAGCCACTCACTGCCACTTCAGCTCACTGTAGCAGCTTTCTACTTTCTCCCTTTGTGACGCTTTTTTGGTTTTCTCTTCCTCCGTCTTTCCCATATGTGTCTTTTGCTTGCAGCAAATGCTTGAGGCAGAAGAATAAGCCCCGGCCCTCAAAAATAAGTGCCGGTGCTCAGCACCTGAAACAACAAGCACAAATTAAGCACTGGGCATCACATACCCTTTTTGTTTTTCCTCTCACCCTACCTTTATTTTTCTGTGTGACACATTTCTCTTTCACTCTCTGTCCCCATATCCACAATCTTCTGTCTCACCTCTTATCTCACTCACTTTTCAACTCTATTCTGCTTTCCCTCTGTTTCCATCTCCCTTTCTGCACCCATTTTCCTTTCCTCTTTGTCTTTGTACTCTCCCTTCTCTTTTTCTCACCCTTCTTTGCCTCTTTGTGACAATCAACCTCTTCCTCTACTTTCTCACTCCTTCCCTCACTTCCTTTCCACTTTCTTTTTTTCTATCTCCCTCCATCTCCCTCCTTCCATTCGGCTTGTCACACTCTTTGTAGTTCTCCTCATTCTCCACCTTTATTCAAACCTCTCTTTAACTCTGCACCAACCTGCAAGTCACTCTTTCCCTCAGTCCTCCTTTTCATCTCCTTCTCCTTGTCTTTCTAACTCATTCCCTCGCTTCTTTGATTTCAAAATTACAGAGTTTGCCAGAAAAATCACCTTGATCACATATCTGCGGCCTTCAGCATCAGACCCACTGTCAGCATCTGAGGTCATTTTTGTTGGGTTGATGCAAATGTTCGCCTTGTGAATGTACTTTATACATGTGATTAGTAGTCATTGCTGAAATATAATTTTGACTAAAAAAGAGACTCTGAATCAACCAAGATATTTTTAGTTATAGCACAGCCAGGAAGTTTTTTTAAAGTTCTAAAAGAGCTGTGAAACCCGCGAACCATAGGCATCAAAGCAGGCCGCACAATGGAGCTATGTGGGATAAAATGAGACCATAAGAAAGAATTTTCAGAAGATTGCTGTGGAATCTGCAGGGTATGATAAAAGCTACCCTTTAGCTGAACTCTTATCTTCAAACAGATGACTGAAGCAGACTCTCAAATCCTATTGAAAATTACCCCTGCCTTTTAACCAGCACATTCGTGCCCTCGCAAAATAATTGAACATTGTGCTAGCATCCGTGCCCTGTGGGTCAGTAACAAAATGAGTGTATCCTCCAAGAAAGGAGCGCGACCGACAAAACTTGAAGAATCCCAGGCAGCAGCGCTCATAGAAAAAAGTTGCTCTGCATGTAATCTGCTTTGCAGAATTGTAACCTATGTCAAACATTGCCTTATTTTTATTGATCCTAGGGAGGGCAGCCAAGGTACAGCTGAATGAGGGTACTGACAAACAAGCATTTGCAATGCAATGGGTCTCGCGTTTCTCCGAGTTAGAGCTTTTAGCAGTTGTAAACTCCCAACCGGACTTTTCTTGCCTCATTAAATGGAAAAAACGAGCACGATCGCGCTGCTACAGTTCACTCATAGTGAAACCTATCAGCAAAAGTGCAATTATCTACGTAACCAGCAAAAGTGCAATTAACTATGGAACAGGGCTGATGTCATGCAAAGTGCTCGACTTCTGCCAAGCAAGATCGCGCTGCGAAAAAAAGAAAAAAAGTAGTCCACAAACCGGACAGAAAACAGTGAGCCTCGTATGTTTTCAGTACTTGGTCGCTGCGCTCGAGGAGGGCTATCCACCGGAAAAGGCATGACGTATGCATGCCTTCCACTAATAAAAGCAAGCAGATTTTAAAAGGCAAGCCCACGAACCAATGAAAGACACAGACGTAACATGGACGGTGCTCCGAGCCCTTTTCTAAATACTACAGCGTCTCGCAAGCGCATGCTAGCGCAGGCTCGACCCTAATGATTTCTTCTTGGGTAATGGTAATCTAGTTTCCAGGGAGAGAAACAGCGACAAATATCAGGTCTTACCTACACATAGGTTTTAGTTGTCTTTTGTTGAAGGCCAAGTGTGGACAAAACAAGACAGTGAGTTTTGGGCTAGCCCATTGCTTACCATTGGTTGGCATTCACGTCAATCTCATTTGCTTGCTTTTTAATCAGTAACTTTCCTTCCACCCACTGTGTCAGTCCCTCCCCGGAGCATCGCTACCTTAAATTGATTGGATGACTTGTATCCTTCCACTGCTTTCATTCAGGGAGCTATCCATTTCTTTTTCTTTCTTCACTCCAGGCGAGTGTGTTTTTTTTCTTGCTCTGTGCCACATGTACTGCTCGCACCCATGCCCTCCATGTAGCTCCTCCTCCCCCTCCCCAACTCATCCATCGTTTCCCCCACTCCTTCCTATCAGGCTTGTTTGTTTTCCTGCATTTTCATTTTCTATTTTTATGCTCCCCATGGTCTCAAGCCCTTCATTGGCGTCCCGCTCCTCCCATCCCCTTCTATGTTGCTCTCATGCCCTCCCGCCACTTTCCGATCCCTCAGAACCGTCCCCACCTGTGTTAACGCCTCGCTTAACTCATTCCTCCCTTGCTCCCCGGCCCTCCTGCTGCAGTCTTATATAAAAAAAAACATTGTTTAGAATAATGTTTTGGGGGTGGGGGGCAGCAAGTGATCTTTGCTTCCTGCCCGTTCCTTTCCTAATCTGCACGTTGCACATTTAAATGACGATTTGTTTATTGCTTCAAGATTAGTCTTTATCATTTCAGGATTGGAACAGTAAAAAAAAAAAAAGAGGCTGTACCAAGTCACGTGTGTGCACATGCATGATGATGCATGTGCACGCATATGTCATCGCACTGGGTCGCTAGAACTTTGTGATGCATATGTGCACATGCATGATTACGCATGCGCACACAAGCGTCAATCTACTTTTTTTCCCTCTTTATCTGTTGCTGATGCTGCACATCATCTCTAAAAAGCTGTTTGGGAATAATGTGAACAGCATCTACCAAAAAGCATTGGCAAAACCAGTAGATCTGCATTGGCAGCCAAAAGGTGAGACCTATTGGCTTTGCCCCTGATTTTTCATAGATAATTAAGATGTCTTTATTGCAAAAAGTACTGGATATCACCGTAGATTCTACTTGACTTGTCTGCTGCTTTTAACACACTCAACAAATCCATCTAGGGTTGTGCAGTGGCTCCTTATATGATGATGTGTGCTTGTAAAGCTTGCACTTTGTGCATGTAAGCATTACTGTGATATCCTAGGCTTATAACCTATGTCAGGACAGACCTGGGGGCATAATTATAGTGCCTTAGCGCCACCTTGCGCCACATTATTGTCATTGTTTTTTACATTAATGTGGCCCAACGAGGCCAAAATCCCTGCGCCTTATTTACAGAGTAGGCGTTAAAAGGGGCCTTCCATTCTTTAGAATGGGGCCCTATGTACTCTGCAGGAGTAGCGCCAATATTTTGGTGCTACTCCTGCAGAGTACATCAATAGCGTCATGAATAATGATGCTATTGTCCCCTACCCTGCACCATGGTGCACTACATTTTAAATACGGCGCACATATGGGGGCAGTAGGGAGGTGCTAAGGGGCGCAGGGAAAGTGGCGCTGCAATCTGCCCCCTAGTGTGTTCTCGTAGGAAATGTGGATACTTGTGTTCCTGGCTCACATTTATTTGGACCCGGGTCCTCTTTGTATGTGTAGCCACTTCCAAGAAATGCTAGTAAAGGCATCCATGCTGGAGTCTCTTCTTTGATGACTAACACAACATATTTATATGTGACAATTTTTTGGACTCCAAGGTACTTGGAAGAACTTTTTCTGCTCAAAGCATACAAAGGCAACTAAGCTTGTCCTTAGAAAAATGGGACCGGTGCTTAATCATTGTGTCCTGCTCTTTGCTGCCCTGTTTTGTCTAATTAATTAAAACGACTTTTCAAAGGCCTTATTTTGTCTAAAAAATGGGAGGGGCATTATCATAGCTTAATGTTTACTTTCAAATTGATCACCTAACGACCTGTCTGACCAAGCGGCATTGGGATGCCTGCGTGGCTTCGTCTGCGACCCACCAATGCCTGTGGTATTAAGATCATCTTTCTGTGTGGCAGCGAGCTCATGGACACATGTGGCTCCCGTCCGCAGTCTCATGGACGGTCTCTCCAGTGTTCTTGCCAGCTGGCTTTGCAAGTCTTTCGCCCTCTTGGCATGTTATTACAGTATCATCTTCTAAAGGCTGTGCCCAGGAAATCCCAGAACAACTCTTCAGGACTCACTGAAACGCACCCGTGTGCGCATTGGTCTGGAAAGCTTGGGACATGTGCCAGTTAGGAAGGAGTTAGGAATTATTAAACTAAACCAATTAGCACTGTCAGTCCAGTGTGATGCTGGTTGTGTTCAAAAAGTGAATAAAATCTCTTCTCATCCACGTGTTTCTGCTCTCATCGATGGCACAAAAATTGATTTATGATTGTATCTGGAGCTAGAATCATCAGAATTTCAGTAGATATGTACAAATTATTTTTTGGCATGACCGGGTCTTACTTTCTCCTGATGCTACATTGGAAGGGAGCAAAACTGAGTTGTTGGAATATTGGTGGATAGAAGTTCAGTTTGAAGATAGAAAAATAAAAGATTTATGTGGCAAAGGACATAAAGGCTCTAGGGAGGTAGCAACAAGCGGACTTTTGTATGATAATTAGACCTTGCGAAAAGTGTTCTGTATCATTGGTAGAGGTCAGCGCAACTGAAAAGTGTCTGGTAACATTGGGTAAGTTCAGTACGGAATGTGACTTGTTTAAATCAGTTTGCGAAGTGTTTCATAAGACATTCGGCAGAGTGGAGGATTTCACTCATATCAAGTTTTTTTTTTATATATATATTTGTTTATTGATTACTATGTAATAAACATACACCAATGCAACAAAAGACAAGCCCACAGAGCATGAATACAAAGGCTATATCAGATTTTGTTCCCGCCCTGACACCGGGACACAGTCTATGAGGAAAGGCACAGATGCTTCTCTATTCAGGTACATTGCATTAAAGTCCCGCAATGTCGCCAGCGTTCTCCCAGTCTCAGCAAATTGTATATTGCAAACACATAGTCCAGGCGCAGGGCCTTCCACAAAATGTCCGTAGGGCTAGAAACTAAATACAAAAAACAGCAGGTAAGAAAGAAAACGGAAGGCAGGTAGAGAAAGGACACAGAGGCGCACAGCCACTATCATCTTCACACAGTTCTCAGCGTGGGAGAAAAGCAGCGGGGGATAGAGTCACCTAGCACGTGGGCACTCATGTAGCACAGACACAGCCTCAGTACAAGGCCTCCAAAAAGGAGTGCAGCGGAGCCCAGATATCCTTTGGTCAGGAACCCTCCGGAGTCAATTCCCAACTCATATCAAGTTAAAGGAACATGCCATAGCTATCCAACACAAGGTGGGGGATGTTCCGCACAGTGTTAGACAGGAGCTTACCAGGATAGTCCAGGGTATGCAAAAAGAAAGTATAATTGATCTGGTGACCATCACATTGTAACTTTCACCAAATGTTTTGGCTAAAAGAAAATGGGTGATTTATGCCTTTGCATTAATATAGTATGCCTCAAGAATGTTATTTGGGTTAAGTGCTTTCCTTTCCCATGGATTGAAGACCTGATCACAACCATTGGGCAGACCAGGTGGTTTACGAAGCTAAACCTAAGTGCAGCCTACAGGCAGGTGGAACTTGACAATGTATGCTGCCATCTAGAGCCTTCATAACCATTGAAAATATAGTCAGGTCTGTTGTATGCCGTTTGTCTTGCCTCAGTGACATCGGTCTTTCAATCACCATCTGATGGCCTTCTTAGCCCCTGATGGTGCAGTCCAGGTAGGTTTATGCCGTTTGGTCTGGCCTTGGTGATGTTGTTCTTTCAAAGATTGATGCCTTTATGAACTATGTTGTTGCATTCCAAGACAACCTCTTTGATTTTCAGAGTAAGAGCTTGAACATGATGTAGCAGCGGAAAAGGGACTGTGTATTTTCTTTGAGAAAGGTATTTTATTTTGAATGCATGTTTTTAATTTCCTTTATGAGAATTTGATTTATAATAATAAACATTGTGGCATAAAACACATTTTAAATATAAGCACATTATCCCCATCATCAAACACACACATTTCTCAAAACACTGGCTGGCATATCTCTTTCTAAATCTTTTTTGATAATTCTAAAATCATGTAATATAAAGAATATGTAACAATTAATGTGCAATATAGTCCTACACTGCGATCTTGGGGCCCAGGTAAAACCAACAAACTACACTGTTTTTGGTCCCCGATCTGCAAATGCTTCTAGACCTCCTTTATGGCAACACAGACACTCATCACACAGGTGCCCGTTATGTATTCTCGATATATATAAACGTATATTTCGACTTCTTTGTAGTATAGCCTGCAGTTTTAGGTAACACATTGGAGTTAATAAACCCAATTTCAATTATTCATATTTTCACATTTTGAATTATACTTTATGCATGCTAGATAACCATTTGTACTGAACCCTCAAGATATAGCCCTTCATCTATTTCTTGGCTGTTTTAAAAAAATATATCAGGAAGTTTCTAGTAAACCACTTACAGTAGATCATTGAAGAAGAACAAAGATCAAAGAGCATACATCGACATACAAATACATTGAGTGAGCCTAGGACATGGCTGAATATGGTTGCCGTGGATCCACACACCCTACTCAACGGGTCTCTGTTACAGCACTAAACCATGAAATAGACTGTATTCAAGTCTGTGTCAGGGACAAAGGGTATTGTCACGTTAAACAGAGGGAGAACCCAGAGGCCTTGGGGCGTCCTTCACTAAATGTTCAACTGCAGACAAGCTTTCATACCATAGGTGGAGGGGCTTCAAAAGCCAGACTGACCAGCATCCATGATGGGCTCTGGGATCCCTGCAAGTGTGTTCTGTCATCCTCTGAAGCTTTCAGTAGATAGAGCCTAAGCAGGCCTCAAATGTCTGGGGCTGTGAAGTCTTGGGTTACAGTTCAGCATATGTCTCACTTCTTTTGCTGCATGAGGCTAAATCTGCGAGCCAGTCCTGTTTCCAGGGATTGCGTGTTCCATTCCAATGTATGGCACTCCTCCTCTTGCCATTCAAAAATGCCACAGAAGCTAGACAGGGAACTCCGGAAGGAATTCTGCTTACATAACCCACTAGTAGAGTTAAGGGTTGTGGGTCTATAGCAAACTCTCAATCATGGCAGTGGTTGTTTCTATCGCTTCCTGCCAAAACACTGTACAGTAGGGCAGGACCAAGCTAAATGATAGAATACTGCATATTCTGCATTACATTTAGGGGAGTAGTGTGATCTAGAGGCATCTATCCTAGCCTGTCGCTCTTGTGTAAAACAAGCTTGATGAATGAATTTGAGATGGAGCCATTTATGTTGATGAATCATGGCTACCATTTGTGTCTGCTTGCAACAGTACTTCCACTGTTCATGTTTAAATCTGTCTCCCATGCTCACCTGCTACGTGTGTGTTGGAGTGTTTGAGGTTCAGGGCAATGAAAGTATAGTCAGTAGACCCCCCCTTGTCGCATCAGGGAAGCTAATAAGTTGGGTCATTAGTGTAAATTCTTTGGGTTCTGCTGGAAAGCCATGCAATCGCTCCCAGACTGTGTGTGTCAATCTCAAGTATGTATAATGATCCAGTGAAGTAGGGTCAGTCGCCAATCGTAGGTCACCACGCTGTATGAATGTCCCTTGTGGATAAAGGTCGTCCAGTTCTTTAAGTCCCATCTTTACTAGGGCCACATTAGTAACGGGTTCCGATATTAAGGGGAACTTAGGGTTTTGTGTCAGAGGGATCACTGAGGAGTACAGCACTGGGAAGCCCATTTTCCCACCCAGCTTTTTCCAGGCTGAGTACGTGGTTGCAGTGGTCTTCAACTCTTTCAAGTCTCTGGGGAGCCCCTGGGGTAAAAGTGCTTGGAGAGGAATGCCTTGTTTGGGCTTGTTCGGGTTTCAGGTACGGAAGTCTGACGTCTGGATGGTCCAGTAAAATGGCACGGTGCCAGCAGGTAGTGCAGTTCGATGCTGCGAAACTCAAAACCTCCCTTCACACTGGTTAATATAAGTGTATTACAACTGGTTTGGGGTTGCAGTCCCGTCCATAGAAGTATGATTAACAGACCCTTTCACGAGGGTCAGTGGTAGTTTTATTCAGTCCTCAATTTATTCACCAGCGATCCATAATTTAGTAGAAGAACTTCATAACCTCTATGGAGCATGATCATGATGCCAGACACTTGACCTCATCTGACACCCATCTGACTGAGTATTTTAAATGAGCCTGACCTGTGCATCCCATTAGTGGGTATATTTCGGATTTCTCCCAGTTATTCATGAGCCCTGAGTACTGCCAAATCAAATGACCTCCTTTTATATGGCAAGAGGTTCTGGGATGGTTCCCAAAACAAACAGCAATAGGTCATCTGCATAGATGGAGAGCAGCAGGCGGCTGGAGCAAAAGCACAGTCCCCTAAGTATATAATGCTCCTGAAGTTGTCTGCCTAGTAGGCCCATGGCTAGTATGAACAATATCTGTGAAAGGGGGCAGACCTCTATAGTACCCCTGGTGACAGCAGATGGGTCCAATATGAAGCCATTAGCCAGAATCTGGATTGGGAGTATAGGGGTTTTGGAGGAAGGCATAATACATTGAGGACAATACGATTATTAAAAAATAATTTTCCCCTAGCAATCATTCCAACATTCTTTAGTGTATCTAAAAGCTGCAGTTGGCCTCATCTTAGTCCACAATAAAGACAACCAAAAATTCTCCATCAATAGTCTGTGTTTGGTCTTTTATATATTTTTATAACAACAAACAGTAGGACAGCATAAATAATGTAGATGCTCCAAGGGATGACACAGTGCAGGTGCAAAAAAGTGAGCCTAGTAATATGTAAGAAATGGTATATAAGCAATACTTACAACATGTACACAACTGCTGGGAAATACCCAATAGGACAAAACGCTTCTTGCAAAACCCATCAATATTAACTTTGAGATTTAAATAGTCCAACAATGAATGATATGGTTGTAACCCTTGTAAGCTGACGTTTCGACCCCTTAAAAAGAATCACATGGGGTCTTCATCACGACAAAAGAACGTTGGTAGGGTAGCAACCTACAAATATTACATGAATGCTGTCAGAGCTGAAGTTATGAAACAATGAGCCTGAATGCATGTATCTCCAAAATCATTTATGATCATGGCATGATTATGCAGCAGGTATGAGATCTCAGAGGCATGTTTGGTTAGAGAACAGATGTTAAGGAGCATTCATGAGAGGGTGGAGTGTTGTGTGGTAGGTGGTGTGGGAGTGTGAGACTGTTTGGTTTTGGGTGTTATTGGTCTACTACCTTTGAATGCGGGTGTGTGCATGAGAACTTGCAGGAAGCGCAGGAGTATGCTCCCTCAGGGTTGTGTGGTGCGGTGTGACAGCAGCCCAGCGAATGATGGCCAGAATGAGGACCAGGGCTGGACGTAGACAGGTCATGGATGGGTACAGGTGGGATTGCTTTTGGCATTGCAGTTGCCATAAGTTGAAGCAGGGAAGGAATTCTTACATAACCCAATAGTACAGCTAAGGGTTGTGGGTCTATGGCAAACTCCCAATCATGGCAGTGGTTGTTTCTATCGCTTCCTGCCAAAACACTGTACAGTAGGGCAAGACCAAGCTAAATGATAGAATGCTGCATATTCTGCATTACATTTAGGGCAGTAGTGTAATCTAGACCTATCTATCCTAGCCTGTCGCTCTGGTATTAAATAAACTCAATAGATTAATTTGAAATGGAGCTATTTATGTTGATGAATCATGGATACCATTTGCGTCTGCTTGCAACAATACATCCACTGTTCATCTGTTAGGGTGATGTTTAAATCTGTCTCCCATGTAAAGCTGCTACTTATGTGTTGGTTTGTTCACAGTTCAGGGCAAAGACAATATAGTCAGTAGACCCACCTCATCGCATCAAGGGAACTAACAGGTTGAGTCTTTAATGTAAATTATTTGGGTTCTGCTGGAAACCCATGCAAACCCATTTGGGTTCTGCTGGAAACCCATGCAATCGGTAACCCATGCAATCAGTAACCCATGCAGGGAATGAGGGGTCGCACAGGGGCAGTAGATGGGGCTGCAAAGGATGCAGGAAACAGGATTGTGGGTAAATCGATAAGGCACACTAGAAGAGAAGAAAAAGTGGGAAAAATGAAGAGCAGTAACAAAGGGGAAAGGCACAAATAGAGGGCAGAAAGACAAAAAGAGAAAATGCAAAGAACAAAGAGAAAAAGGCACTAACTCAAGTCAGTGATGGAAGAGACAGACACTAACCGTGGAGGGACTTCAGCTGAGGTTTATTTAACTACAATCCTGATAAGGATTGTGGTTGTTACTTGAGGTGGGTACTTAACTCCCCTCAAATAAAAAATCAGTTTCTTACACTCTAGGGAAGGCTGAAATTATGTTAGGTGGGAATTTACATTTGGACTTGAGGTGTTGGTGAGGGAGACAGTAGTCAATGATGAAATAATGGGGTGAGGTCAATGGAAGTGACTTCAGTGCTGGTGGGAGTAAATTGACAATCAAGAAGGGAGGTTGAGACCCAGTGCTTTTCATCGCCAGTGCGTGGGGATTAGAATGGCCCCTAGAAAGGGAATGGTCAGAGGACAGTTGATCAAAGATACATTTATTCTAGTGAATCTCCATGTTCAGTATAGAGTTCAGAATCAAAAGAAGAACAGAATGTCTGTTTGGGGCTTGCATATTAGAATAATATGTACGGTAGCAGGAAAAGTGATATCACTTTGGACGAGGGGTGGAAGTGAATTGTTTCTTGAAGAGGAAGGTGACTTCTCTAATGACCAGCTGGTGTTCAGTCTCATCATTCATTACTGTTTCCTCTCAAAATCCTTCAGAATTATTCCTATGGGAAATGCTTCTAACCCCGTAAAAAAATCCGAATTTTGTACTGCTTAAAATTTGCGAAATATCACAAATTGCACTGCTATGAAATTGTGCACTATTTCTCCCAGTGCGCTGGTTCAAACAGTCTTGTGGGAGAAATGTTCTCAGCCCCTTTGCTAGTGTCTGACCTTAATGCAAAGTATGCCCTCAACTTCAGTATTCACCTTAGACACTGCAAAGTAAATTTTGTACAATTTCACATCCTTTTCATGAAATTTTGCGAAATTTCATGGAACCAAAAAGTGCAGTAATTCATGGGCCTTTAGAAAATGTCTCATTCTGGGCAACAAGGGATCCTATCCTGAGACATCTGGAACTGAAGTAGACAACTTCCTCGCTACAGCCTATCATTATTACCTATTGCCTGTGCTTATTCTCTTCAATCTGTCATTAGAGTATGACACAGTTGGCTATGCTAGCTACACTGACTTACCTACTGTAGGAGGCTGGACTGGCTTGTAGTGAGTACCAAGGGGTACTTGCACCTTGCACCAGGCCCAGTTATCCCTTATTAGTGTATAGGGTGTCTAGCAGCTTAGGCTGATAGATAATGGTAGCTTAGCAGAGCAGCTTAGGCTGAACTAGGAGACGTGTGAAGCTACTACAGTACCACTTAGTGTCATATGCACAATATCATAAGAAAACACAATACACAGTTATACTAAAAATAAAGGCACTTTATTTTTATGACAATATGCCAAAGTATCTTATAGTGTATCCTCAGTGAGAGGATAGGAAATATACACAAGATATATATACACAATAGCAAAAATATGCAGTATAGTCTTAGAAAACAGTGCAAACAATGTATAGTTACAACAGGATGCAATGGGGAAACATAGGGATAGGGGCAACACAAACCATATACTCCAAAAGTGGAATGTGAACCACGAATGGACCCCAAACCTATGTGACCTTGTAGAGGGTCTTTGGGACTATTAGAAAATAGTGAGAGTTAGAAAAATAACCCTCCCCAAGACCCTGAAAAGTGAGTGCAAAGTGCACTAAAGTTCCCCTAAGGACAAAGAAGTCGTGTTAGAGGAATAATGCAGGAAAGACACAAACCAGCAATGCAACAACTGTGGATTTCCAATCTAGGGTACCTGTGGAACAAGGGGACCAAGTCCAAAAGTCACAAGCAAGTCGGAGATGGGCAGATGCCCAGGAAATGCCAGCTGCAGGTGCAAAGAAGCTTCGACTGGACAGAAGAAGCTGAGGTTTCTGCAGGAACGAAAAGGGCTAGAGACTTCCCCTTTGGTGGACGGATCCCTCTCGCCTTGGAGAGTCGTGCAGAAGTGTTTTCCCGCCGAAAGAACACCAACAAGCCTTGCTAGCTGCAAATCGTGCGTTTGGCGTTTTTGGATGCTGCTGGGGCCCAGGAGGGACCAGGAGGTCGCAAATTGGACCTGAAGAGAGAGGGGACGTCGAGCAAGACAAAGAGCCCTCACTGAAGCAGGTAGCACCCGGAGAAGTGCCAGAAACAGGCACTACGAGGATGCGTGAAACGGTGCTCGCCGAAGTTGCACAAAGAAGTCCCACGTCGCCGGAGACCAACTTAGAAAGTCGTGCAATGCAGGTTAGAGTGCCGTGGACCCAGGCTTGGCTGTGCACAAAGGATTTCCGCCGGAAGTGCACAGGGGCCGGAGTAGCTGCAAAGTCGCGGTTCCCAGCAATGCAGCCCAGCGAGGTGAGGCAAGGACTTACCTCCACCAAACTTGGACTGAAGAGTCACTGGACTGTGGGGGTCACTTGGACAGAGTTGCTGGATTCGAGGGACCTCGCTCGTCGTGCTGAGAGGAGACCCAAGGGACCGGTAATGCAGCTTTTTGGTGCCTGCGGTTGCAGGGGGAAGATTCTGTCGACCCACGGGAGATTTCTTCGGAGCTTCTGGTGCAGAGAGGAGGCAGGCTACCCCCACAGCATGCACAAGCAGGAAAACAGTCGAGAAGGCGGCAGGATCAGCGTTACAGAGTTGCAGTAATCGTCTTTGCTACTATGTTGCAGGTTTGCAGGCTTCCAGCGCGGTCAGCAGTCGATTCCTTATCAGAAGGTGAAGAGAGAGATGCAGAGGAACTCGGATGAGCTCTTGCATTCGTTATCTGAAGTTTCCCCAGAGACAGAGACCCTAAATAGCCAAAAAAGAGGGTTTGGCTACCTAGGAGAGAGGATAGGCTAGCAACACCTGAAGGAGCCTATCACAAGGAGTCTCTGACGTCACCTGGTGGCACTGGCCACTCAGAGCAGTCCAGTGTGCCAGCAGCACCTCTGTTTCCAAGATGGCAGAGGTCTGGAGCACACTGGAGGTGCTATGGACACCTCCCAGGGGAGGTGCAGGTCAGGGGAGTGGTCACTCCCCTTTCCTTTGTCCAGTTTCGCGCCAGAGCAGGGGCTAAGGGGTCCCTGAACCGGTGTAGACTGGCTTATGCAGAATTGGGCACATCTGTGCCCAAGAAAGCATTTCCAGAGGCTGGGGGAGGCTACTCCTCCCCTGCCTTCACACCATTTTCCAAAGGGAGAGGGTGTCACACCCTCTCTCAGAGGAAGTTCTTTGTTCTGCCATCCTGGGCCAGGTCTGGCTGGACCCCAGGAGGGCAGCTGCCTGTCTGAGGGGTTGGCAGCAGCAGCAGCTGCAGTGAAACCCCAGGAAGGGCAGTTTGGCAGTACCAGGGTCTGTGCTACAGACCACTGGGATCATGGGATTGTGCCAACTATGCCAGGATGGCATAGAGGGGGCAATTCCATGATCATAGACATGTTACATGGCCATATTCGGAGTTACCATTGTGAAGCTACATATAGGTAGTGACCTATATGTAGTGCACGCGTGTAATGGTGTCCCCGCACTCACAAAGTTCAGGGAATTGGCTCTGAACAATGTGGGGGCACCTTGGCTAGTGCCAGGGTGCCCTCACACTAAGTAACTTTGCACCTAACCTTTACCAGGTAAAGGTTAGACATATAGGTGACTTATAAGTTACTTAAGTGCAGTGTAAAATGGCTGTGAAATAACGTGGACGTTATTTCACTCAGGCTGCAGTGGCAGGCCTGTGTAAGAATTGTCAGAGCTCCCTATGGGTGGCAAAAGAAATGCTGCAGCCCATAGGGATCTCCTGGAACCCCAATACCCTGGGTACCTCAGTACCATATACTAGGGAATTATAAGGGTGTTCCAGTAAGCCAATGTAAATTGGTAAAAATGGTCACTAGCCTGTTAGTGACAATTTGGAAAGAAATGAGAGAGCATAACCACTGAGGTTCTGATTAGCAGAGCCTCAGTGAGACAGTTAGTCACTACACAGGTAACACATTCAGGCACACTTATGAGCACTGGGGCCCTGGGTTACCAGGGTCCCAGTGACACATACAACTAAAACAACATATATACAGTGAAAAATGGGGGTAACATGCCAGGCAAGATGGTACTTTCCTACACAACCCCCCCCCCAAACGAAGGACAATAAGACTAGCCATGACCTGATGAGTCTTCATTGTCTAAGTGGAAATATCTGGAGAGTCCATCTGCATTGGAGTGGCTACTCCCAGGTCTATGTTCCACTGTATAGTCCATTCCCTGTAGGGATATGGCCCACCTCAACAATTTAGGATTTTCACCTTTCATTTGTTTTAGCCAAAGTAGAGGTTTGTGGTCTGTCTGAACAATGAAGTGAGTGCCAAACAGGTATGGCCTCAACTTCTTCAGAGCCCAGACCACAGCAAAGGCCTCCCTCTCAATGGCAGACCAACGCTTTTCTCTAGGGGTCAACCTTCTACTAATAAAAGCAACAGGTTGATCCTGGCCCTCAGAATTAAGTTATGATAGGACTGCCCCTACTCCTAATTCAGATGCATCAGTTTGGACATAGAATTTTTTAGAGTAACAAGGGCTTTTCAGGACAGGTGCAGAGCACATGGCCTGCTTCAGCTCCTCAAAAGCTTTCTGACAGTTTGCTGTCCATAATACCTTTTTAGGCATTTTCTTGGATGTGAGGTCATTAAGAGGGGCTGCAATGGAGCCATAGTTCTTAATGAACCTCCTGTAATACCCAGTGAGGCCTAGGAAGGCTCTCACCTGAGTCTGAGTGGTAGGGGGAACCCAATCAATAATTGTTTGGATTTTCCCCTGAAGTGGTGCAATCTGTTCCCCACCAACAAGGTGTCCCAGATAAACCACCTTACCCTGCCCTATCTGGCACTTTGAAGCCTTGATAGTGAGGCCTGCCTTTTGCAGGGCCTCCAAAACTTTCCATAGGTGGACCAGGTGATCATCCCAGCTGGAGCTAAAGACAGCTATATCGTCCAAATATGCTGCACTGAAAGCTTCCAGCCCTTGCAGGACTGTGTTCACCAACCTCTGAAAAGTGGCAGGTGCATTTTTCAAACCAAAAGGCATTACAGTAAACTGGTAATGTCCTCCAATGGTAGAAAATGCAGTCTTAGGTTTAGCATCTTCTGATAATTTGATCTGCCAATACCCTGCAGTCAAATCAAAAGTGCTTAGATACTTAGCAGATGCCAGTGTATCTATAAGCTCATCTGCCCTGGGTATAGGGTGAGCATCAGTTTTGGTTACCAAGTTGAGACCTCTATAGTCTACACAAAACCGCATTTCCTTCTTTCCATCTTTAGAATTGGGTTTTGGTACCAGTGCCACAGGAGAAGCCCATGGACTGTCAGAGTGCTCAACCACTCCTAGTTCCAACATTTTCTGAACTTCTTGCTTTATGCAGTCCCTGACATGGTCAGGCTGCCTATAGATCTTACTTTTGACAGGTAAACTGTCTCCAGTATCTATAGTGTGCTCACACCAAGAAGTGGTACCTGGCACAGTAGAGAAGAGTTCAGAGAATTGATCTAGGAGATTTATGCAATTATCTTTCTGCTCAGCAGTAAGACAATCAGCCAAAACTACACCTTCCACAAGAGCATCTTGTTCTGTGGAAGAGAAGAGATCAGGTAGAGGATCACTGTCTTCTTCCTGTCCCTCATCAGTTGCCATGAGCAGGGTGAGATCAGCCCTGTCATAGTAGGGTTTCAGGCGGTTGACATGGAGCACCCTAAGGGGACTCCCGGCAGTGCCTAAGTCAACCAAGTAGGTGACTTCACCCTTCTTTTCAACAATTGTGTGGGGACCACTCCATTTATCTTGGAGTGCTCTTGGGGCCACAGGCTCCAAGACCCACACTTTCTGCCCTGGTTGGTACTGAACCAAAACAGCCTTCTGATCATGCCATTGCTTCTGGAGCTCTTGGCTGGCCTGAAGGTTTTTACTGGCCTTTTTCATGTACTCAGCCATCCTTGATCTGAGGCCAAGTACATAATCCACAATATCCTGCTTAGGAGCTTTTAAAGGTTGTTCCCAACCCTCCTTTACAAGTGTGAGTGGACCCCTAACAGGGTGTCCAAAAAGAAGTTCAAAGGGGCTGAAGCCCACTCCTTTCTGGGGTACCTCCCTGTAGGCAAAAAGGAGGCATGGTAGAAGGATATCCCATCTCCTGCGGAGTTTTTCAGGGAGACCCATAATCATGCCTTTGAGAGTTTTATTAAATCTCTCCACCAGTCCATTTGTTTGTGGATGATAGGGTGTTGTGAACTTGTACGTTACACCACACTCCTTCCACATGGCCTTTAAGTATGCAGACATGAAATTGCTTCCTCTGTCTGATACTACTTCCTTTGGGAAGCCCACCCTTGAAAATATTCCCAGGAGGGCCTTTGCCACTGCAGGAGCTGTAGTGGTCCTTAAAGGAATTGCTTCCGGATATCTTGTGGCATGGTCCCCTACCACCAAGATAAACCTATTGCCTGAAGCAGTAGGAGGGTCAAGGGGGCCAACTATGTCAACCCCTACCCTTTCAAAGGGAACCCCAACCACAGGCAGTGGGATAAGGGGTGCCTTTGGGGTGCCACCTGTCTTGCCACTGGCTTGACAGGTTTCACAGGACTTACAAAATTCCTTTGTGTCCTCAGACATCCTAGGCCAATGAAACAGGGGAACAAGTCTGTCCCAAGTTTTCATTTGTCCTAGATGCCCAGCTAAGGGAATGTCATGTGCCAGTGTTAGGAGGAACTTTCTGTACTCCTGAGGAATCACTAATCTCCTGGCAGCTCCAGGTTTAGGATCCCTATGCTCAGTGTACAAGAGGTTGTCCTCCCAGTAAACTCTGTGAGAGTCACTGACATCCCCATTAGCTTGTTTGACAGCTTGCTGTCTAAGACCCTCTAATGTGGGACAGGTTTGCTGTGCCACACTCAGCTCCTCTCTGGCAGGCCCCCCTTCACCCAAAAGCTCAGCAGTGTCTGCTTCCAGCTCCTCTGGTGTAGGTTCTGCACAGGGAGGGAATTCTTCTTCCTCAGAAGTTGAATCCACTGTAGAGGGAGGGATAGTAGGAAGTGGTTTGCTTCTACCAGCCCTAGCTTTAGGGAGCACTTGGTCCATTGTTCCAGAATCCAAGCTTCCCTGTCCTTTTTGCTTTTTGGCCTGAGCCCTTGTCAAAGCAAAAATATGCCCTGGGATGCCCAGCATTGCTGCATGGGCCTCCAACTCCACATCTGACCAAGCTGATGTCTCTAAATCATTCCATAATAGACAGTCTACAGGTAAATCTGAAGCTACCACAACTTTCTTTGGACCAGTTACCCCCCCCCCAGTTGAGATTTACAACAGCCATGGGGTGGCTTTGTGTTATGTTGTGAGCATCGGTTACTTGGTACTGGTGTCCAAGTATGTGTTGTTCAGGGTGCACCAGTTTCTCAATCACCATTGTGACACTGGCACCTGTGTCCCTGTAGGCCTGGACCTCAACACCATTTATTAGGGTTAGTTGCTTGTACTTCTCCAAGTTATGGGGGCAAGCAACCAAAGTGGCTAAATCAATAGCCCCTTCAGAGACTAAAGTAGCCTCTGTGGTCTCCCTAATCAGACCAACCCCAACTAAATTACCAAAAGTGAGCCCAGCTACTCCCTTGGATTGGCTATTAGTAGGTTTGCTCCCACCACTACTGCTATTAGTAGGGACACTAGGTGTAGCAGTAGGGGTTGTAGTGGTAGGAGCAGTGGTGCCTTTCTTTGGACAACTGGGATCTGTTGTCCAATGGCCTTTTATTTTACATAAATAGCACCATGGTTTCTTTTCCTTGTTCTGATTAAAGGAGGATTTGGACCCACCACCCCCACCAGAGTGTTTTTGTGGGCCTGATGAAGACTCATTTTTAGATTTGTCCCCACCCTTGTCAGAAGACTTACCATCCTTCTTTTTGTTGCCATCTTTGTCACCCCCTGTATGAACTTTTCTGTTCACCCTTGTTCTGACCCATTTGTCTGCCTTCTTTCCCAATTCTTGGGGAGAGGTCAGATCAGAGTCCACCAAGTACTGGTGCAACAAATCAGACACACAATTATTAAGAATATGCTCTCTCAGGATCAAGTTATACAGGCTGTCATAATCAGTAACTTTACTGCCATGTAACCACCCCTCCAAGGCCTTCACTGCCTGGTCAATGAAATCAACCCAGTCTTGTGAAGACTCCTTTTTGGTCTCTCTGAACTTTATCCTGTACTGTTCAGTGGTTAAGCCATAACCATCCAGGAGTGCATTCTTAAGAACTTGGAAATTATTAGCATCATTTTCTTTCACAGTAAGGAGCCTATCCCTACCTTTTCCACTAAATGATAGCCATAGGATAGCAGCCCACTGCCTTTGAGGGACATCCTGTACAACACAGGCCCTCTCAAGTGCAGCAAACCACTTGTTAATGTCATCCCCCTCCTTATAAGGGGGAACTATCTTGTGCAGATTCCTGGAATCATGCTCTTTTGCAGGATGACTATGGGGAATACTGCTGCTGCCACCATGGGTATCTAAACCCAACTTCTGTCTTTCCTTCTCTAATTCAAAAGACTGTCTATCCAAATCCAGCTGTTGCTTTTTAAGCTTCAGTCTGGTTTGTTCCACCCTCAACTTATTGAGTTCCCTCTCTAACATTCTGTCATCAGGGTTGGTGGGAGGGACATTCCTAGAAACAGAGCTATGATGGGAATGAACAGAAGGAGACCTGTCCCTTACAGAAGCCACCCTAACAGCTTGGTTAACAGAAACATTACTACCAGTATGGTGAGAATAAATGCTTTTGCTATGATGTGAGACAACACTATTTATATGGTGTGGCTCATCATCATTACCATCTATGCTAGATTGTCTAGTAATGGGCAGGCTAGGAAGTTTCTTTCCTGAATCTTTTCCTGGGGGAGTCCCTGAATCAGATTGAGAACTATTAGGTACTTTTTCAACAGATGGGGCACCTATGGCCTTATCCTGTTCTCTAAGCATGTTAAGTAACAGTTCCAAGGAAGGATTCTTCCCTATACTCAAACCTCTCTCTATACAGAGACTCCTTGCTCTTTTCCAGCTAAGGTTGTCATATGCAAGTTTGGACAGATCAACACTTTGGCCTGTGCCAGACATTTTTTAGAGAGAATTAAAGTGATAGAAAAAGAAAAAAAAGTTTTCAGAACTTTTTGGAAAGACAGAAAAAACTTTTTAAACTTTTAAGAACTTTTTGAAAGTTTAGAAGTACTTTTCAGCACTTAGAAAAGAGTGAAAAGAGAAAATGCAAAACTTTTTGGCTATGTGTATATACACTGACCTTGTTTTGTATATTTTTCTCTTATGAAAAGTACAATGACAAGAGTGGTAAGTAGTCTCAAGCACTTATCCCACCACTGCACAACCAATGTAGGAGGCTGGACTGGCTTGTAGTGAGTACCAAGGGGTACTTGCACCTTGCACCAGGCCCAGTTATCCCTTATTAGTGTATAGGGTGTCTAGCAGCTTAGGCTGATAGATAATGGTAGCTTAGCAGAGCAGCTTAGGCTGAACTAGGAGACGTGTGAAGCTACTACAGTACCACTTAGTGTCATATGCACAATATCATAAGAAAACACAATACACAGTTATACTAAAAATAAAGGTACTTTATTTTTATGACAATATGCCAAAGTATCTTATAGTGTATCCTCAGTGAGAGGATAGGAAATATACACAAGATATATATACACAATAGCAAAAATATGCAGTATAGTCTTAGAAAACAGTGCAAACAATGTATAGTTACAATAGGATGCAATGGGGAAACATAGGGATAGGGGCAACACAAACCATATACTCCAAAAGTGGAATGTGAACCACGAATGGACCCCAAACCTATGTGACCTTGTAGAGGGTCGCTGGGACTATTAGAAAATAGTGAGAGTTAGAAAAATAACCCTCCCCAAGACCCTGAAAAGTGAGTGCAAAGTGCACTAAAGTTCCCCTAAGGACAAAGAAGTCGTGTTAGAGGAATAATGCAGGAAATACACAAACCAGCAATGGAACAACTGTGGATTTCCAATCTAGGGTACCTGTGGAACAAGGGGACCAAGTCCAAAAGTCACAAGCAAGTCGGAGATGGGCAGATGCCCAGGAAATGCCAGCTGCGGGTGCAAAGAAGCTTCGACTGGACAGAAGAAGCTGAGGTTTCTGCAGGAACGAAAAGGGCTAGAGACTTCCCCTTTGGTGGACGGATCCCTCTCGCCTCGGAGAGTCGTGCAGAAGTGTTTTCCCGCCGAAAGAACGCCAACAAGCCTTGCTAGCTGCAAATCGTGCGTTTGGCGTTTTTGGACGCTGCTGGGGCCCAGGAGGGACCAGGAGGTCGCAAATTGGACCTGAAGAGAGAGGGGACGTCGAGCAAGACAAAGAGCCCTCACTGAAGCAGGTAGCACCCGGAGAAGTGCCAGAAACAGGCACTACGAGGATGCGTGAAACGGTGCTCGCCGAAGTTGCACAAAGAAGTCCCACGTCGCCGGAGACCAACTTAGAAAGTCGTGCAATGCAGGTTAGAGTGCCGTGGACCCAGGCTTGGCTGTGCACAAAGGATTTCCGCCGGAAGTGCACAGGGGCCGGAGTAGCTGCAAAGTCGCGGTTCCCAGCAATGCAGCCCAGCGAGGTGAGGCAAGGACTTACCTCCACCAAACTTGGACTGAAGAGTCACTGGACTGTGGGGGTCACTTGGACAGAGTTGCTGGATTCGAGGGACCTCGCTCGTCGTGCTGAGAGGAGACCCAAGGGACCGGTAATGCAGCTTTTTGGTGCCTGCGGTTGCAGGGGGAAGATTCCGTCGACCCACGGGAGATTTCTTCGGAGCTTCTGGTGCAGAGAGGAGGCAGGCTACCCCCACAGCATGCACACAAGCTGATCTGACCTCTCCACAAGCAGGAAAACAGTCGAGAAGGCGGCAGGATCAGCGTTACAGAGTTGCAGTAGTCGTCTTTGCTACTATGTTGCAGGTTTGCAGGCTTCCAGCGCGGTCAGCAGTCGATTCCTTATCAGAAGGTGAAGAGAGAGATGCAGAGGAACTCGGATGAGCTCTTGCATTCGTTATCTGAAGTTTCCCCAGAGACAGAGACCCTAAATAGCCAGAAAAGAGGGTTTGGCTACCTAGGAGAGAGGATAGGCTAGCAACACCTGAAAGAGCCTATCACAAGGAGTCTCTGACGTCACCTGGTGGCACTGGCCACTCAGAGCAGTCCAGTGTGCCAGCAGCACCTCTGTTTCCAAGATGGCAGAGGTCTGGAGCACACTGGAGGAGCTCTGGACACCTCCCAGGGGAGGTGCAGGTCAGGGGAGTGGTCACTCCCCTTTCCTTTGTCCAGTTTCGCGCCAGAGCAGGGGCTAAGGGGTCCCTGAACCGGTGTAGACTGGCTTATGCAGAATTGGGCACATCTGTGCCCAAGAAAGCATTTCCAGAGGCTGGGGGAGGCTACTCCTCCCCTGCCTTCACACCATTTTCCAAAGGGAGAGGGTGTCACACCCTCTCTCAGAGGAAGTTATTTGTTCTGCCATCCTGGGCCAGGCCTGGCTGGACCCCTGGAGGGCAGCTGCCTGTCTGAGGGGATGGCAGCAGCAGCAGCTGCAGTGAAACCCCAGGAAGGGCAGTTTGGCAGTACCAGGGTCTGTGCTACAGACCACTGGGATCATGGGATTGTGCCAACTATGCCAGGATGGCATAGAGGGGGCAATTCCATGATCATAGACATGTTACATGGCCATATTCGGAGTTACCATTGTGAAGCTACATATAGGTAGTGACCTATATGTAGTGCACGCGTGTAATGGTGTCCCCGCACTCACAAAGTTCAGGGAATTGGCTCTGAACAATGTGGGGGCACCTTGGCTAGTGCCAGGGTGCCCTCACACTAAGTAACTTTGCACCTAACCTTTACCAGGTAAAGGTTAGACATATAGGTGACTTATAAGTTACTTAAGTGCAGTGTAAAATGGCTGTGAAATAACGTGGACGTTATTTCACTCAGGCTGCAGTGGCAGGCCTGTGTAAGAATTGTCAGAGCTCCCTATGGGTGGCAAAAGAAATGCTGCAGCCCATAGGGATCTCCTGGAACCCCAATACCCTGGGTACCTCAGTACCATATACTAGGGAATTATAAGGGTGTTCCAGTAAGCCAATGTAAATTGGTAAAAATGGTCACTAGCCTGTTAGTGACAATTTGGAAAGAAATGAGAGAGCATAACCACTGAGGTTCTGATTAGCAGAGCCTCAGTGAGACAGTTAGTCACTACACAGGTAACACATTCAGGCACACTTATGAGCACTGGGGCCCTGGGTTACCAGGGTCCCAGTGACACATACAACTAAAACAACATATATACAGTGAAAAATGGGGGTAACATGCCAGGCAAGATGGTACTTTCCTACACCTACATATTATCAGCTCATAATCCAGCTGTTCGCCCTCCGCTATGGCCGTATTATGAGTGATGCATTTTTCCTGATTCCTGCACAAACACCTGTTTGTGCAGAGATCATGGGCCAGATGTATCAAGCTCCTCGTTTGCATTTCTTAAATAAAGAATTTTAAGAAATCGCTATTTCAGAAATGCAAAATGGGATGTATGAAAATTGCGAGTCGGTAATAGCGATTTCTTAAAATTCGCAATCGCTATTACCAAATCGCAATTAGGGAATGGGACTCCATTCATCCCTACGGGCCTGTAGGCCCGTAGGTGCAAATGGTTTTGCTTTACCTAATTTGCAAATTCCATTTAGGATTTCGCAAATTATGTAAGGCAAACCCCAGGATGCTGGGGGCCTAAGGCCCCCTCTGATGCACCCCCAAAATATATTTGCGGACATGTGAAGCGCACACATGCCCTAGGGGCATGTATGCGCTACATGTCATTTTTAAAAATGCATTTATAATGCATTTTTTAAAATTACACATGCTTACCACTAACTTGGATTTGGTGGTAATTGCATTTCCTAAATGGCCAATTCTCATTTAGAAAATTCTTGATACATGTGCTTTGGAAATTGCAAATAAGAATTCCCTATTTGCGATTTCCTATTGAGAGAATCACAATTTTAACGATTCCTTGAAATAGCATTGCGAATGCCTTTCATACATCTTGAAAGGCATTTTTGCATTCGCAAACAACTGAATTTGCACCGTTTGCGAATGCAAAATTTTTTGATACATCTGGCCCTTTATCCACAAATGAAATGGTATTTTACCATATCAATTTTATCAGGTTAAAACTTGGCCAAATCTATCAGAGGAAAATGCTTCCTAAACAGATAAATGCAGATGTTGGTGCAGAAAGCACCAAAATTCACATGGTAATCTGATTTGGACAAGCTACACTTCTGATAGCAGTTATTTATCAGATCTGATAAATACTGATTGCCAATGTATCATTTTTTTCATTTGGCCCATAAATACTGCATTCCCCACCTAGCCACTCTAAATGAGGGCATTTGTCTCTCACCATCTTGCACTCTCAAAGCTCTTTCAGCGGCATAGCACAGTCGTCAGTCTATGACCCTCTTGTCTCTCTTAACATCACCTTTCATGGTAACATCATCTTGTCCTTTGCCTTTTGCCATCATTGCTCTTACATATACTCAACACAATGGTTCACCTGGAATTCATTTATTTGAACTTTGTAGATAGGCAAAGAAATATATTTCAAGCATAAAATTAATGGAGGAAAACCACTAGTTGGCTCTATCCTTATGGGTGCTTTTAATTAGACCAGCAGGAGATAGTACACAGGAGCAACACTATATCCATAATACGGCATTGTGTCCTGTAATGCTCTATAACTGTTTGACTGTGTTATTTTCAACAATACAGATGATGATAATGACATTCATTCTTGCAGACAATACTGGATGCGCCAAATATTAATACCTGCATACTAGATCGTTTTACTGTGACAAGCCACCTGCTAAGTTGTTACTTTGTAACACCCACTTAGAAGAATACACTACAGTGTTACAGACACACACTCCCCAAATCCCCAAGAAAGGTTGAGAGATCCTCCACCTATCAGACAGAAAGACCTGCTAATGCACATGGTGCCACCATGTGCCACACAATTTTGGCTCCTTTCACACAAGTGCTTTAAATGGAAACATAGAAGTTCAGGGACACACATAGTACCTGTTTGCTCCTGAGAAGTGCTGGTACTCTCCAATTAAACGTATTGTACCAGTACTGAGTCTCTTTCAAATTAAATAACTGCAGGCTCTCAGTACCACACAGTACCTTAAATCACACAGTGGCAGGATAGACAGCTGGAAACCACTGCACAGAGTGGCTTTTCAGCTTGTCTTTGAAGGCTGTAAGCAGCCGATATCCATTAAGGGGCGTGAAAACACCTCCGGACATCGGCATCATCAGCCCTTTGTTTCTTTTTTAGGTCGAGCGCGCAAGCTCTTTGACCTGTTGTAATCTCTCTGTGGGCTTTTAACCACGCCCACAGCAAACCCATCACTATCACTCGTTCATGGGCTTGCCTTTCAAAAATCCCTTGTTATCATTGGTAAATGCTTTACGTTTGACCCTTCTTTGGGCTGTTTTGGACACCGACCCTGTTACATGATAATTGCACGTTTGCCCTTACGTTTGACTGCGAGCAAACTTATTTTTCCTTTTGTGTCTCTCATTCACACTCATTCTCATGGCGGGCGTGGCGCTTTGAATCGGCTTGCTTATGTTAACTGTTTTATTTTTCATTTTCAATATATGTGGCAAGAAAAGTCCAATTACGAATTTACAACGCCAGTAGCTCTAACTCGAGCAAACGCGAGACCCATTGCTTTGCAAATGCTTGTTTTGGTGGGGAGGGACTGATACGTATGGTGAAGGGCAGAGTGTCTCTCAGGTAGCTCTGGCACGAGGCCCCGCCCTCTCCTCAGACAGTGAAATTTATTTACAAGTTGGCAGGTCTCTATAGACCCCTTTGTTTGAGAGAGAGAGAAAAGGAGGAAGAGCGTAGAAAGGAGTGACATACAGAAAGAAAGAGAGTGAATTCCTCCCCTGGGTTCAGGGTGCACTTGTGTGTTAAATGAAAGATGGGAGTGGAAGCGACAAGGCCCCGTGACAGGAAGTCACATGGAAGCCTTATTAGTGTAGAATTTAAATATAAGCGGATAAAGCAGTTGTGCAGAGAAGCGTGAATCCCTCAACCCCGCTGGGCTCTCTGCCCACCCGCTCCCCCTTTATTCGACAGAAAATACGACTCTAAAAGCTTCTAGCGGTGTCTGAGGTGACGCAGATGCAATTTTGAGAAAAAGGCCTCAATTCACGTGCGGGAATGGTGGCCAAAGACCTGCATTTATGGATTGGGGGAGGAGAGGGTAATGTTTGCACTGCCCATTTAATAAAAAATCTTACCCTAGCTCCCAGCAGACTTGGCCTTTGTTATATGGCGTTTCACTACACCCTGCCTCTGCATGCGTTTGCCGTGCTCTTGTTTTGTGTTCTTCACACAGTACGTGCTGTTGGTTTCACTGGAGCGTGAGTGCCTGCGCCAGCTGGCCTAAGCCACCGCCTTCTGATTCACCCTAAATTCTCCTTTTACAACTACAATCACTTCTTTGGGCCTGCTAATCAGCTTTTATTAATTAGAATTCATTTCTCCAGAATGCTAATGCACGTGAATTCCTCTTGATCAGAATATTGTAATACCTCTAGAATGTTGGCTCGCAGTAATTTAAGTGTGTCTTCCTATAACCGGATGCTAAAATCCATTTCAGGTTTTCCTGGCTCCCGAAATCACTTGCTGATTCTCTTGGCTACTGAATCCATTACCGGTTTTCTGACTTCTGTAAACCGTTGCTGATTTTCTTGACTACCAAAATTCACTGCAGATTTTCGTGGCTCCCTCAATACTTTGCTGGTTTTCCTGGCTAGCAGATTCTATTCCAAGTTTTCATTGCTCTCACTATCCACTGCTTAATGTCCTGGCTCTAAAAAACACAATTCCTTGTTCCACCTGTACCCAGAAACTATTGTTGTGTTTCATCGTCTCAGAATCCATCATTGAACAACACGAACTACACATAATCCACTTGTTTTCTATGCTGTCACATGGAGAGTTTCATTCTGCGAGAAAGCAGTTTTGCTTCCAACCTACTTTGGTTGTTTTCGCATAATGCATCCCTTCAACCAGTGATGGCCCCTCATCTGAGCATACTAAGGCTATCCTCTCTTTCAGCCACAGAGCACCCATTTACTCCCCCACAGTCCCACATGCTGCCCATAGTCCCGCCATTCCCCTCGCCAAGGATCTTCTCTTTATGCTCATTGATGCCCGACCTGTTCCTAGAACCCTACAGCGGCCTTTCTATGTACAAATACCCCATACCTACAAACACGCAACCCTAAAAATGCTTAATACAGTTGGTATTTCTGTCTTCTGCAGTAACCAGATTACCTCTCGGACATGGCTATTAACAGGAGATTTTTACGTGCATGCTAAAGAGGGCAAACGATTTTTGAGTTCTGTCTAGTACTTTGGTACTCCAGGAGAAAGGAGTAGACCCTAACATAATTGAACACTGACTCTGGTTATGGTCCAGTCAAGTAACTGAGATACTACAGGGGGCATGTTCAGGCTAGCAATGGAGAAGGACATGCTTTGGGACCACTCTGAGACTGCTTGCCCCTAAATGCAATGATCCTGAAGTTGTTGTTGCCAGATTGCTGCCGGTCCCTCTGCCTATGAGATGCCGACTGCCTGGAAGAGGTTCATGGAGTCTGCTCTCTGTGGAAGAAGGCGAGATTGTGGTGGATGCCCTAACTACGCTGGGCAGGCAATGCTGGGAAAAGATGGTGGTGGTTGCGACCCGTAGATGGAGATCGGGGCCTATGGTGCTCAGCTCTGCAATGCCTTGGTGATTGCGTGTATGCATGTATGGACGTGTGAGTGCGTGTATGTTGTGAAATGTGAATGCCTGTCTGCATGTGTGTTTGGAAGTGTGTGCGGATGTATGTGTGATTGGATGTATGCATGCGATTATATATGTGTGAATGAGTGTGTGTATGCGTGTGTGTGCGTGTTTGTGAAGGGGGCGTGGATGTAGGGAGGGGAGGGCGGGCAACTGGAGAGGTAGGGGAGGAGACCCATATCAGTGACAGGGAAGAAATTCCCTGTCACTGACATGGCCTACTGCCATGGTTTTCATGGCGTTACGAACGCCACGAAAACCATGGCGGTAGGCGGGGTCATAATCCCGCAGGCGGAACAATGGCGGCTGCCGGGCTGGAGATGGATCTCTCCAGCCCAGCAGCTGTTACCGCCATGGTGGCCGGAGTGGTAATAATGTGGCGGTAAGTACCGCCAGCCTGTTGGCGGTACTTACCGCCACATTATCACTGACCGCCGGGGTCGTAATGACCACCATAGGCATAAAAACGACTTATGCATCAAACGCATTCTGAGACATGAAGTCTTGGAAGTTGAGGGGCAACTGCAAATACAAGTAGATAATTAGACAGCAGTCTGAGTGTGACCGCTCGGCTTGACTGTTAAAGAGAAAGAACCCTAGGTCATCAATCTGTGACACACTCTCAGTACAGGGTAACATTTAAAGCACAGGAAGGGATCAATGAAGTGTTTGCTAAGCACAATAATACTTTATACAAAAGAAATTGGGACTGCAACACAAGCACAGGTATGAATATATTTAGATTAAATAACAATGCCACGTATCACGCAAGAGCAGAGGGAAGTATTTGATGGGCCGTCAGCATTGGCTGGGATAAACATATCCATAAATCATTTTGCGAAGGGGAAGTCTCCCAGACTAGATGGGCTCCAAGTTAAATCGCAAAATGTAAAGCACAATAAGCCTGACTCCTATTGGAGGTATTGGAGGCATGTACACTCAATGGAAAATTACCCTCATCAGTGCAGGAGGCAACGACAGTAGTTCTTCCCAAACAGGGCAGAGAGCCTCTATACTGTAGGTCTTCTTTCCGCTTATCTTGATTGAATTTGGATTACAAAATCCTAGGGAAGACCCTGGCTAATAGATTATTGACAGTGGCACCACCAATGGTACATCCTGACCAAAATGGTTTTATTCTACAAAGGAACATAACACATGTTTTAACCTCAAGTGCTTGTTTCATGTCATTGATGCCATGCCTGAAGAGGGCCCGTGGCTATGGGCGACATCCTTGGATATCAGAAAAGCTTTTGATTCACTTAACTGGCTGTATCTACATGAAGTACTTCGTGAAATGGGAATGCATACCTGATTTGCAATGGGATATGCTACTACCTCATCTCCAGTGGCCAGGGTTAAGACTCGCCGGGTTTTCTCTGACCTATGAGAAAGTAACAGGGTCAGCAGACTGGGCCACCTACGCTATTTGCCTTGGCGATGGAGCCCCTTTTCTCTTGCTACATGAAAAGGGATTGGACTTTGGTAAATATTCTGTTCGGAAAATAAATTGCACAAAGTCCTGGCTCTTTCCACTCAGACCGTTGACCACCCAGGGACAGGTGGAGTTGCCCCCAGCTCAGTTGCAATTCATCTTAGACATGTTTAAATATATTTGCAGGTGGAATTTTGCTGTTCTGAGAGCACCTTAAAGCGGGCAACCTTTGCAAGGTACTGACATCTATACATCAGCCGGGTTGCCATTATCACCAATGGGTAGCATCACAATTGCCAAAAATCCGGTGCTGCCTCGATTGCTGTATTTCTTCTCTCTATTGCTGGTGATACTGAAAGAAACATATTTGAATGATCTCAGTAGCAAGCTGATATGCTTAATGTGGGGCACTGAAAGACCAAGGATTTCTATTTTAAAACAAAACTATCATCCCACTAAGGAAGGGGGGGCTAGAGACACCACAATATGTGGTTTGTTATATAGCTGGGCAGCTGTTGTGGTTGGTAAGTATGCTGGACACTTGTAATAATCCCAAAAAGAGTAAATAAAAAGAGCATTGAATGGGGATCAGATACAATACTGGTTATTTGATACAAATAAACCAAATAAACCAGGACCTTTAACTAAATACGTCTGGCAGAAATGTGTGCAGAAATGAGAGGGAGGCACTCCTGTACTCTCTGGCACTGCCATTGTGGTCTCTCCACAGATTCCAGGAAGTAGCATGCATGCATGATAAGCACCCCTGGATCAGTGCAGACTTTCGCATAGTCGGTGATCTGTTTGAAAATGACATACTGTGCACCTTCAAAAACAGACCCAAATTGTATCAACTTGCAGGGACCAGTTGTTAACATTTAGTGCATTAGGGAGGGCCACTGCTCCCACATGGGCAGTTGATGACACCGAACCACCAAAATATGAGCTGCTGCAGCACATCCTCACCCATGCTCATGCTAGAAAAGCCATGACTGTTAGTGGATGTTAGACAATTCAGACTTGGATAACAAGTGGGAGACTCTGACTGGGTCAGAAATCAACGCAGAACTACAGCTGAGGTGTCTTGAATATATTAATGCAGTTTCCAGCAATCTATGTGTCTGGCATACTCAATTTAATTTTGTTCTCTAAACATACCTTTCTCCTGCAGGAATAGGTAAAGGGTACAGTGGAGCTAATTCTCAGTGTCCCAAGTGCATATCTTCCGAAGCAAATGTTTACCTATGGTGTGGGAGTGTTCAATTATTAAGGACTATTGAGGTGCAGTAAACCTAATCCTCTAAGATATTATGGAAAAACTAATAGCGCTAACCCCATTATCATGCCCTATGAGGGGCTGCTTTGAAATAGAAATGAACAAATGAATGCACACTTTATAATGTAATGGCATGCATGGGTGGGATGGTGGCAACTATGTATACCAACACTGTGTTTACAGTACAAGCAATATTGTTTTGTTTGCCCTTATGTGAGAAAGTGGTTTATTAGTTGTGATGAATTGTTGTTCACCACAAGTAATAAAGACCCTTATTTACATTTTTGCAGGTTGCGTTACTTCATCGCAACAGTGACAGATATCCCATTCATTGAAAAATAAATCCCATAGGAAATAATGGGATTTATATTTCAGCGATGGGATATCCGTCACCGTTGTGACAGAGTAACCCGTCTGCCGAAATCTAAATCAGGCTCTTAGTCACTAGCTTGTTAGACTCAGTCCAAGATTTCAGTGATATAAACCTGAACTCAACCCCTGGCAGCTATGGCAAAGAGCAGACAGGCTTTACTTAGAGAAAACGTGCAACGCATTTAGAAGTACCAAAGAGTTAAATTCAGAAACACAACAGAATAAAAATCCATTTTGTGAAAATAGAAAAAAAAATGAGCAAAATGACACCAAAATGGGGAAAAAATTGAATAAGCTGAACTGGAGATATGAATTTTTAAAGAATGAAAATAGAGCCAAAAATTGCAAAGTGCCAAAGTTAATCAATTTTTGCAGTCGACTGTGACTTAGACACAATTTGAGGCCCACCAGTGATGGAGCATGGGTTGGACACACCAAGTAGATTTGTCCTGCTGTGCCTGGAAGTAAGTCCTAATCTGAATAAGGACTTTATCCTATTTCTAAAGGAAAACTCTTCTCCTGGAGGGACAAACCTGATATTCAATTTGACACCGAAGAACTGCCGGTCAGATACTTTTTGTGGGCGGTCCCCTTGAAGCTCTGGAGCAATACATTCAGTTTGTCTAGCATCCTTTCACAAGCCCAGTAGTGTTCTGGGGAAGGCAGGGTGAGGGTCCAACTTTGTAGGGATCATAAGCATGTGGCTGGGGGACACCCTAAGACTATCATAGTTCCTTGCTGACCAATCGAACAAAGGTTCCTAGGCTCTGACCCACCTACTTTTCTGGTAGTTCCTGTTTGCTTTACTTCAAATAGGCTCAATATGCAATGTTTCAGGGAAAGTCGAAGATGACGAAGGTCTTCAGCCATACTAAATTGGGCTCTAAGGGTGTGAGTGGGGACAGTACTATAGTAATTCTACTGTCTTCTCACATTTAACAATAAAATCCAGTGTGAGGCAGGTACTGTACCCACTACAAACCGAGAGACAGACGTCTGGTAGGACAAAACCAGCGTTCTTCAATGCCCAGACAAGGGATACACAAAAATTGTCCTTGCGTCCTTTTCTCACCTCTTCAAGTATGCCCAACTGTTACATGTGGCTTAACAGACAGGATTTTACACTGTGGTGGCAATTGAATGCCCACAGTCCCCAGCCTTCATATTCTGTTTAGCTTACTAAACTCAAAGGACTAATCTTTGCCATCTTGAACTTTTAATATCTAATAAAAAATAGTGGCTCCCATTCCAAAGATAGAGTATTAGTATTTTAATCTTCATAGAACTGTTTAGCCTGTCACAGTGAAAATAACTTTTAACGCCTTGTCACTGTAGTGACGTTAACATAAATGTTTTACATGTCCCACTTCTATATACCTTGCGCCCTGCCGTGAGGGCTA
This sequence comes from Pleurodeles waltl, assembly GCF_031143425.1. Classification (NCBI taxonomy): domain Eukaryota; kingdom Metazoa; phylum Chordata; class Amphibia; order Caudata; family Salamandridae; genus Pleurodeles; species Pleurodeles waltl. The sequence continues at coordinate 206,015,002 of NC_090445.1, read as the reverse complement.
CAAGCCTTAGATAGGATTGACTTACTAATATTTAAAAAGGAAGTTTTTGCCTTTTAAAAAGGGTTACATTAACAGGTCACACTGCAGCAATCGGCTACAGTGGTGGGCATGAAGCCATATTTTCTTTGTCACACTAGTGGATGGCACAATAAGCTCTAAATTCCACATGTGAAATTTTAATTTTCTATGCCAGAGGTGTATTTTCTGCACCATATACTATTGAATTATAAGAAAGTTAAATAAGCCAATCAGAGATTAGCCAATGTCTATATTTTTAGAGGTCAGAGCCCACACTCTGGGCACTGGACCACAGTGCCCAAGTGTGTTGGGTCTAAAAAACAGCTACAAAATTCAGCAAAAAATGGGGGTGACAGTGCAAAAGGGGCATTTTCTTCTACATGCCATTCGGAAAACAGATGATTAGCGATTGGATGATTATGCATTATCCAACTGTGCCACAGAAATATCTATCATTGTTTTGAAATCCTGATTCTGGGTCAAGGAAAGACATATCCATGGACTCAATTAATTTTGAATTTCTCACAGTTATGGTTATACTGTCTGTTTGTTTTAAAACGTAGAGCTCTTGCATGCCATAATGTAACAGGTACAAATGGTGATCACATTCTATCATCGTATTATAAATCATCTGGTGTTTCTCAGTAGCATTATAAAAATCATTAAAGAGCTAATAAACAAAAAAGGTAATAGGGGCTCTAAGAAAAAAGACTTTTATTCTCTCTTATGATTCTTTATCTTGGCATATTCTTTGGATTGAGTTAGTAACATTTACTTGCTAGGACAATCTTCCCTGCAATCAAATTATTTTATTCTTTTGGAAAGAGAGCTCCAAGGGCTCCTAGGTTCAGCACTCCATCCTTAGGCTTCCTTCTTGGTCACTTTCAGCTCAGTGACCGCCAGGTGACTGGGCTATATTCCCTTGCCTCTTCTTGAGTTTCTTTGCAGGACTTTTCCTTATAGCCATATCTTGGGTGCCTGATCCAAACTATACTGTCTAGGAAGTAGAGACTGTGTCTGCAAATTCTCCCTTGCATTCAGAAGGTTGTGCTGGCTGACCTGTAGTTTGCCCCTCCCTCATTTCTTTCTTCCAGTACTTTTGGGTCCTCATGCGATACCCATGGGTATACTCCATCATTGTGTATTATTTATTCCAGGACTTTTTCATGCTTTGCAGTGGTTGGGCCTTGGATTGTTCCTCGCCCCATTAAGAGACCCTTACAGTCTCTCGTCATGTTATGTTATTCTGTTTCTAAAGTGGTCTCCTAGTCAGTTATCATATGTTTTTCAGCATATAATTATAAAAGCATTTACCAACATATAATAAGACTTAAAACATATTAAAGGCTTAAGAATAAAACAGACACCGTTTAGCATAAAAATGATTGAATTTCAGGTGAATTTAGTGATTATAAAACTTCACATCTTTTCCCAAAAACAAATGCCTGTATATTTTTTGAAACTGCATGGTAAATTCTGGGAGAACATATATAATAGGGCAATCTTGTATTGTCTCTGATTTCCCTTTCGAAGCACAGGAGCCAAAAATTGCTTGCATAAAGGTCTAGACAATGTGCAAAACAGCATAATGTGGCACGTAGATTGTTCTGAAACGTAATCACAAGGGCGAACTGGCACTGTGGGTAACCAAGAGCCGTGAATAGGGAAAGCCACTAGAAAGTGCACTGTGCTTAAACAAAATCTAGTCAGACAGAACCTCAATTGGAGATTGTAAATAGTTGTGAAATATGAAGTCAGAACTCCAGCTGGGATCAAGAGCTGAAAGAAACCTGATTGCAACTGAAGGTCTTTTGACTTTCATTGCCTGCCACAATAATACATATAAACCTTTTTGAGATGTTGGTTGGATACTTCCAATAACATTATGGATGTTTAAAATATTGGGGAGGGCAATCTTCATAAGCATCTCTTCCACTTATTGACACCAAGGCATTTTGTCACTTTTATCAGGGACCAGGCAGTATTTATTAATCGATCAAAATCTGCTTTCGGGTTTCGCCGAATTATGAACCATAACAATAATGGGGCCAATCACACAATGCCATCAGTATAGCCCAGTCCGGTTTCTAGTTGACATACGCTGTGAGCAGTACTCTGTGGGGCTGAAAATAATCTCAAAAAAGTTACTGTTAAGCCTCTGAAGAGCGACGGAATTGGTATATTCTCACACCCATAAACCAGGCATACCCACTAGCATGCACTTGCGATGGTAAATAGTAATCATTTCTTTTATTAGTTTATGCTGGATATATAGGAGAAATAAAATACAGCCTCATTTGCCCTTTCAAGCTTTAGGCATCTCATTTTGAACAAATGACTCTAGTATAGCCCGCATCAAAAGAAATACCCAAATAGTTAAAACAATTAACTTAAACCAAAGATTGATCCCTTTCCAATATGGACCTGTCCGTTTATGCGTTTTGATCGTATATTTCATCCACATTAACGCAAACGCCCCTTCCATAATAGCTGTGTAAAATAGATCTCAGCTAGTAGCTGGCAACAACGACTGTAGCATTTTATTAACACAATGCTTCTTGTCTGGATTTTGATGGACTCTGGTTTGCACCATTGGATCCGGGAAGTGGAGTCGGGTCTTGTCTGGATTCGAACACGTGGCCTGCAGGTGACCGCATGACTCCGCTTCAAGCTCTCAGCTCGATGAGCCATGCAGACGTGAAGAGTGTGTTTTTTTTTGCCTAAGTCCGCTCAATATTTAGTGAGCAGATTTATGTTACATAGCTTCGATGGCTTCCAAGTATAAGGGACAATGATGTGTGTTTTTAATACGTGTAAAACTACAACAGTAGCTTACTAATACTACTGCAAAAAGCCTCTGTGCCCCTCCCATTTCTCATATGTGAGGTCCTGTTTTGGTCTTAACCTTTTTTCAAGGATGCTGCTTAAAACAAACACAAAATTTCTATGAAAATGTCAGTAACAGTCCCTCACAGATAACCCATATTAAAAATAAATTACAAGAAAATGGTACTGAAAACAATCTAATAAATTGTCAAAGTCATCAGGGGCTTTGCAGTAAATGGAAGTGCTTTAGTCATATGCAGGGCCACTGGAATTATGAGGCAGAGAGGACCAAATTATGCGGCAGGGTTGGCCAATTTATATGGCAAGAAAAGTCCAGTTATGCATTTACAATGCCAATAGCGCTAACTGAAGCAAATGCGAGACCTATTGCATTGCAAAGGCTAGTTAGGCCGAGCGCGCAAGTGCTTTGACCTGTTGTAAGTATTGTGGGCTTTTAACCACGTCCACCTCATGCCCATCACTTTAATTCATTTTTGGGCCTGCCTTTCATAATCTCTTGATGTCATTGGTACTGCCTTGGACACAGACCATGTTACAGGGATAATTGCACGATTGCCGATATACTTCTGCGTGGGCAAACTACTTTTTTCTTTTGTCTGCGCTTCGTGGCAGCAATGGCGCTCACAGCACTCAGAGTGTGAACTTGATCTGCTGTATCATTTTAACATTATACGCACGCTGACCTGCTTAGTACACGTTCTTTGCAGCAGGCATACTAACCCTGTGCGCTAACTTATGGTGACTCCAAGCTTCCACTAGACAAAAGTACGTTCTTTTGGATGCCATGGCGCTCACAGGACTCAAAGCGTGAACTTGATCGGCGTATCGTTTTTACATTATATGCACTCTGATGTGCTTAGTGCACGTTCTTTGCAGCAGGCATAGTAACCCTCTGCGCAACCTTATGATAAATCCAAGCTTCCACTAGACAAAAGTAAGTTCTCTCCCCAGAAAGAACATTAATCATGTTATTTTGACATTTTTACATTATTGCGCTCTGTGATCTGCCTAGTACACGTTCTTTGCAGCAGGCATATTAACCATGTGTGCTACTTTATGATGACTCCAAGCTTCCACTAGACAAAAGTACGTTCTCTATCCAGAAAGAACATAAATTGCCCGTTATTTTGACATTTCTACATTACATGCACTTTGTGAATTGCCTAGTACACGTTCTTTGCAGCAAGCACAATAACCCTTTGCATTACCTTATGCTGACTCCAAGCTTCCACTAGACAAAAGTACATTCTCTTGGCTGCAATGGTGCTCAGAGCGCGAACTCGATCGGCGGTATAGTTTTTACATTATATGCACTCTGATCTACTTAGTACAGTTTCTTTGCAGCAGGCATATTAACCCTCTGCGCTATCCTACAATGAGTCCAAATTTCCACTAGACAAAGGTGTGTTCTCTCTCCAGAAAGAACATTATTCGCCAGAGTTATTTTGACATTTTTACATTATATGCACTCTGATCTGCTTAGTACACGCTCTTTGCAGCACACATATTCATTCTGGGACTTGTAGTTTTATTTTTATAACGTGCTACAAGCTGGAAACCATCCCTTGGAGTAGTATTCTTAGAGTTATCCAGCTCCCCAGTTCGATGCATGATTTGCTTATTTAGTTATGTTTCAGCTTTGCATTCTGGGACGTGTAGTTTTATTTTTATAACGTGAGACAAGTTGCGAACACAAAGCAGAAACCTGACTAGACGAACTACACACTTTTAAGTCTGTGAAACTTGAGCTGTGTGTGCATGTATTTATAAAACTAGCCTTGAGGAGAGCTAACAGTTGATTATGTTGTATAATGGTCAATATTTTATAACTAATCTTTCAGTTCAGGACTGATTGAGGATCATTAAGATCATGTGAGGTGGCTCTCCTCAAACGTGTGAAAAATCACACTTTTTTTTCCGACTCCCCAGACTCCAATAAAGTGACAGTGATTGAGCAAGCATGCATTCTTGGCCGCAGGCAATGTCGCCTGGACCAACTGCCAAGTAAATATGTTTTGCACTTGGGAGTAGTTTTAAGAGCCTTGTTTAAAAAAATATTCCTGTAGGCCTGCTAGCCCTTTAGTTATATTCAGGGCCACTGGAATTATGTGGCAGAAAAAACACTAAATCTACAGCTGGGTTAACCAATTAATGTTTCAAAAAAAGTCGAAATATGCATTCACAGTGCCTATAACTCCAACTCAAGTAAATGCGAATCAAATCAAATCAAAATCAAATCAAATCAAATCATTAACATTTATAAAGCGCGCTACTCACCCGTGCGGGTCTCAAGGCGCTAGGGGAAAGAGGGGGTTACTGCTGCACGAAAAGCCAGGTTTTTAGGAGTCTCCGGAAAGCGGAGTGGTCCTGGGTGGTCCTGAGGCTGGTGGGGAGGAAGTTCCAGGTCTTGGCCGCCAGGAAGGAGAAAGATCTCCCACCCGCCGTGGAGCGGCAGATGCGAGGGATGGAAGCGAGTGCGAGGCCAGAGGAACGGAGGAGGCGGGTGGGGACGTAGAAGCTGAGGCGTCGGTTGAGGTATTCCGGTCCCTTGTTGTGGAGGGCTTTGTGTGCGTGGGTGAGAAGTCGAAAGGTGATCCTTTTGCTGACTGGGAGCCAATGCAGGTGTCTCAGGTGTGCGGAGATGTGGCTGTTGCGGGGTACGTCGATGATGAGACGGGCCGAGGTGTTTTGAATGCGGTGCAGGCGATTTTGGAGTTTGGCTGTGGTCCCAGCGTAGAGGGTGTTGCCGTAGTCCAGGCGGCTCGTGACGAGGGCGTGGGTCACGGTTTTTCTAGTGTCGGCGGGGATCCAGCAGAAGATCTTGCGGAGCATGCGGAGGGTGAGGAAGCAGGCGGAGGACACGGCGTTGACTTGCTTGGTCATGGTGAGAAGAGGGTCCAAGATGAAGCCGAGGTTGCAGGCGTGGTCTGTGGGGGACGGTGCGGTGCCGAGGTCCGTGGGCCACCAGGAGTCGTCCCAGGCGGACGGGGTGTTGCCGAGGATGAGGACTTCCGTTTTTTCAGAGTTCAGCTTTAGGCGGCTGAGCCTCATCCAATCTGCGACGTCCTTCATACCCTCTTGTAGGATGGTCTTGGCGCTGGCGGGGTCCTTGGTGAGGGAGAGTATAAGTTGGGTGTCGTCGGCGTAGGAGGTGATGATGTCGTGCTTGCGTACGATGTTGGCGAGGGGGCTCATGTAGACATTGAAGAGTGTCGGGCTGAGTGATGAGCCTTGAGGTACGCCGCAGATGATCTCGGTGGGTACTGAGCGAAACGGAGGGAGGTAAACTCTTTGGGAACGGTTTGAGAGGAAGGAGGCGATCCAGTCCAGGGCCTGGCCTTGGATCCCGGTGGAGCGGAGGCGGGTGATTTGGGTGCGGTGACAGACGGTGTCGAAGGCAGCCGAGAGGTCGAGGAGAATTAGGGCGACTGTTTCACCGTTGTCCATCAGGGTTCTGATGTCGTCTGTGACTGAGATGAGGGCGGTTTCCGTGCTGTGGTTGGTTCGGAATCCGGTTTGTGAAGGGTCGAGCAGGTTGTTGTTTTTCAGGAAGGTGGTCAGCTGTTTGTTGACGGTATTCTCTATTACCTTGGCTGGGAAAGGCAGGAGAGAGATGGGGCGGAAGTTTTTCAGGTCGCTCGAGTCAGCCGTAGGTTTCTTTAGTAGGGCGTTGAGTTCGGCGTGTTTCCAGCATTCGGGGAAGGTAGCAGAAGAAAAAGAAGAGTTGATGACGGCCTGAAGGTGCGGGGCGATGATGTCGTCGGCTTTGTTAAAGATGAAGTGAGGGCAGGGGTCCGAAGGGGCGCCGGAGTGGATAGAGTTCATGGTGGATTTGGTTTCTTCAGTGTTGATGTGGGTCCAGTTGTTGAGGGTGATGGCCGGGGGTGCGGGTTCGGTGGTGTTTGGTTGGGTCTGGTGTCCGAAGCTGTCGTGGAGGTCGCTGATCTTGCGATGGAAGAAGGTGGCGAGGGATTCGCACAAATCCTGTGACGGCGTTGGCGTTGGGGTTGGAGAACTCCTTGACGATGCTGAAGAGTTCTCTGCTGTTGTGGCTGTTTTTGTCCAGTCTGTCGGTGAAAAAGTTCCTTTTAGCAGCGCGGATCAGGTGGTGGTGTTCGCGGGTAGCGTTCTTGAGGACGGTCATGTTGTCAGCGGTGTGGTCCTTGCGCCAGGCCTTCTCGAGGGCGCGACAAGTTTTCTTTGATTCTTTGAGGGTGTCAGAGAACCAGAGAGGTTTTTTGGTGTTGGTCTGTCGATGCGTGCGTTTGAGGGGAGCAAGGTTGTCTGCGCAGTTGGAGATCCAGTTTGTGAGGCTGAGGGCTGCGTCGTTGGGGTCGGTGGTGAGGGTGGGTTGGTTGGCGGCGAGTGCGGAGAAGAGTTGCTCTTCAGGGATCTTGTTCCACTGTCGACGAGGGATGGGTTGAGTGCGGAGGTGGCGGGTCTCGCGTCGGAATGCGAGACCTATTGCATTGCAAATGCTTGTTTTTCTCTCTCTTTCTCTGGGTCACAGTCTGACGAGTTAAAATAAGTGCCAGTTCCTAAAACCTTTTGCCGGTGGCCATGTAAATGCAGTCGCAAAAGGTTGGTTTTTAAATCATTCTGAAGGTTAGTAGGGTAGGTTTGAACCTCATATCTTGGAGCCGCTGATTCTGTATTCTTGGTGCGAAAAAGCAGAAGGCCTCATTCTTCCTGTTTATGTATTATTAGGCGTTGCTTTTCCCAAAGAGGCTCTCAGTTTACCCACGATATTTCTAATTTTTTTATGACCTCCAGAAGAAGCCAGTGCCCCTATGTTCATTTGTGCTTTGAGTTGTAGGCATGTCAACAATCAGCATACACGTCGGATCATCGACTGTTTATCGGACCCACATTGCTACGGCCATTTTACGATGCTAATCTGTATTTTTCTTGGGCCATGCTCGAGGTGTCAGAATGTCCGTGCCCTGCAACACTGAATTAGTTCACACAGTTCTATGTGGGAAGCGCACGCGGGACTCTGGGGAGTTCCACGCTGGGCTCTGCTTAGCTGTAATGATAAGGGTGAGTTTCTCGTACGTTACTTGATGCAACGTAGAGAAAATTGGAACGTGACTATTCATATAGAGTCAGTGCCTCTGAATCCTGTCAAAGCCCCTCTCCCACAAAACCCCATCCGCCACCCTCCCCACCCCCTCCAGCGCGTGGCATAAACCGGTCGGGGGAGGGTGACGGAGAGGCTTAGCCTTTGGAAATATGCACGTACTCTAGATGAGCCGTCTTCCTTAAACCCCCATCACCCCGAACACAATTAAAATTAAGCTCCGCCTCCTTGTGCCCTCCTGCACTCCTGGCACTGTTCATTCCCCGCTCCTCCCCCGCCTGCTCGTGCCCTCTTTCCTGCCTCCGTCTCTATGCAGAGTATCAGCGGGTGAAGGGTTTTCTCTGACGGTGCAGCCGTCAGATCCGTTCCAGGAGGCAGCCTCTTCTAGCCCCACGCTACAATACATGATCCCACACAAGTACGTAATTATAGCATCAAAAGCAAACTAACACTACAATGAACCCCGTGAATGTATAAATAATGTGTCACTGGCCTTTATCCGTCTGTAGAAGGGTCTGGTATGTTATTTCAATTCGTTTCTTACAATTTTGAGCCAGCGTTAAAAAATAGCGCCCTCTGCAGTGTCAAGGAGAGCGTTGCAGTTTCAAAGCATGTTACATTCACGTAAATGTCCACTTATGAATGTTTCTAATCCCTCTTTTCAGCAAGTCACCATTTATCGATTCTTGTGCTTTCCTCAACAAACCGGTGCATTCTGGGAGTTGTGGACTTCATTTGTTTGAGTTGGCTAGTGGGCTTTAGAGATGCGAAAAGCCGAGACCTGAGATCCTACAGATCAGACCAGTAAAAACGGGTGCGAGTACACTATGGTGCAAGTATCACGTACCTCCATCGGCTTAACACGTGAGTGACAAATTAAGACAAAAAAGGCACCAAATTGTTGGTATTTGCATTGTTTGTGCATGCTTTTACCTCAAAAGCCATGGCTTACCAGAGAGTTCAAATTTGCAAGGAGCGCATCCGTTCCAAGGGTTGTTTTTGCATTCTGGGACTTGCCGTCTCTGTTTTATAATATAATAAATACAGTGCTTAATTTGTGCTTGTTGTTTCCGGTGCCGAGCACCGGCACTTATTTTTGAGGGCTGGGGCTTACTCTTCTGCCTCAAGCATTTGCTGCGAGCAAAAGACACATATGGGGAAGACGGGGGAAGAGAAAAACGAAAAAGCGTCAAAGAGGAAGAAAGCAGAAAGCTGCAAGAGTGAGCTGAAGGAGCAGCGAGTGGCTTTATATGGATTGAAGAGGCCCGAGATGGCTTCAGGATTAAGCTCTCTCAGTATTCTCTGTTCACACATCTAATTGCAGCAGCCACATGTTTAAGAGAAGGGCTTTGGACACCGCACCTTTTTATTTACAAATTAAGCACAGAATAAATAGTGCTACAACTTCCAGAATGCAAAGGAAAACCCTCGATTAGGTAACTTACTCAAGTGTGGACCTTGGAAATTTAAGATCTCTAAACAGATTGCATGGGGTGGTAGCATCAGGTAAATCCTAATGGCACAGACCCATGCGAAGACAAGAGTGAGCAAAATGTATGCTTATGACTGGCGTTCTTCTCTCACCGAAATGGGAACATTGCACATTTCATGAACCTGGTACGACATTCATCCTTTAGCAGTTTACAATGCTAATTCCAACGAATTTTCTGGTCTTCCCAAAAACATTTGAGTAGGGCTTACCCACCCCGTTGCTCACCATTACGAAAGTTAAGAACCTACTCTTTATTATTTGAACCTAACACAGATTTAGGTTTCTTTGGACACCTTCCTCTCCTACATCAGGCACCACCTCACAACTGCTCATTTTCACTTCTCCAGCACTGCACCCTGAAATTGCCACTCTTCTAAATATGACAGTGGTGCCTTGAAGGAAATGTTATGTTAGGGTATGTGTATTTGTAAAGCACACTCTCACCCATGAGGGTATCCTGGCGCCAAGTAGGTATGTGTGCCCAGCCCTACCTAAGGTAGGTTAGTTATTTGAAAAGCCATGTCTTCAGCTTCTTATGGAAATCAGGAGGAGGGGGCTCTGATGTAGAGTGGGAGGTCATACCTAAGAGAAAGCTCATCCTCCTGATCTGGTTCTGTGTATGCATTGAATGTTGCTGAGTAGGAGTCTTGCGGAGCAGAGATGTCTGGGTGGTTGGTGGAAGGAGATATGGCTGTTCAGATAGGTGGGGCCTGAGTTGTGGAGTTCCTTTAATGCGTCTGTGAGGAGTTTGAATTGAGCATGTTTGTGTATTTGAATCCAGTGTAGTTCACTGTGGTGTGGTGTAATGCAGGTTCTGTGTGGGAGGCTGAGGGTGAGTCTGACTCCTGAGTTCTGGATGGTCTGTAGTCTTCTAGTGAGTTGCTTGGTGATCCCAGCATAGAGAGTGTTCCCATGGTCCAACTTGCTAGTGATTAGGATGCGAGTGACAGTTTTTCATATGTTGCTTGAAAGCCATTTGAAGACTTTCCTCAGCATCTTCAGGTTGTGGAAGCAGGATGCAGTGATGGCACTAACTTGTGTAGTCGTTTCCAGTTTGCTGTCAGTGATTATTCTGAGGTTCCTGGTGTGGATTCTGGGTGTGAGTCTGAGTTCGGCCGGCCACCAGTTTGAGTCCCATTGTGAAGTGTGCTTGCCGAAAATCACTACTTCTGTCTTGTCCTTTTCAAGCTTGAGACAGTTGGCTTTAATTCAGTTAGAAACTTCGGTCATGCAGGAGGTGAACTTGTTTCTTGTGTTGGGGATCTTATCTGAGCGGGAGAGTATGAGTTATGTGTCGTCTGCATAGGAGAGGCTGTTGAGGGACTCAGTAGATGAGGTTTCGGTCTTCTGAGGAGTAACATGCCAGGCTGACAGCTTGTGTTCTGTCTGATAAGAAAGAGCAGATCCAGCGGAGAGTGGGTCATTTGATGCCAATGCCATGCAGGCACCTGATGAGGATGGGGTGTGAGACCATGTCAAATGCTGCAGAGCGGTCTGGGAGAATTAGGGTTTCTGTGTCTCCTCTGTCAATGATCGTGCAGAAGTTATCTGTGGCAGTAATGAGTGTTGTTTCTATACCGTGGTTGGGCCTGAATCCAGACTGCATGGCATCGAGGAGCTGGTGGTTGCTGAGGAGGCCGATTGATCAGTTTCTTTAATATCTTTGCCAGGTAGAGTAGGAGGGAGATGGATCTGAGGTTGCAAAGCGTGGCTGGGTCAGTGGATCATTTCTTGAGCAGGGTTATGACAGTGACATGTTTCCAGGTGCCTGGGAATGTGGCTGAGTCAATGGAAGCATTGAGGATGGTTGTTAGTGCTTCACTGATGTACAGGAGTCCTTTTGTGAAGACGTGGTGGAGACAAGGGCCAGATAAAGCCCCATAGTGGATGGTCTTCATGGTAGCAGTGATTTCAACATTGGTGACGGCATGTCACAAGGTCAGGGTTTGTTCATCAGCTGTGATGGGAAGTTGAGTTGCAGTGGTAACGAGGTCCAGTTGAGGGTCAGAGTTGTTGTGTATGGTGGTGATTTTGTTACAAAAGAATTCCAAGAGCTTAATACAAAAGTCTTGAGTAGGGTGATGTTGCTGGGGGCGTTAGGAGGCATGGTGAAATCTTTGATGATGGCAAAGACTTCCTTGCTGCTGTTAGTGCTGGTGTAGATCCGATCTGCAAGAGTTGTGTGCTTGATGTTCCGTATCTGCTGGTGATAGCGTCTTAGGGCTGATTTGAAAATGTTTTTATCTGCAGAGTAATGACTTGTTATCTGTTTGCGCTCCAGTTGCTTGCATTGGCGTTGCAGTGGTGTTGCAGTCAGCCTGAGTTCTTCTGTGGTCAGGTTTTTTTTCCGAGGTTGCACTTGAGGGAAGGGTGTTGGCACAGGCAGTGATCCAGCTGTTGAGGTTTTTGATGGCTTCCAGCAAGTCGCTGGTGTGCTTGGGCCGGTACTTGGACTAGGTGGAAGGCCACTCCCTATTCAAGATGCTTTTACAGCTCTGGCGGGCTGTTCCTGTTGTGGTAGATCTGTGATGGTGTAGGATGGATATACTGAAACTGACGAGGGCGTGGTCTGTCCAGGTCATAGTTTTTTGGCTTGTCAATTGTGATGTTGCTGATTGTGGCGACGTTTGGGTCAAATATATGTCCAACGTGTAGAGTTTGGGTCCATGCAGTCTTTAAGGTAAAAGTTAAGATCTCAGAGGAAGATTGAAGGTGCTGGCTTTAATGTTGAGGACTGCGATGAAGTCTGCGATGTCAGTGGCAAAATTGGTGCAGGGACCAGGTGCAGCTGATGGTATCTTTGAATATAATGGCAACTCCATCTCCTGCCGTGCTAACAGTGTTCCCTAACAATCTTGTAGCAAGCAGAGATGGTGGTAGCAAATCTGCCCTATCCATCCATAGTGTCTCCTGAACTGTACAATTATGGGTGTGCCTAACAATTTGGTCTCTAACTCATCAAAGAGCATGCCAAATTTACATGACAATGCCAATTTCTTCACACTTACAACATATTAATCTATACTCTCACTTTGCTTTTACTTCCTTTGGAAGAACTTAAATTGGTGTATGGCTACACTCATCTTCTGGACAAAAATATCAATTTAAGTATTTACTCTGCAACTCTTTCAATTTTAGGGGTTGATCGTCAGACCACAGAAGACGTAGTTTCTTTTCCACAACATGTTATCATCCTCAAATGCAGATATATAGCTCAAAAACCATTCCTTTCACCCTTCCATCGGCACTGATGCCTCTTCATGAAAGCATAAAACAGTTGACAAGGCTTTAATACAAAACTCTGTGAGTTCATTATGGCTGTGATTTTACAAGATAATACGCTTCTGTGCAGTGGCGGCCGGCAGCTTTAGGAGAGAGGGGGGTGGGCGGGGCACACACACACACTCATTCTTTCACACACAGAAACGCATGCACGCACATCCATTAACAATACTCATACCATTCAAACATGCACGCACGCACCAAACATTCATTTTAAAACATCACACACACTCATTCTTTCACGCACGCACATCCATTAACAACATTCATACCATTCAAACATGCACGCACGCACCAAACATTCAATTTGAAACATCACACACATACATACATACACACACACACTTACCTTCGGCCTCCAGGTCCCAGGAGGGTTGGGACTGCTGCCTTCCCTCATTGACTGACCTTAGGTCAGTCAATGAGGGAAGGCAGCAGTCCCAGCCTCGTCACAGAGTGGGATGGGGTCAGTGACACTGCTGACCCCACCCCACTCTGTGACGAAGTGTCACTGATTGACACTCGCCCTGGACACTTCAGGGCTTAAACTGAAGCGCCCAGGGAGAGTGTCAATTGGTGACGCTTTCCTCGTCATCCAGGGGAGGGCCTTGAGGCATCTTTGCTGGGCTGAGGCGGTCACGCCCATAGGAGCCGTGATCTCCTCAGCCCAGCAAAGTTCAGTTCAGGCAGCCAGGAGTCTGCACAAATCACGCATGTCTGCTCCTGGCTGCCAGAGCTGAATATGGAGAGTGTCTGACAGGCTGACCTTTGTTCAGCCTGACAGACACTCTTCATGGGAGGCAAAAGGTGGGGGGGCGTGGCCCCTCCGCCCTAAAGGACGGGCCGCCACTGCTTCTGTGTTCAAATTCAAAAGACCGGCAACAAGGAGAAATGATGTGGAAAGTAATGTTTACAATACTGCTCTGCATGGTTTTCAGTTACTTTACACACTCCATGAATAGTAGTTCACTTGTTAAAAAACAGGTATATCAAATCACAAACAATAAAAACCAGTCTTACAACACTAATACTGTTTCTTCCAAGAAGAGAGATTGCCTTCACCCTCTTGTGATCTTGTTAAATGGTGATCACGTTGCCTTCTTTAGTGATACTGCAATGTTCTGCTGCTAACCTATGCCCATACTACCTACTCCCTTATTCGTTCCAAAATGGCGCTCACGTTATGTTCTGTGCATTGGTGTGCCATCTCATTCATCTAAGCGCCCTCAAAGACTCATTCATTGTTCTCATGCAGTTCTGCAACTCTTCTTCTCACTGTCATTGAATTTGAAAAGCTGTGCCCCGCCCATTCAGTGTAGTCCATGGCCAAGCACTTCAAAGTACCTTAACAAGATTAAAATCCACATATACCAGTTCTTGCGTGGACTAGTGCTAGGTGGCCCCTCCAGTCATTTGAACTGTTATACTTTAGACCCACATCATACTCTAGTATTGTTATACTTTGGACCAACATCATACTGCTCCTTCATACACTGCACTCAGCTTGATTCTACCCTATTGAATTAAAATACCACTCAACAACACCAGAACTTTGGTCAGGTTGCATTCCCATGAAGAAGGACAAGATATACTTTTAGGTGGAATGAGGATGTATGCAAACAGTACAGAAATATATACAATATATAGAGGTCGATCACAAAGTACATCTTCTGATGAAAGGTCAAGAGTTTGGCTCAGTCTTACTACTCCAGAACCTGTCCCCTGCACGCTGGTGCCGGCCCTCTCTTCCAGTATGGAGACCATGGGCGTAGCTTCAGTGGGGTGTTTTGGGTTGTAAATAGGTGGGTACAAGTGCTTTCATTCGGGTAGGGTGAGGTGTCGGATTTCATCTAGGATTTTTACATACACATACTCAAAATAACGCACACACACTCGCTCTCTCGTCTGTTTTGAAGGTCATAAAAAATGTTGGTTAGTTTGAAGAATATTGTGTTTAACAATACGCAGTGCCCCTTAAGCCTACCTTGTGCCCCGCTTGATTGTTGGGAAAGTTGCAGTTCACACCCCGACAATCTTACTGACCAAGCTGCGCCCCTGATGGAGACTTTCCAATTGTGGATTCGTAGATGTGAGGCAGTGTTTGACCAGGCACTGGAAAGCCTCGAAGCCAAGCAGACATGTTTCCTCTGCCATTTCTCACCAACTCTGGTCAAAGTATACCCACAGAGTAAGGCAACCAGGCTGGCAGTCATGGGCGGTGTGGGGCTAACCGCCTTCCACCGTGAGTCCATATAGCTCTGTCCTTTCCCTACATTAGGGCAGTGGGTCGGAAGAGAGTAGGCAATGGCGGAACTGGACAGCTGGCTAGTGACGATGCAACGGTAGAAATCCTTCATCTCTCCTGCTACAATCATTTTAACACATGCCTAGTGCTTTAATTAGGCCGGTACTCTCAGGTATTGAGTACCTGCACCTATTTATTTGGATAAGGAGTGTACCGTCACTTCCTAGCAGAGGAGCAATGCTTTTCATTGAAGAGTACCAGCACTTCTCAGAAGTAAGCAGGTACTTTGGTGTAGGGTACCTGCACTTCTCATTTTCCATTTCAGGCACAGCACATGCCAGGAGTCCCATGGAATTTCCCTAGCCTAGTCCCTGTCACAAACTCACAGCTGAGATTCCTGCATTGATAACAAAACAGATGGGTTCATCCAGCCTACAGCAAGTACATGGGAATGCATATAAACAAGAAAATAGCTCCATCCAACTGCTGCAACTTCAAGAATGGATTCCACAGTAAACCCAAATATCTTCCTTACAGGGGCGGCTCCTCCATTAGGGCGGAGGAGTGCTGCCCGTGCCAGCAGCAGAAGCTGCAAAACCTTCATGAAACAAAACGATAATATTATCATTTTGTTTGTTAAAGGGGTGGGGCCACGGGGGTGATGAGCAGTGAGGGGGAGTGCAAAGCACTCCCCCTCACTGCGCTTGCATGTTTGGCCGGCCGTCTCGGGCCGGCCGAACACACATGCTTAGGAGGCTCTCTCCAGCCCAGCAACACATTGTTGCTGGACTGGAGAGAGCCTGCACAGAATCCTGGTCTGCCTGATGCTGCTTTGAGCCGCGTCAGGATTGGCCGCAGGGCAGGCTGGGAGCCTGAGCCTTCATGCAGCCTGCAGAGAGGACACGGAGAAGCGGAGCGGCACGCGGCGGTAAGGGTAAGTGTTTATTTTTTATATATATATTTTTTTAATACATTTTACCCCTTCCCACCCCATCAACCTCACCCCCGCGCGCTGCACCCGCCCTGCCCTGCATGACCCAGGCGAGCCACTATTGCATGCTCATAGGTTTCACACATAACTAACTGATATCAAAATACTCAATATGCATGGAATAAAGCAAAATAGAATTAATCAAAAACTCCCAACTCCTTTTGTGCCAGTGCCCAACTATAAGTACCAGAAAAATATCAATAAAACCCAAACCCCTTAAAATGTGTCCTTCACTCTCTTGACAAACACACACCCACTGATACCAGCACGTCCTTTATTCATACCATGTATTTCTTTATTTTTGGCCCACGCGTTCCAGTGCATGGAGCTGTCATGGCAGGAGTTCATTGACAAAAACTCCCACTTGCATCCCTCTGCCCCGACTTAGGTTTTGTTAAGTTATGTTACACATTGTTTAAAATGATCACTGTTGCTAAGCGTGTGGGATTTTGATGCGGAAAATAAAGCTGCGAGTGGGCCAAAGCCATCGGTGCTTGCACCCAGATACTCCTCCTTCCTATCCTGCTTCTTCGAAAGTGTGGCTTTTCGAGGAACAAGAGATCACCTGAGACGAGCATGTAAAGCTTCAGCGTGGCACATAGGAATGGTTGACATCACCATAACAAGCCTTTGCAATGCAATGGGTCTCGCTTTTGCTCGAGTTAGAACTATTAGCGTTGTAAACTCCTAACTGGACCTTTCTTGCCACATAAGCTGAAAATGTAAAAAAATACAATTTCACATAAGGGAGCTGATTTAAAGCGACACGCCATGAGGGTGAAGGTGACTAATCAGAACAAAAAGTTTGGTCCAGTTTCGCCTTTGCATAGTAATAAAAAAAAAAAAAAAAAGGTCTGTGATTGCGATGTGTAAAACCTTGAATTCACACGATTCGCTAGGATAAACAATAGAATTAAACTAGTAGTTATGAAAAGTGCTCATTTAGTGCCCAGCGAGATCGCACTGCCTACGAAATAAAGAGAAAAAGTAGTCCAGAAACCATACGGAAAACATGGAGCCTCGTATGTTTTCATTAGTTGGCCAGTGCTCCCGAGGTGGGCTTAACACCTGAAAAGGCATAATGTATGCATGCCTTTCACTAATGAAATCAAGCGAATTTTAAAAGACAAGCCCATGAACCAACGAAAGTGATGGGCGTGGTTAAAAGCCCACAGAGAGATTACAACAGGGACAGAGCGCTTGCGCGCTCGACCCTAAAAATGTGCAGTATATGTGCAGTACATAGACTTTTACATTTCACCCAGTTTTAGTGCTTACATTTGTGCCGCTGGTTGCAGGTTGTGGCATTTGTGGGGACCAGTACTTATTTTTCAACAAGAGTCTGGCCCAGAGAAAGAGAGAGAAAGGCAGACAAGGGTAAAACAAGGAAAAGATTGAAAACAATAATAAAGGGAGAATGTAGAGATTAACAAGTATTGACAAAGCCAGTAGTCTGTCTTATTTTTTGAGTCTTCACTAAATCCCAAAAAAAGTAATTGCCAAAATCACTAGGTCTGGCGTTGGGTAACAGCCTTTTGGTTTCATCAATGCTTGTTATGACATGGTTTTTATACAACATTATTTTTGAGGAGCTACAGAGTTCTCACTAATATAAATAAAATAACATTGGCTAAAGGCAAAAATATTTTTGGGTCTCACAAATCAAATTATTTCATAGCAAGCTCTGGTAGCATAAACTACTTTGTGTGGATTTGAAAGAGCAGAAAGCTGTCACTCACAGTGAAGTTAGTCAATGGCTGAAGTGTACTGACTTGTAGAAGAAAATTTGACCAATCAATGAAGGATGCTGCCGGAAAGCCCCTATAAATGAGTATATAATTTATAAGTTTTAGTAAAATCAAAAGGTCCCGACTAAAGTTAGACTTAAAATACATGCCGAAGTAAAGACAATACAAAACAGTTTGTGATTCAGTGTACTTTTTAGATATAAAAAATAACTCCTGAATTGTAATGTAAGCGCTTCATAGAAGGTGGAATGATGCACCACAGAGCCAATAGCATGCAGTGGGAGAGAAGTATTCTTCTGGATGTCGTCAAAGCCTATTCTACTTATATTTTAAAGCACTGGTAACAGTAAGTCTAGCGGACAGCTGCACTGTCAAGCCAGACCTAAATGAACATGCAAAAGTGAGATATAATTATTTTTAAACAAATTATGCACTGCCCAAATAGACAGGCAAACATATGGCTCCTATGCTGGAGAAGCATTGTCAAACCGAGACGAATTTGACGAGGCTGAAGCAGCTCCATTACCACATTGCAGGGCTCCAGGTTCACATTTGAAGAATCCAAATATAAGCCATTTAAGTATTCCAGTCTAGTCTGAACCAGTGATAGATTTACTTGAACTCAGTATATGTCTGTAAGAAATGGAAACATGCATTTAATAATTTTAAGATGAAAATATCCTCATTTTACAGCACTGTTCTAAGCTTCGATTTCTTTCGACTCTCTGGACAAGGGCCTACAAGATTGGGCCTGCTTTTTGCAAGTAATATACACCTTGTACATGGTGGACTTAGGAAAAGGTAAAAGAGAGTCAGTGCCCTGTTTGTTTCAGTTGCCTGTGCACAACTGATATTTTACATACAAACAGTATGGTGTGGGCAATTGTTTATGCAGTACAGTGTGCAGCTTACAGCTTCTAACAGAATCTTTGCTTGTCGCGAATGTAAATATTAATAGGGCTCCATCGACCTAGTTGGACAAAGTGGAGCCACTGGCTATATGATGTAAGTGCTCAAGTTTAAGATCCTCAGTTGAGACTAATTTGATTCCCAGATATATATACATAAATATTTACATTGGAGTTTATAAAGGATTCAGGACAGCTTACCTTTAGCCATATTGCTGAAGGTAACCATGTCTCCTGTTAATTATTTTACAGAGCAAATTAAAAAGGTAGGGGTCCAGCTCACAGTTGTTCTCCTCCAAGCATCACTATAGTGCCTAGCTAGCTGTGAAATGGCACAAATGGTGAGTAACTTACTGCATCTTCACCTAATGTACAGTGTGATACTGGGTGATCCCTCTTCCTCAAGACACTCAGTTGTGGAGGCGGTCAGATGCTTACAAAATATAAATATAAACATAGGAGTGATGACTGATATGAGACAGAATGCTCCTTCAGCTGGGAACAAATAGTATAAATCGTTTTTGGTCAGTTTTTGTTAATCCTCTCAGCAGTGATTGGCAGTTACCCTCCCCCGTCAATTCCCATGATGTTTGTTTCCTTCTCCTCCACTCTGTCAATTTCCTCCTCAAATCCTCAAAGTAATTTTATTTCTTGATTCTTTAAGATTTCTCCCTCTCCTCACTGTCTACTTCCTGCCCCTCCATTTTACTGTCAGTATATTCCTTCTTACCTAGAGTTACGTTGACCCCCTCCTCACTGACAATTTTCTTCCACCTTTGATGTCAGTTTCTACCTTTGGGTCAAGTTTGCCTCTTTTCACTAACCTGTATGAGTGTGCTTATTGTGTGTCATGTTTCAAATGCACAGTGCTTATCAGTGTCTCTGTGCACCCGGTGTCTCTTTAACTAGGAGTGTAGTTTGTTGTGTACTAGTTGTTGGTTTTACAAGGATGGGGATGATCCAAAGTCTAGCTCCCCGTGGAACCTTTGACTTGCCTGGGTAAGTGTGCTTGCTGGGTCTTGAATTTTGTATGGGTTGCTTGCCAGTGTTGTCTTCTTCTTAGAATGTATTTGACACTTTCTGGCTATGGGTTTCCCGTGTTCCGGTGCATGGCCTGAGTCTTGTGGTAGTTCACTAACTTGTGTGGATGAAAGGAAACATTTCCTTGTAGACTGTGCATGATTTGATTATGCTGCTGAGAACTACACGAAACAATATTTGATGCAGAGCTTACGTCCAAGTTACGGTGTAGTGAAACTAAAAAAAGAATTAAAATGCGGTTATGTATTATTCTGAGAAAAGCATAAGATTGTACGCATGGCAACTGGCCCTAATTAAGCAACATGTTAGTCCCAAAACATGTTCTGGCCCTTCTTGTGAACAAAGTAATTGAGTGAAATAAAGTAGAATAGTTGGAACACAAGTTGCTGTTATGCGGTTCCTACTACGATAATATGACTGCTTATTAGGACAACCGAACTTTAGAATGTGGGAGACTGAGTCCGCCCACACCGTCAGAAACCACTGCACCAACTCCTGGCTAGCTCACAGTATCTCACCTACACCCTCAACCCTGCCAGGGTGAAAGGTGATTGTGGCAACCAGAAACTCTGGGCCTGATTTAGATCTCAGCAGAGGGGCTACTCCTTCGCACGGTGATGGATATCCCGTCCCTCGAAATCTAAATACTATAGAAAACAATGGCATTTAGATTTCAGCAGACGGGATATCCGACACCGTTGCGATGGAGTAACCCCTCTGCCAAGATCTAAATCAGGCCCTCTGACTCCCAAGGAAGTTGTGGAAACAGATCTCACCCTTTCGTTGTATTACACATGCATGTCCAGGCAAAACACAAGAGAGATACAAGACAATTTTTAAATAGATTTTTTGAAACAATTGTAATCTTGCATATATAGAATGAGTTGTGATAATTAGGCAGAGGAAACAAAGCAAAGTAATCAGTATTACGAACATGGTAAAGAGGTTGAACAACCAACCATGATAAATGATTGCTAGTTGTTCCTACTTAACCCTAAGACTATTCTGAGAGCATAGAGAGTGTACCCCCTGCCTTTGCCCGAGCTGGGGGATTAGCCTTACCCCCATACCTATGGAACAGCGTCAAGAGTCAGCCTGTAGTGTGGATGACAATTCACTCTGGAAGAGAGAAACAAAGGTTTGAGTCAAGTCATGGCAGAGATATGTTCCTACACAAAGGAGACTGCGGAGAGTTACTCTGTTTTGAGAAAAAAATATAAAAATCTAGTAAGCACGATTTTCCGTGCATGATGGCTGTCTTACCATAAAATCTGCATATTTTGTTTATTTTTATCACTCGAACTTGGTGCCTTGGTGCCTTGGACCCCAGAGTCCTTGGTGTTTACCTGGGACTCTGGGGTCTTTGCAAATGGTTGCCCTGTTCACTGTATGCTTAAGGGCAAGTGTATGAAGTCTGTGTGAACGCACCATCAGCAAGCACAAAGGAGTTGGAATCCTACAAGGTTGTGTATGTACCACAGATTGTGAAAGTGTCTGTGTTTTTGCAAAGAGTCTTTTTTCTCCCACTTGGTCCTCGTAGCTTTTTTTCTTTGTCTTTTGTCTCATCAGTATCTAAAACTCTGCGATTGTTAGCTCCATCTGAGACTGAGATTGAAACAAATTGTCTTAATTTTTAGCCCACTTCCACTGCACGTATACAGGACAAGTAGTCAAATTGGCTCCGGTCCCCTTTGGTTCCTACTGGTGTACTTAGGACTGATTAATGTTTCCATATATTTCTGCATGTGTGTCATTAGCATCCAATGCGTGAACATCTCTCCTGTCCGCCTGTTCCTAAGAATTTATCTGAAACAGGCTGGTGTGTTAATAAAGATACTGATGAGCCATCTGCTCTGTGATCTCCCTAGAGGTCAACCAGCAGTGGGCGTAACCACAGGAGTACCTCTGAAAAGGCTGCTAAGCTATAGCAGAGTTAGGCGATTGGCATATGGTTGATTATGCAGCATGCTTACTAGTCTTTGAAAGGCACTGACCTACTGTAAACATTTACTTTTCACCTTAAGGCAATCTTTCTCTTGTAGGGGTGCCAAGGATTCAGACATCTCCCATGGATGGAAGATTATGTAAGCATCCCATTCCATCAGGAAGGCGGACGTGATGGGGACCAATGGAACACCCCTCTCTGATTTTTGTGTGAATGACCTAAAGTAGCCATCCCCAGTGGAGACTGCTTGTGCCCCCAATGGGAGCAATTACTAGTGTGATAAGGATGAGGGAGCAGAAAGAAGTGCTAAGATGAGTAAACCAGCAGAAAGGGACAATAATGTTGCATGTTGGGGAGATATCAGCAAGTGATGACGGAAGAAGCTAGATGGGATGAGGTTATGTAAACGTGTAGTGATGATGAGTTTAGTACTGGTGTATTGACATGCAAGCCTTCAGGAATAATCAGAAAATGGGAGATGAAGGTGAACTGAGGAAACTTGTTCAGTCATCCAGGAGGGTGAGAAGTGATAGAGCGTTCCGACCTAATAAATTACCTGTATCTGAACGCTCTTGGGTCGATGAATCTTTTGACCTAATGGGGCTCTCCTCACCCGAGAGTAATCAATTTAATCAAATCAATAATCAATAACGAACATAAGCAATGCCCTGATCAACATAACACTTCACAATTAATCCAGAATACATTTCGACGAAACCATGACCTTTCGGTCACGAATAACCACACCAGTTTATTCAAAGTTAGTGAATTTATTTCCCTATATTAACAAAGCTAGCACAATATAAACATGTCTCAACACCAAATGATATATGTAGATGAACATTAATAGCTGTCCATAACGGCGAAACAGATGCAATCTATGCAGCATTTGAATAACAATACCTTCGATAATAGCAATGCAAACCACTAAAACTATAATCTGTAATGAGCTAATTGCATACATTGGTCAGCACAACAAGGTCTCAAATTGCATCGTGCGACAGATGAATCCTCATCTAACCCCAAATTAGCATCGGCATGTGGGACTTCATGCAAAAACAATTTAGCAACATTAATTTGTAAAACTCCTGACTAGGGCTCTTGTCAAAAATCAGCAGTTGGTTACCTAAAAAGAACACAATGCAATTGTACAATTTACTTTCATATTTACCAAATTCAATCAGCATTCAAGGAAGTCTTCATCTCACAGGTACCAGTTTCGATCAGCATGGGACGGGGCAAAGGGGCAGGGTGGACGGGGCAATTGCCTCTCAGCGGCAAAAGGACAAAACTATTACTTCATGCAAAGGGACGAATCAAAGTTAAAGTCTCTAGGGCGAGAATTTCTTAAAGTCTCTTTTTCTCGATTAGAGAAAGCATCAAAGTCTCATCAAAATGGCGTCTGCAATGGGCAATGTCCAAATAATGGCTGCTTTCCTCTCGTGCACCTGGTTTAAATAGACAACAGTTCAAATCCAGTAGGGTCTTCCATTAGAGGGTTCATAGGTTGGCTTCAAATTGTCCAATCAAAAACTACAGTTCACAAGCTTCTACCTAAGCATACATTATCCTTGGAGTCGGGAACGTAAGTTGCAACATATTTTACCAATTAACTCACGTTCAGAGCGTCCATTGTCTGCACCTGCAGATTGACCTTGGAGCAAAGAAGAAGATGCCAGGCTGGCACGAAACCTTAAAGATAAGCATGTGAACGATCCCACTGGAAAAGTACAGCTTCAAGCAAGAATACACTTTTATTAGCACGTTGGAAAAATACGAGCATCCAAACCGTGAGACAGGCAACTAGGCCAAAGCCTCCACTAAAGTTATGCTAAGGTAAAAGCATTTCTAACAAGCAAATCATAGCACACGTTTACGGTTATGTCAGATTCGTACAATTCTAATACATCACGTTATATAAAGCACGCTTATAAATGTTGGCAAACTACTCTGAGGGCACATTTGTCCCCGTACAATCTTTATTAGTTCGGTTAAAGTCACACTTGATTATTGCTACACTACGTTTAAGTGCTAATAAATGTAAAACCTTCATTTCTGCGTCATCAATCCCTCCTCTGATGACTACTTGTCATCACACAAAACCATTCCCACAAATTTTATTCCATTAAAATTCTGTCAGTTCTCTCTGCCTTTTAGTTCCCCTTGTTCTTGCTTTGTATTCTTCTGCCATTCTTTTCATCATTTTCTATTCCTTCCTTCTTTTAATTCTTTCCATCATCATTATTATTCCCCTTTTTATTCCCCAAATTCCAAAGATACAAATCAGTACTATTAATATTCCCTGTATTATTTTTAGTAATATTCCATTCCAAATGCCACCAAGCCAATTTCCCACTGAAGCAATTCCCTTTCCAACTTTCTCCCACACTCCTGGTTCTTTCAATTCCTTCAAGTCTGCACTCTCTTTTGTTAAATTTGCAAGCATAGTTTTAATTTTCACACTGTTGTCTGGAATATACGTACAACAGTGACGCGCACCAAGTATTTTGCAAACGCCGCCATCCTTTGCTAAAAGAATGTCTAAGGCAAGCCTATTTTGAAGAGTCATAGCTCTTTCTGCTGCAAGTTCAGCATCTATCAGGATTATAGCACCTGAAAACTTTGTCAACATGTTATCCACTATAGTAGACAACTTTCTTATTTTGATGGAATTCAACACAACTCCCAATGAAGGAATCATGGCTCCAAATATATCTCCTACCACAGTAGCTGCGGTCTCTCTTTTCTGGATACGATGAGATCCAGGCGTCTTTGGAATCACCGATAGGTCATCCAGCTGATAAACCTTTGGCAACACTATACCCAAATAACATCCCCCCCACCATCCCTTTGGAAGACGATAATAGGCATTATGCCCGCAAATGTAATATACACCTGGTATGACAGGGTCAAGTCCGTTCAGCATGAATGTCCATTTGGCCTTAAAAATAAACGTATGTTTGCATTCACTCGCTCCTACAAAAATGTTGTCCTAATAAGATTCACCTCGATATATACAAAATTTCCCTACATGCCAAGCATCTAAAGCTATTCTCCCTTGTGTTTTTATTGCGGCAAAATCATAATGATCTACTGAAGTCCTCTTATGTAGCTCTTTTTCTAATTTCGCATTCATTTGTGCCCTTCTATCATCTGTGCGATCTAAAAAGCTTATTTCTACTGCAGAGAGCGAGCAGGTAAGATTTTCCCTATGAGCGTGAGCTGTTTCAAAAGGTTGCATTGGCTCGAAAAATTCCCTCATTATTTTAGCATCCCAATCTTTAGCAATCTGACTTAGCTGCGTTATTATAGGAACATATGCAAAGGTAACATCATAATTTGAGTAAAAATACTGTATGTTAGTTTGACCATAAAATCTAGAAGTTACTATACTACATGTAATCCCATATGTAAGAGGCATGTGGTGATAAGTCACCCCTTCCTTTACCGATGTCGGTATCTGTGTACACACATAACAATCTTTCGCATCCATAGTCTCAACATATTCTGTTAGCAAGCGATAGAAAACATTATACGAAAGCTCCTTCTTATCATGCAAGTGTCTCTCATCTAATTCTAGTCTTTTCAGTGCGAATAGTTCAGTGACAGCAATAGGAGCAAAAGTAGAAGCATCAATTTTCTCATTCTCACCCTTACCACGCATTCCAAGCACTATTGCCATTATTATTAGTACACATGCAGTTATCAAGCCTATACACACATATTTACAATATTTCATTCTACTGTTTTGTGTCATGATCTGTATAGAATCAGAGAGCTAGAAGCACCTATATATATAAAAAAAAAACGATTTAGCAATTCAGTTACAAAGCTGAACGAGCGCAATGTTCACACAGTTTTCTTCAGGAGGCCAAGTCACTTATCGGTTAGCAGCATTTGTCTCAATTCGGCAATAACTCAGTTTTTTTTTTTTTATTTTTTTTTTTTTCAAAGTTCAATAACTCACTCTCTCTCTTTTTTTTTTTTTTTTTTTTTTTTTTTCCTTCAGTTAGCAACGTCGTCTCAAATCGTGTTTAAGAGTCAATCAGGTTATCAAAGTCTTATCAAGTTAGCAAATGTCTCATCCGGTTTAGCAATGTCTCAGCTGGTTGTATCACGTTATATTATAGCAAGCAATGTCATTTACCAGCTTTTCAATCAACAGTGTCCATAAAACTTTTCTTTTCTATTGGTATCTCTTCTTCTTCGTTCTCGAGGCTAAGAGATACAAATTCGTCAGTCCAATCGTCATTGACTACATATGCCCATTCTGGACCGGAATATCTCCTGTTTGGTATCCTTTTCCTTTTCAATTTTGCATCTCTCTTTGATTCTGCCTCACTGGTACTTTCCTCTTTGGCAAAGTCTTTTTCTTCACTTGTTGTTGGTAACACGACAGACACTTCCTTTCTTTTCTCTTTCACTCTTGGCCCTTCACTGTCGTTCAACGTTTCTCTCTTTCTTACTTTTACTGGTGATATACTCGGTCTTTTCTTTGCACTGTGTCCACTTGATGGACCTGCGATCTCTTCTGAAGAAGTTTGAACAGTTTCGTTCTGTTTTGCCTCGTCCCCTCCTCCTGGGGAGTCAATCACGTTTTCCTTTTCTTTTTCTGTACCGTCTGCTTCTGGGAAAGCCCTCCTCTGATCAGGCTCTCCTGCTTCTTCACCTCTTTCGAGCCCTTTGTCACCGTTACTTTCGTCAGGCTCTTTGTCACTTTCAGCTGCTTCAGGCTCTTGGTTACCTTCAGCTGCTTCAGGCTCTCTGTTGCCTTCAGCTTCTTCGTCGCTGTCTGATGTTTCTCCTCGGTCTTCCCCAAGGGAATCGGCTGTTTCGTCCTCAGAGAATATTTCTCTCTCCTCTATTTCTGCCTGTTCGCTTCTCGTTCTGTTTTGCTCTGTCTCAGCGCTTGGCACTTTGTTATCAGGAACTGGCAGTTTCAGCGCTTCAACTTCCTCATCTGTGGGACACAACACTTTCTTTGTATGACTGGCGTGAATCCAGTTGGAAACTCCCGCACACTTCACAGCGGTAGTTGTCGTCAGGATCACTTGGAAAGGGCCTTTCCAACGGGGTTCCAGACACGACTTCCTCACGTGCTTCTTTACCACGACCCAGTCACCTGCTTTCAGTGTGTGTCCTGGACCTTGGATCGGTGGCAAGGTGGTTGCTTCCACCTGGTGAGAGAAAGAGCGAACCACGTCAGCCAGACCTTTGCAGTAGTCTAACACCATATCATCTGTAATATTCAAAAGCGCGTTTGCGGGAACTGCAGGAAGTCTCATGGCCCTGCCCATGAGAATTTTGTGCGGGGACAATCCAGTCTTTCTGTCAGGGGTGTTTCTCATTGACATTAACACCAAAGGCAATGCGTCAGGCCATTTCAAATTTGTCGATGCACATATTTTCGCCATTCTTGATTTCAGTGTACCATTCATCTGTTCCACCAGTCCTGATGCTTCTGGGCGATAGCTACAATGCAGTTTTTGCTCAATGTTCAGCGCTGCGCAAAGTAACTTTATCACCTCGTTATTGAAGTGACTTCCCCTATCTGATTCTAAAGAGATCGGGAATCCGAAACGTGGTATTAACTCCCTCAACAATAGTTTTGCAACTGTAAGGCTGTCATTCCTACGTGTGGGGTATGCTTCAATCTAGTGACTAAAAATGCACACAATCACCAACACATACTTTAGACCTCCATGCACAGGCATCTCAATAAAGTCCATCTGCATTCTACTGAACGGGCCGCCTGCCCTACCGATGTGGCTCACGTTCACAACCGTTCCCTTTCCTGGGTTCATCTGTTGACAAACGACACATCGGTGGCAAACTGCTTCTGCAACTTGACGGAATCTGGGGTTAAACCAATCGGTTTTGAACAATCTTATCATGGCATCTCTCCCTAAGTGAGCTTGCCCATGATAGAACCGCGCAAGCTGCGATAAGAGGCAATTTGGTAAGACAAATTTTCCCTCATTTGAAACCCATATCTCATCTGGTCTTTTTGTACATTGTGCCTTAATCCAGGAAACTCTTTCATCCTCCCTGACGCTATTCTGTAATGTTTTTAGTTCATCCATTGTATCCACGACCTTCAAGGCAAATGCTTCAGCTGGTTCGAGCTCTGGCTCATTTATCGAATTCCATTCATCCCTGAGCAATATACAGTTCAAGGCACAAAATCTTGCGACTTGATCCGCATATGCATTTCCCAGGGAAACATAGTCCTGTCCTTTTGTATGAGCACTACACTTTACCACTGCAATTTCGGCTGGCATCTGAATGGCATGTAACAATTCCCTTATTCTCTCCCCGTTTTTCACTGGGGATCCTGAAGAGGTCAGGAAACCTCTCTGTGACCATAGTTGCCCAAAGTCGTGCACAATTCCAAACCCGTACTGACTATCAGTGTAAATGGTAACCTTCATCAATGCAGACAGTTGACATGCTCTTGTAAGGGCTACAAGCTCTGCTACTTGTGCGGAATATACTCCTTGAAGCCAGGACGCTTCCAAGACACCTGTGACAGTACATACAGCATATCCTGCTTTCAATATTCCCAATGCATCTCTTAAACATGACCCATCAACAAAAACAATTTGGTAATTGTCATCAAGCTTAGTATCCTTGATGTCAGGTCGGGGTTTTGTGCAAAATTCAGTCACCTGAAGGCAGTCATGCTCGACGTCTTCAGCGTTCTCAATTTCAGCATTTTCACCAGGAAGCAAGGTTGCTGGATTCAACGTAGTGCACCTTTTCAGCTGCACATTCGGTGAGCCCAGAATTATTGTTTCATACCTTGTGAGTCTTGCTCCAGTCATGTGTTGCGTTCGGGAGCGGGTCAAAAGTATCTCAACTGAGTGAGGGACCATGACTGTTAATGGATGTCCCATCACTATTCCTTCACTCTGAGTGAGGCTGATACCAACTGCTGCTACGGCGCGCAAACACCCAGGAAGTGCTGCTGCGACCGGATCCAAAGTAGCTGAAAAATACGCTACTGGTCTGTTTACGCCACCATGGGCTTGGGTCAAGACAGACAAAGAACATGCATCACGTTCATGACAAAACAATGTGAAAGGCTTTGTGTAATCAGGCATACCTAAAGCTGGAGCCCTGCACATGCATTCTTTCAACTCAATAAAAGCATCCATTTCATCTCCTTTCAGCTCAATTTCATCCAATGCATCCTTCTGGGTCAGTTTCAGTAAAGGCTTTGCTAGAGTTGAGAAGTTGGGAATCCACTGGCGACAGTAGCTCACCATCCCCAAAAACTTCCTCACCTCCCTCCTCGTCTTCGGTGGACTCATTTGAAGTACACTTGTTATTCTTTCCTTCATTATTCTCCATGACCCTTTCTCTATCTGGTGACCCAAGTATTTCACTTTCTTCTGACAGAACTGCAACTTTGAAGGAGACACCTTGTGTCCATTCCTTCCCAAATGGTTCAGTAGAGCAATGGTATCGGCTGTGCAGCCATTTTCTGTCTTAGAGGCAATCAGTAAGTCATCAATGTACTGTACTAGAGTAGACTCGAATGGCAATTCTAACGCTTCCAAGTCTTTCTTTAGGATCTGATTGAAAATTGACGATGACTCAGAAAACCCTTGAGGAATTTGACACCAACTGTAAACTCTGTCTAAGAATTTGAAACAAAAGAGAAATTGGCTGTCCTCATGAAGAGGCACCGAAAAGAATGCTTGTGACAAGTCGATGACTGAGAACCACTCAGCATCGCAAGGGACTTGAAACATTATCACAGCTGGATTCGGTACTACGGGGCAACATTTGACTATAATGTCATTTATTTTCCTCAAGTCCTGCACAATTCGGACCTTTCCACTCGGCTTTATTAGTCCCATGATTGGTGAATTACATGGACTGCTTAACACTTCTTTCAGTACTCCCTGCTTTACAAACTCGTCAATGAGTTGGGCGACTTTCATGAGGGTGTCTTGTGCCATGTGGTATTGTGGGGTCTGGGGAAAAGTTACATTGGGTTTTACGGTCACTTTCACTGGTTCCACTCCTTTCACCAATCCCACCTCTTTTCCTGTCATATCCCACACTTCCTTTCCGACTGTTTCCCTTAATTCAGCTGGAATATCTTCTTCAGTTATCATCGGAAGAAGGTTAATCAGAGGATATTTTTCATCGACAATTTCCATCTCGTCCCCTTCTACACTGTCCTCTTCTTCCCCATCACTGCTCGTCTGAATTCTGATTCCATCGTACGAACACATAATCGAACATCCCAATTTGCACAATAGGTCTCTCCCTAACAGTGCTATCGGGCTTGAGTCACATACCACAAAATTATGTACCCCTTGATAGTTACCAATCCTGACTGGTACTGGATCTGTGATTGGGTTTGTCAGGTATCTGTTTGCTACTCCCACTACCTGAACTGTTCTCCCTGAGAGGGGCAAATTTGGTACTTCAATGCTCCTAACAGTCGAACGTGTAGCTCCTGTGTCAACCAAGAATGAAACTCGATGACCCATAACTCTTCCCTCCACATACGGACCCTTTTGATCAACTTCCAAGGATGCTGCAAGCACACAATTTCCCTCCTCATCTGAACTTTCACTCTCCCATACATCGTTTATTCCATTCTCACTGTGTAATGGGAACTGTTGCACTGTGCCATTTGTACTCATCACCTTATTCGAGACCTGTGGAGGAAGCATTACTTGCTGCTGACCCATTGGTGCCAAAGGTATTTGCATTTGCTGATTAGGTACCATTGGTAACTGCTGTTGCATTGGCTGCATTTGCGTCATCTGCATACAGGGCATCTGCATCTGCTGCGGCTGCATGGGCTGTAATCCCTGCAGCTGATTTATGGTCTGAAAATTTGGGTTTGGACCTCTCATTTTCGGTCCCCTCATTGTCTGGAATGCATTGACATCATTGTTCTGCTGACCAACACCTGCACCTTCCTGCACCACCATCGGGCACTCGCGTTTCCAATGTCCGACGATTCCGCACACGTGACATGGCATCACCTTTTTCATTGCCTGCACACCATTCGGAATCACAACAGTGTTCAAATCCGGACCATTACTCCCAAAACCTCCTCTGCCTCTGCCTCTCGCCTGTGGCTGAAACACCATATTTCCCTGCGGTTGCAGCTGCGGCTGCGGTACCTGCTGTTGGAACCCTTGCAACCCTTGCAAACCTTGCAGACCTGTCTGAGCTGCCTTAAGTTGCATCACCATCACTTTCTCTTTCAACCTTTTCTGTTTCACCTCAATTTCATCGCTACAGTATTTCGCATAATTCAACACCTCATCAATCGGTTTCGACTGCCAACAAATCAAATGCGTCTTTATCATCTGACTTATCTCTGGTCTCAGCCCTTCCACAAATCTAAACACAAAATGAAGCATGTCCTTCGCCTCTATTGTTTCCGTGCCACTGTAGTTCTTGAACGCCTTCAACAACCTCTCATAGTAACCATGAATCGACTCTTTAGCCTCTTGGGCAGTTCGATCAATCTTCTGCCAATCCACATTTTTCGCGGCAACCTTCGTCTTCAAATGCTCAATCACCTTATAGTACAAGCTCATTACCATAGGTGATGGTGCACCGGTATCCCTGTCTCTCTCTGGTTCACTTGTCGGCCAACCTACAGCCCTTTTGCAGTCTTCCCACAAATCTGCCGGAACCACAATCTCAAAGAGGGTGTTCAGGTCTTCCCAAAGACATTTTGCAAGCTTCACAAACCTATCAGTCTGTTGATACCATTCAATCGGCTTCTCTCTCAGTTTGGGAAAATCATCCGTGAAAGACTGAATGTCGCTTCTGTGCCACAGTACATGTATTAATTTTCCCCCTGCTGTCTCCCTCATTGGTAACATGGTTATTGCATCACTACTCTGTGGTCTTTTCTCGTTATTCTCTGGGACACTGTCTTTCTTCTTTTCCTTTTTCTTTGTCCATCTGCTTTCCCATTTGTCTAAGCACCTCCACACTTGTGCACTCTGCAGCAATTCTCTAAGGTGCGTTTTCATGCCTGCTGACCTCATGTGTTCAAAGTCTGTGGACCTGAAATCCAATCTATAGCTCCTGCTCAAGTGTTTTGTCTTATCTATCTCAATCCCGTTTTTGTCAGCTATTTCTTGCAAGCTTCTATGTACCTTGTTCACTTCTCTCGTAATCCTGGGACATAGATACCTCAGCTCTTCTTCCGAGTAGGACTCTAACCTATTCACACCCATAGTCCCTTCCACCAATTCTTCTGCTTCCATGTTCAACCTGACCCTATTCAGATAGTCCTCTTCTCCCTTCCCACTGGCTGAGCTTTGTGTGGAATTTAGACTATTGAACCACTGTGTCAGCTGTTGCGCATTCAACCCCATCAGTGTAGCATTCACATCAACTGCCATTGATGGTTGCGGCAACTTTTCAGTGTGCGATGATAGCGGTATCATCAGCGGGGGACTCGACCTCACCACTGTTGACTGAGCACATATGGGACTAAACTCCATCAAGGACCCAGATCCAGTTGGCTGAACCACTATCGGAGTTATCTCTGGAGTGTTTTCTATGCACCTCCTTTCCGTCCCATTCTGCACCATTGATCCTTGACCGCTCATACCTGAGTTAGGCTGAACGTACAAAGGTACTGGTGGACCTACAGTAATGGGTAGGGATATCGCATCTGGGTTCTGTCCATTCCCTAAGTTCTGAGGCATGTTCATTCCCACACTATGGGTCATCATTGCCGGCATGCCCGTCTGACTCCCTGTCATCTGAGCATGTGCGGTTCCCCCCTGCATCTGCTTTTGAGGCATCAAAAACTGAGTTGATTCAGCTTGTGCCAATGTTGGGTTGCGACCATTCTGTACTCCCATCACGTTTGGATCTAGAATCATTCCCTTACCATTGTCACTGCTGTAGTACCTTGGGACCTGCGGCTGATAATTTTCTGCTGTTTTCAATGTAGGCACATCTGGATATATTCTCCTGACCTGCGGTATCTGCGGGGTGAACAGTAAACTCGGGTCCTTAGATCCCGATGGCGTTTCTGAATTCTGAGTTTCATTATTCTGTACCGGTGCCGGAGGGGCAGAACTGGTACTTGGACCTTGTCCATTCTCTGCATAAGGCGGTGGACGGTCGTTCAGCAATTGCATGATGAACTCCTCATCATCTGACTCGTCCTCCCTATCTTTGGAACACCTCCTGTTTGTCTTGTAGGTAGCTTTCTTGCCTGTCGTCTCTTCTTCCTTAGTAATTGCGGGAAACAATTTTATCCCCTGCAATATATCTGACCTCCACACCTTCTGTGCATTATCCCACCTAGCGTCCGCTAGTGTCTTTTCTGCCTTTCTTATCCTGGCCTCGAACTTCTTTTGCTGTTGCTGTCTAGCCATTAGTTCCCAAATCGCTAGAGCCTCAAACTGTGCTGGCCTTGGAGGTACCTTCATGTCGTACATCGCAAATCTCAAATTCTCTAGGATCCTTATATTGAATGTCCCATGGATTGGGAACGCTACGCTCCCATGTTTCTCTGTCAGCTTGTGCCATTGCTTTAGCCAAAGGCACGGTGCTACCCCCCTTTCCTCCATTACAATGTAAGCTGGTGTACCTTCGGGTGGCGTCTCCTCTCCTACGCTCGCTTTAATGTAAGACTCCCCCTTCATCGCACTCTTTAATGCTTTCAAAAATTTCATTTTCTCGTCTTTTATTTCACAAATTTGTAATCAATAGGTGACTTTAATTCCTGGAATACTCTTCGCTTGCCTTTCCCCTTCCAACCGAGCCCCACGGACTGCGTCCAATCCGTGCGCGACCCTTCTCTACAACCAACCTATCCCAGCGCGGCTCCTAGTGACGTCACACTCACACACACTGCGGCTGACAAAGCCTCGCGGCTTGTCCTCCTTCACTCCGCTCCTCTCATAACAACTTCTAGCATATATCGCGAGCAACCAAAATAATAATAAAACAGATCTGTCGGTTTACTACAGGAAGGGTAACACAATCGCTTCAGGACCTTAGCGATTTTTCGCTAGCCTCGGCAGTTATTCCATCTTTCTCGGTCCCCACTTTCGCAAGCAAATCTGACCCGCAGATCTGCTCTCAACTTGTCAATGATCTATTCTAGTGCACTTAGAATTTGTGAAAGCCCGAAGTCGAAGTTTTCTTTCACTCCCTTAACACACGTACCGACTTGTTGACCACGCCCGGTCAACCTATTAAACCGACCAGACCACAACATAAAACAAGTGTCTCATACACTTTTCAACATACTCCGGAGTCTCTTGACCTCGCAGGGCCCGTCTCAACAACAACAACCACGTGGACCTTTTTCCTGCACAAAGCTCCACATGCACATGAAGTTCGACGACTTCCCTACTCTCACACTCGGAGTCGCACCTCCGCTATTCTCTAAAATCCTCGCAACCTTTTCTCACAATCTGCGGCAATAAGCTGTGCAAGCGCAAAATCCTAACTTCACTCATACCATCACTAGTACCGCCAACGCCGATTCCACACCTCCATTCTCTCCATTCGCAAGCTCCGAGATCCCGGGAAAGTCGCGGGGGACTTAGCCCATCATCATTCTCTCAATCTGTTTTACCCAAGAAAAATCTAATTCAACTTCTCGAGTGGGGTCCCAAAGGGTGAACCCGTTAATTCAACACCATACACTTTAAGAGTAAGGGGTCCCAAAGGGCGAAACCATCCTCTGCTACCATCTACTGATAGAGCGTTCCGACCTAATAAATTACCTGTATCTGAACGCTCTTGGGTCGATGAATCTTTTGACCTAGTGGGGCTCTCCTCACCCGAGAGTAATCAATTTCATCAAATCAATAATCAATAACGAACATAAGCAATGCCCTGATCAACATAACACTTCACAATTAATCCAGAATACATTTCGACGAAACCATGACCTTTCGGTCACTAATAACCACACCAGTTTATTCAAAGTTAGTGAATTTATTTCCCTATATTAACAAAGCTAGCACAATATAAACATGTCTCAACACCAAATGATATATGTAGATGAACATTAATAGCTGTCCATAACGGCGAAACAGATGCAATCTATGCAGCATTTGAATAACAATACCTTCGATAATAGCAATGCAAACCACTAAAACTATAATCTGTAATGAGCTAATTGCATACATTGGTCAGCACAACAAGGTCTCAAATTGCATCGTGCGACAGATGAATCCTCATCTAACCCCAAATTAGCATCGGCATGTGGGACTTCATGCAAAAACAATTTAGCAACATTAATTTGTAAAACTCCTGACTAGGGCTCTTGTCAAAAATCAGCAGTTGGTTACCTAAAAAGAACACAATGCAATTGTACAATTTCCTTTCATATTTACCAAATTCAATCAGCATTCAAGGAAGTCTTCGTCTCACAGGTACCAGTTTCAATCAGCATGGGACGGGGCAAAGGGGCAGGGTGGACGGGGCAATTGCCTCTCAGCGGCAAAAGGACAAAACTATTACTTCATGCAAAGGGACGAATCAAAGTTAAAGTCTCTAGGGCGAGAATTTCTTAAAGTCTCTTTCTCTCGATTAGAGAAAGCATCAAAGTCTCATCAAAATGGCGTCTGCAATGGGCAATGTCCAAATAATGGCTGCTTTCCTCTCGTGCACCTGGTTTAAATAGACAACAGTTCAAATCCAGTAGGGTCTTCCATTGGAGGGTTCATAGGTTGGCTTCAAATTGTCCAATCAAAAACTACAGTTCACAAGCTTCTACCTAAGCATACATTATCCTTGGAGTCGGGAACGTAAGTTGCAACATATTTTACCAATTAACTCACTTTCAGAGCGTCCATTGTCTGCACCTGCAGATTGACCTTGGAGCAAAGAAGAAGATGCCAGGCTGGCACGAAACCTTAAAGATAAGCATGTGAACGATCCCACTGGAAAAGTACAGCTTCAAGCAAGAATACACTTTTATTAGCACGTTGGAAAAATACGAGCATCCAAACCGTGAGACAGGCAACTAGGCCAAAGCCTCCACTAAAGTTATGCTAAGGTAAAAGCATTTCTAACAAGCAAATCATAGCACACGTTTACGGTTATGTCAGATTCGTACAATTCTAATACATCACGTTATATAAAGCACGCTTAAAAATGTTGGCAAACTACTCTGAGGGCACATTTGTCCCCGTACAATCTTTATTAGTTCGGTTAAAGTCACACTTGATTATTGCTACACTACGTTTAAGCTCTAATAAATGTAAAACCTTCATTTCTGCGTCATCAGAAGCAAATTTCCCTGTAGTTGTTGTTGGTGGAAAACCGAGACGAGCGTCTATGTTGTATTTTGAAATGGAGATAAATAAGAATTTAAGTGTTACTGAGGAGCTCTACTTAATAAACAGGTTTGCAAGGTGATCAGTTAAAGTAAGTAGACTGTGTTTGCTTACATATAGGGAAAAAAGAATCTGGGAACCAGCTGTATTAGTAAGATTGATGTGTCCGGCTGAGGAGCTATAAAGGACTTCTTTGTCCCAGTCAGGGCTGCTCCATTAGGGCGGAGAAGCATCGCCACCACTGGCAGCTACAAAACCTTTACAAAAAATGATAATAAACAGTGTTTATTATTGTTTCCTTGTAAAGGGGCGGGCCACGGGGGTGACAAGAAGTGCACTCCCCCTCAGAGTGCATGTGTGTTTGGCCAGCTGTCTCGGGCCGGCCAAACACACATGCGCAGTAGGCTCTAGTAGGCTGGAGAGAGCAAGCACAGGCTCCCAGTCTGCCTGGGAGCACCCTGGCTGGGTGCTCCCAGCCAACCCTGGCGCTGCTCTGAGCAGCATCAGGATTGGCCGCAGGGCAGGCTGGGAGTCTGTGCCTGCTGAGGAGAAGCAGATGGAGTGGTGTGGCGGCGAGCAAGGTAAGTGTTTTTTTAATTTTTATAATTTAATTTATATTCCCACTGGACCACCCCCCTGTGCACCGCCCTACCCCTTCTGTGCACAGTGAGCCGACACTGGTCCCAATTGATTATGAAGGATGCCGGGCAGGTCGTGAGAGGAGCTGGATGAAGTGTGCAACTACAGAAGGACTTAATTGCCTTGGAAACAGATCATCATCTAAGGCTATTGGCCTTTGTACTGTGCTAGGCCTACAAATAGATTTTTTGTTCCCTCCTTTCCTATCTACAATTCACTGTGATTTCTCTCAAATAAGGCATTTCTATTCATATTACCTGAAATGCCTGTGTTTACAAGGACATAGGACCTTCACAGTGGTTTAGATACTCACATGCAAGAGCATACAATCTAAACGTGTCTCAAGGAAAGGCAGTCTGTGCTTAGTAAATATATAGATTTTAGTTTTTACACTTACATGAGCTGGTCTACTGTTAGTACTGTTTTATGTTCCTATCTGGTAATGATGGAAAGCCATACTGTTGTTTAAATGGCTGCTGCCAGTTACAGCTCGGGGAATGATTCTGCCTGAGTCCCATATTCAGGTGAAAAAAGTACAGAGCAGTAGATTGGTGAACTGTATTCAGGCTCTGCACAACTTGCAGGTGGAAACAGCTAAGCATGCAAAATGAATACCACGATGTGATGGGAGGTGACAAAAAAATTAGACAGAAAGGTTGTGAAAGTCATCAGTGATGGACCTGTGTGATGGGTTTTGTTAAAAGACTCCACGAAGGAGCTTGAGCGATATCATCAGACACGCTATCAGGGAGACAGGCTGCATGAAGCATGGACGAGACTTATAAGGGAGCATCCTGCACGAGGGTGGGTGAGTAACTCCAATCAAACAGATCTCTTGGATGGAGCTGGAAGAGTTAACAGTGAATGGATTAGTCCTGCTGGGGCAAACACATGGAGCGGGTGACGAACAGTTTCTGTGCCTATGAACTAATCCCGAGCATTGCTGTTAGGGATTAGTAAAACCTCTCTCCTGGCAGCTTAATGGCTGTGATCCAGGCTCTGCCTTTAACTGACACTCATCCTTAGGCGTGAGTGAAAGGCAGCCAATCCAAGTGAAAGGTATGTTTTCCTTCTCCAATTCACCTTAGTTCCTCTGTTCAACCTTTCTAGCTCCTTAATCTTTCACACAAGTGTCTTCCTCTAGGTTACTTTTTTCGTTTTTATGGTCTGGCTTAACAGCGCAGCTGTCCCTAGACAATTATGTGCTAATCACCAGGAGAGGGACTTTGGCTCCGCCCACATGTTGGGAGTCAGGAGTAAATGTTCTGATAGGGCAGAATTTGTGTGCTTCCAGAAAAAAATGCTTACTTTCCACACAGCTGTCTTCATTTCGTTTATTTATCCAGCTTCCTGTGTTTGAACTTTCATAGACACAGAACAGAACATTGTAATGCTATTAAAGTACCTTAGATAACTAGATAATTTATGTTGTCTTTCAACTGACATCACCACAGACAGTCATTAACTTGCATGGATTTTTACGCCTGGCTTGACAGTGCAAATGTCATTTGACCTTTTAACCTACATCAATATCAGTCTACAGTTCTTTGCTTCCACATAAATACATATTCATCCCCATGGTATCTATTTCTAATGCCTCACATCACCATACAACTTTCCTTCTTCCCCCTTCACTCACCCTCTTCTGGCTAGGCCTCCCCATTAGCAAGGAATATAATAAACAATGTAATCTCTACATCCAAGAAGCAGGGTTTCCTGTGACGTGGGACACCTGTGATGATGACTCCCTGTCACTCTCCCCTCCAGGGATGATTGGTCATAGTAGGCTTAGAGAGTAAGGGAAGTACAGAACCATTAGTGACCCGGCCATGACAACCAGATGTGCACTTGTCCTCAGTAAAAGCATGGCATCTTTCAAAGGCCTTTTG
The DNA here is from genome assembly GCF_031143425.1 of Pleurodeles waltl. Classification (NCBI taxonomy): domain Eukaryota; kingdom Metazoa; phylum Chordata; class Amphibia; order Caudata; family Salamandridae; genus Pleurodeles; species Pleurodeles waltl. The sequence continues at coordinate 205,976,574 of NC_090445.1, read as the reverse complement.
CTTCTCAAAGGACGATAGGGGTCTGGCGGAGTCAGTTACACGTCATGTCATTCAGAGCACTCAGCCTCTCGGGGCATCTCTCAGTTTTACTTGAGTGGGTCATTCTTTATCTGTCTAGGTGAGGGGCAGAGCCTTCCAAGTGAAAATTAAGTGGTCGAATGTGATTTCATAGTAAGATTTTCTTATGATTCATTAAAACCTTCAGAATAGTTATTAAGTATAAAGGCACGAGCAGTTCACACTGCCCTTACAAGGCAACTACACAGAGCCCATGCACAGCTCAGACAGCACCACTGCACCCTTTCCCCTACCCCGGACACAACTATGCAGCTTTACTTCACACATATGACAGGCTCACAACAGGCAGCATCGGTGCAAGTACTGCATCTGTGCAAACTTCACTAATTTTTCTTATATACAGTACAGATAGAGCAGTGGCCATCAGTAGCGCTGGATTCTTCCAATCACAGCACAGCAGCAGCGGTGCAAGCTTCCCTCACATGCAGCAAAAGGTCAGAAGAGACAAACACATCCAAGTATTGAACAGAAGTAGAGCGTATGCTTCACTTTCAACCTTAGTACCCATACGTCACAGTGAACAGCAGTGCAAGCTTCTCTCACAGACATAATTTGCACAGCATGGACAGCAGCAGGACAAGCTCCTCTCATGCACGGACTACTAGAACAATACACGAAGCAGTGCACGCTTCACTCACAGGCATAATTAGCACAGCATGGACAGCAGCAGGGCAACCTCCTCTCATGGACAGAATACTGGTGCAATACATGAAGCAGTGCACGCTTCACTCACAGACATAATTGACACAGCATGGAAAGCTGCAGGACAAGCTCCTCTCATGCACGGATCACTGGTATAGTCCATGCAGCAGTGGAAGCTTCATTCACAGAAATAGAACCAGCACTTCAAGGACGGCAGCAGGACACGCTCCCCTCACACACAGAACTCTGGTACAGTACTTGCAGCAGCAGTGCAAGCTTCATTCACACAAACACTGATAAAGTACATGCAGCTGCTGAACAAGCTTCACTCACAAACAAAACCGGCACATGAACAGCAGCAGGACAAGCTCCCCTCATGCACGTATCCCTGGTACAGTGCATGCAGCAGTACAAGCTTCCTCATAAACAAAACCAGCACATCATGGACTGCAGCAGGACAAGCTCCCCTCACATACAGAACACTGGTACAGTACAAACAGCAGCAGAGCAAGCTTCAGTCACACAAACAGAACCAGCACATCATTGACAGCTGCAGGACAAGATCTCCTTACGCACAGAATACTGGTACAGTACACGTAGCAGTAATGCAGCCTTCACTCACACAAACAAAACCAGCACATTATGGATGTCAGCAGGGCAAGCTCCCCTCACACACAGAACACTGGTACAGTACACACAGCAGTGGTGCAAGCTTCCCTCACATGCACCAAAAGATCAAAAGAAACAGGCACATCCCAGTATTGAACAGAAGCTTGGTATATGCTTCACTTTCAACCTTAGTACCTATACGTCACAGTGAACATCAGTGCAAGCTTCACTCTCTGGCATAACTCAGCATGGACAGCAGCAGGACAAGCACATCTCATGCATGGAATACTGGTACAGTACGTGAAGCAGTACAGGGTTCGCTCACAACATAATTGACACAGGATGGACAGCAGCAGGACAAGCCTCCCTCATGCACGTGACACTGGTACAGTGCATGCAGCAGTGAAAGCTTCACTCATTTTTCATGTATAATGTACAGATAGAGCAGTGGCCGCAGTAGTGATGGATTCTTCCAATTACAGCATTGCTGCAGCAGTGCAAACATCCCTCACATGCAGCAAAATGTCAGAAGAGACAAGCGCATCCAAGTTTTGCACAGAAGCAGAGAGTATGCTGCACTTTCAACCCCAGTACCCATACGTCACAGTGAATGGCAGTGCAAGCTTCACTCACAGACAGAATTAGCACAGCATGGACAGCAGTAGGACAAGCTCCTCTCATGCACGGAATACTAGTACAATACACGAAGAAGTGCACGCTTCACTCATAGACTTAATTGGCACAACATGGAAAGCTGCAGGACAAACTCCTCTCATGCACGGATCACTGGTATAGTGCATGCAGCAGTGCAAGCTTCATTCACAGAAATAGAACCAGCACTTCATGAACGGCAGTAGGACAAGCTCCCCTCACGCACAGAACACTGGTGCAGTGCATGCAGCAGCTGTGCAAGCTTCACTCACTCAGTCAGAACTAGCACATCATTTACAGCAGCTGGACATGCTCCCCTCATGCACACAACACCGGTACAGTGCATGCAACAGTGCATGCTTCACTGAATCATACAGAATCAGCACATCATGGACGGAAGCAGGACAAGCCCCCCTCACGCACAGGACACTGCTACAGTCCGTGCAGCAGTAATGCAAGCTTCACTCTCACAAACAGAACCAGCACATCATGGACGGCAGCAGGACAACCTCCCCTTACTCACAGAACACTGGTACAGTACAAGCGGCATCAGTGCAAGCTTCATTCAAACAAACAGAACCAGTACATCGTGGACGGCAGCACGACAAGCTCTTCTCACCTACAGGACACTGATACAGTGCATGCTGCAGCAGTGCAAGCTTCACTCAAACACTGGCACAGTACATGCAGCAACAGAACAAGCTTTACCCACACAAACAGAACCAGCACATCATGGACAGCAGGAGGACAAGCTGTCCTCATGCATAGAACACTAGTACAGTACATGCAGCAACAGTGCAAGCTTCACTTACACAAAGACTGGTACAGTACATGCAGCAGCAGTGCAAGCTTCACTTACACAAAGACTGGTACAGTACATGCAGCATCAGAGGAAGCTTCAAGCAAACAAACAGAACCAGCACATCATGGACAGCAGCTGGATAATCTGCCCTCATGCACAGAACACTAGCACAGTACATGCAGCAGTGCAAGCTTTAGTCACACACACAGAAGCAGCACATCATGGACGGCAGCAGGACGTGCTCCCCTCACGCACAGAATACACTAGTAAAGTACATGCTGCAGCAGTGCAAGCTTCACTTACAGAAACCAAACTAGCACATCATGGAGGGCAGCTGGACACGCTCCCATCACACACAGAACACTGGTACAGTACATGTAGTAGCAATGCAGTCTTCACGCACACAAAAAGAACCAGCACAACATAGACAGCAGCAGGACAAGCTCCCCTCACGCACAAAACACTAGTACAGTACATGCAGCAGCAGTACACGCTTCACTCACACAAACACCGGTACAGTACATTCAGCATCAGAACAAGTTTCACTCACAAACAAAACAAGCACATCATGTACAGCTGCAGGAGAAGCTCCTCATACGCACAGAACACTGGTACAGTACATGCAGCAACAATGCAAGCTTCACTCACACAAAAACTGGTACAGTACAAAGAGTGACAGAGCAAGCTTCACTTACACAAACAGAACCAGCACACCATGGATGCCAGCAGGACAAGCTCCCCTCACGCACAGAACACTGGTACATTACACACAGCAGCAGTTCAGGCTTCACGCACACAAACACTGCTTTAGTACATGCTGCAGCAGTGCAAGCTTCACTCACACCAACAAAACCAGCACATCGTGGACCGCAACAGGGCAGAGATTGTAAGGGAGCGTTGACTGTTTCAGGGCAAGCTCAGCTCATTCATTCAATATAGTTCAGGACAGATTGCAGTAATGCAAGCTTCCCTCCCACACAGCTCAGTCCTGACTGCTAGTTAAACTTCTCTGAAATGAACAGGGTCAACAGTTATTATACCTGTCCTGGAGCATCTTGGAGCTATCACATCACAGGACTCCGAGGGGTACAAAAGAGAGCAGGATGGAGTTTGGATGCAGGGGACCAGATATAGCTAGTGGAAAAATAAAGGTTGTATCACCACTGTCAAGTATACACACCACTGGATAGGCCTCTTCTGGAATCTTATTTAAAGTCTGGAGATTTTCACCCTGTTTTGGGGGACGGTATGGAGTATTTTATGCAGTTCTGGGTGCGTCACAACGAGTATTGTGCCCATTTCTGTACTCCTCACCATCCTTTATAGTTTGCATATTTCTGGAGGAAACATCTGGAGTTAACTATACATTTATATGAAGCATCGTATTTAGTTCCCGACATCTACTATAGAATAATTCGCTCATTTTAGATGTTACATCAGGATTGTGGTGTTTATTTCTGAATACCACATCTGGTGTGTTGTGCGAGGTTCTGGAGGTGTCATCTAAAGAGTTTCGTCTCGCTGTGGATTTCACATGAGTCATAATGTGTCATGTACTGAATGCCTTATTGAGTTCAGGAAGCCTCGGTTTGGAGTACTGTGTCCTGTTCATGAGGCTCCTGTTGCTGACTCTAGTATCATGCTCCAGTTGTAGTGCTGTAGGTGTTTATTAAAGGGCTGGTTTGTGTGTAGGGCGCCTGAATAAGTGGCTCTGTTAGTTGGTAAATGAGTTAGTGAATGAGTAGAAGGGTGGGTTGAGCAGATAAATGCAATGATGGGTTGCTGAGTGTAAGGATAAGTCACCCAGTCAGTTGGGGGGGGGGGGTGCGTGGATGGATGAGTTAATGGTTGTGAGTGGATGAGTGAGGATGTGAATGAGTGAATGTGATCGGTGAGTGTTTGTGTATGTGAGCGTGGATGAGTACAACAGGGGACGCATGAGTGGAGATTAAATAAGCATTTTCAATGCAATGGGTCTTGCGTTTGTTCGAGTTAGAGCTATTAGCGTTGTAAATTCCTAACTGGACTTTTCTTGTCACATAAATTGAAAATGAAAAGTAAAACAGTTGACATAAGCAAGCCAATTCAAAGCGGCATGGCCGCCATGAGCGTGAGCGCGAAAGAGACACAAAAGGAAAAATAAGTTTTCTCACAGTCAAACGTATGGGCAAATGTGCAATTATCCATTTAACAGGTCAGCGGCCACGGCGGTAACAAAACTGCCCCAACGAGGGACAAACATGAAGCATTTACCAATGATAAAAAAGGATTTTTGAAAGGCAAGCCCACGAACGAGTGACAGTGATGGGCGTGCAGTGGGCATGGTTAAAAGCCCACAGAGATTACAACATTTTAGAACACTTGCACGCTCGACCTCAAAAGGAGCATACCGCAGCAGTCACTACTGGAAGGGAAAAGGGCAGATGAGTCATGCCACTCATGGAAGCCTTTGGTGATTACATGTGCAAATACAAGACTTCATTATTCTGCGGTGCTCCCTTACTATTGCATCTCATGTTTGTACACAAGATTGCCTATTCACCGAGCTCAAGTATAATGAATTCATGCTTTCTGAAGGTCAGCTGTGACCAAGTGAAGGCTGCGCAGTGCATTAAAAAAAACGATTTTGAAAGTGGATTACGTGACGCCCTGGACATCACCCATCTCTAGTACTCCCCCAGTGGTTACTCATTGAAGAAGGAAGAGGTTTTCCATCAGCCCCTACCGGTTTCACAATAAAGGTGTGAACTCCACAGCTCGCCAAGAGCCCAGCTGTGAGGTCGCACCACAGATCTACTCATGCCAAGCACCAACTAAAGGGAAAAAATACAATAGATGGCAACAAGGGAGATTTAAAGCACACCTTCCAACACCCTAGCTCGAGAAGACATGTTCGGGACCAACTAAGTATTGTTTATTGTGTTCTTAGTGGGTTTTGGTGCCAGCGGCCTGATTCTGTTGGCTTGCTGTTCTAGGCTCGAGACATGATGACAATTTTTGATGACACAATCTACTTCTGGAAGAAAACAACGAATTTATAAAACTTGGGTATAAAGGGGTAGGGAGTGTGATAGTGAAACTAGGTGTTATGGTCTGCATGTGGGTGCTTGGCAACACACAGCCCAGTCATGAAAAGCAGCAGAACCCGGGAGAGCAGCATGCCACATGTAACGGTGCCATATAACTCTATGTCAAGTAAGAGGCAATGCTCCCGCCGACTGCTTTAGTGGTTGTTGAACAAAAACAGAAGTGGAGCACTGTGTCCTTGGTGACATGGATTTATCAAATATCCCTAGTTATATGCAAAAAGAAGATGACAATCTCAATACTGGAGGGTAAATATTAACACTGGAGACGAATTATGATATTAAATCACAATAATACATTCTTCTTGCTGTTTTCCTCACATGTGAAGCATGGACTATGCAGCAATATCAATAGTATGGTGTCAAACAGGTAAACTGGTGGCACCTTGTAGTACTACAAGGTAATGTTTCACCATGTACTTTTAGTATGTAGTTTCTTTGTTTACTCTAATCTGTCGGACATGCCTCCTTCGTATCCATGCCAGAAGTGGGCAGTTACTGTCAGGCTCTGACCAGAAATATTAGTACTTTTGCATAAAACAACTAACAGAGGGCCACCTGTACCAGGGGATGGCCAGTGGTACACATTAGCAGATACTTTATTCAATACAGCTACATGAAGCTCAAGAGACAGAGGCATCAAGACAAGCTTTCATAGTGCCTCCTCACAACAGTGCAGCCTAAATGTCGAACACCCACGCTACCAGGTGGATGATCATGGGTTCTGTCGCTGTCAGGCATGCTTTTGGCAGTCTTGTGATCATCAGGGACTGCAAACTATTTAACATAGGTAGAATAATGTATCTGAAGGGGAAACATCCTGAACAACTAGGTCTAAACCACTACTTGCCTGAACCACTACTGCTAAACAACTAAAACGTCTCTACAACTAAGTACTGAACAACTACTGTCTAAATAACAATTGCTTGAACAACTAATTTTAAGAGAAGGTTTTCTTGTTGGTTTTTATGGCTTATTAGTTGTTTAGAATATATATATATGTTCGATGGCATGTGTAGCTGCAGATACACATGCTTTGCACATCCCGCCATCTAGTGTTGGGCTCGGAGTGTTACAAGTTGTTTTTCTTTGAAGAAGTCTTTTCGAGTCACGAGATCGAGGGACTCCTCCCATTTCGGTTCCATTGCGCATGGGCGTCGACTCCATCTTAGATTGTTTTATTTCCGCCATCGGGTTCGGACGTGTTCCTTTTCGCTCCGCGCTTCGGTTCGGAAAGTTAGTGAAAAACTCGGAAAATTCAACGGTATTGTTTGCGTTCGGTATTGGGTTAGATGCAACATATCGACACCGAATTCGGAAGAGCTCCGGTGGCCCTTCGGGGATTTCGATTCCCCGCCGGGGCCTGGTCGGCCCGACCGCGTGCGTCTTCAAGGCTAATGGAACGGACCCCATTCCGCTTCTGCCCCGAATGCCACAACAAGTATCCCTACACAGATCAGCATCTGGTCTGTAATTTGTGTCTGTCGCCAGAACACAAAGAGGATACCTGTGAGGCCTGTCGAGCATTTCGGTCCAGAAAAACTTTAAGGGACCGAAGAGCAAGAAGATTACAGATGGCGTTGGTGCCGACAGGACAAAAACACATGGAGGAAGAAGAGGAAGCCTTCTCCATCGAGGATTCGGACTCGGAAGGGGTCGATCCTGAACAGACGCCGAAAACCGTGAGTAAGACGTCGATACACAAGACTCACGTAAAAACCAGTAAAGCCCAGGGGACGCCACCGCCAACAGGCCATGGCTTAACCCGAAAAATAGGTGACCGGGCATCGGCACCGAAAAACGGCATGCATGTGTCGAAGTCATCCTACTCCGGTCGAGATACCGGCACAGAGCACACTCGACCCTGAGAAACCGGGTCAGAGCAGACTCGACCCGAGACGCCGGGTCAGAGCAATCTCGGCACTGAGAGAGCAGCACCGAACCAAGTCGGCACCAAGAAATCTGTACGCCGAAGAGCAAAAAGGTGTCGTCGGAACCGAAAAAGGCAGCCAAAAAGGTTTCGATACCGAAACATCCGGCCTCGGAACCGAAATCAAGTTCCTACACAGAGGAACAGGGTCTGTCCTCACAAATGAAAACACATAGATTTGGACAGGAACTGGAGACAATGGAGCCAGACTACACCCAAAGAAGGCTCCACATCCAAAAGGAAACGGGGAAGATCAGCACTCTCCCTCCGATTCGAATGAAACGCAAACTTGCCTTCCAAGAGAAAGACAAGCAGCCACAGGCAAAGGTGGCTAAACAAGTAACCCCGCCACCGTCTCCACAACGCTTTCCGCAACCATCACCGGTAACCACTCCACCAATGATGCATTCCCCAATTCATACAGGAATGAGTCAGGATGATCCAGATGCGTGGGATCTTTATGATGCGCCAGTATCAGATAACAGTCCTGACTGTTATCCAGCTAGACCGTCACCACCAGAAGATAGTACAGCCTACGCACAGGTGGTGTCAAGGGCAGCGGCGTTTCATAATGTCAGCCTGCATGCAGAGCCAATTGAAGACATCTTTCTATTTAATACACTGTCGTCCACACACAGCCAGTACCAGAGTCTCCCCATGCTACCTGGAATGCTAAAACACTCCAAACAAGTGTTTGAGGAGCCTGTAAAAGGAAGGGCCATTACTCCAAGAGTGGAGAAAAATATAAACCGCCACCAACAGACCCCGTGTACATCACACAACAGTTAACACCGGACTCAGTGGTTTTAGGGGCAGCTCGCAAGAGGGCGAACTCACACACCTCAGGAGATGCCCCACCTCCAGATAAAGAGAGTCGTAAGTTCGACGCGGCAGGGAAAAGGGTGGCGGCACAGGCAGCAAACCAGTGGCGTATTGAAAACTCACAGGCTTTGTTGGCCAGATACGATAGGGCTCATTGGGATGAAATGCAACACTTTATAGAACATTTGCCCAAGGAGTTCCAAAAGAGAGCACAGAAAGTGGTGGAAGAAGGACAGAGTATCTCAAACAATCAGATACGGTCAGCAATGGATGCAGCAGACACAGCTGCTAGAACTGTAAACACAGCAGTGACAATAAGGAGACATGCATGGCTGCGTACATCAGGGTTCAAGCCGGAAATACAACAAGCCGTGCTGAATTTGCCATTTAATCGACAGCAGTTGTTTGGGCCGGAGGTGGACACTGCCATCGAAAAGCTTAAAAAGGACATTGATATGGCCAAACCCATGGGCGCACTCTACTCCCCACAGAGTAGAGGCACTTTTCGTAAAACACAGTTTCGAGGGGGGTTTCGAGGACAGAGCACGGAACCCACAACCTTACAAACAAGGCCCACTTATCAGAGCCAATATCAGCGGGGACGTTTTCGGGGACAATATAGAGGGGGACAGTTCCAAAAAAGTAGAGGGAAGTTCCAAAGTCCTAAAACTCCACAAAACAAGCAGTGACTTACACGTCACAAATCCCCAACACAAAACACCTGTGGGGGAAGGCTAACCAAGTTCTACAAACAATGGGAGGAAATAACAACAGATACTTGGGTCCTAGCAATTATCCAGCATGGTTATTGCATAGAATTTCTCAATTTCCCTCCAAATGTCCCACCGAAAACACACAATATGTCAAAAAAACACATGGATCTTCTACAACTGAAGGTCCAAGCGTTGTTACAAAAAGAAGCAATAGAATTAGTACCAATTCATCAGAAAGGAACAGGAGTTTACTCTCTGTACTTTCTCATACCCAAAAAGGACAAAACTCTAAGACCTATATTAGATCTCAGAACGTTAAATACCTACATCAAATCAGATCACTTTCACATGGTGACATTACAGGACGTAATCCCATTGCTCAAACAACAAGACTACATGACAACACTAGACCTAAAGGATGCACACTTCCATATACCGATACATCCTTCACACAGAAAATACCTAAGGTTTGTATTCCAAGGGGTACATTACCAATTCAAAGTGTTGCCATTTGGGCTAACAACTGCGCCAAGAGTTTTTACAAAATGCCTGGCAGTAGTAGCTGCGCATATCAGAAGACAGCAAATACACGTGTTCCCGTACCTAGACGATTGGTTAATCAAAACCAACACGCAAGAACGGTGTTCACAACACACAAAGTATGTCATCGAAACCCTCCACAAACTAGGTTTCTCACTCAACTACACAAAATCACACCTTCAGCCGTGTCAAACACAGCAATACTTAGGGGCGACAATCAACACAACAAAAGGGGTTGCCACTCCAAGTCCACAGAGGGTACAAGCATTTCACAATGTAATACAGGCCATGTATCCAAAACAAAAAATACAGGTCAAAATGGTGATGAAACTACTAGGCATGATGTCCTCATGCATAGCCATTGTCCCAAACGCCAGATTGCACATGCGGCCCTTACAACAGTGCCTAGCATCACAGTGGTCACAGGCACAGGGTCAACTTCTAGATCTAGTGTTGATAGACCGCCAAACATACACCTCGCTTCTATGGTGGAACAATATAAATTTAAACCAAAGGCGGCCTTTCCAAGACCCAGTGCCTCAATACGTAATAACTACAGATGCCTCCATGATAGGGTGGGGAGCACACCTCAATCAACACAGCATCCAGGGACAATGGGACACTCAGCAAAAACAGTTTCACATAAATCACTTAGAACTACTGGCAGTATTTCTAGCGTTGAAAGCAATTCAACCCATAATAAGTCACAAACACATCCTTGTCAAAACAGACAACATGACAACGATGTATTATCTGAACAAACAGGGAGGACCACACTCAATACAGTTGTGTCTCCTGGGACAGAGAATATGGCATTGGGCGATTCACAACCACATTCGCCTAATAGCACAGTTTATTCCAGGGATTCAGAATCAGTTAGCAGACAATCTTTTTCGGGATCACCAACAGATCCACAAATGGGAGATTCACCCCCAAATACTAAACACTTACTTCCAAAGATGGGGAACACCCCAAATAGACCTATTTGCAACAAAACAAAACGCAAAATGCCAAAACTTCGCATCCAGATACCCACAGGATCAGTCTCAGGGCAATGCGTTATGGATGAGTTGGTCAGGGATATTTGCATACGCTTTTCCCCCTCTCCCACTCTTTCCATATCTGGTAAACAAATTGAGTCAAAACAAACTCAAACTCATACTAATAGCACCAACTTGGGCAAGACAACCTTGGTACACAACACTACTAGACCTCTCAGTAGTGCCTCATGTCAAACTACCAAACAAACCAGATCTGTTAACTCAACACAAACAACAGATCAGACACCCAAATCCAGCATCGCTGAATCTAGCAATTTGGCTCCTGAAATCTTAGAATTCGGACACTTAAACCTTACACAGGAATGTATGTAGGTCATAAAACAAGCTAGGAAACCAACCACTAGACATTGCTATGCAAATAAGTGGAAAAGATTTGTTTATTATTGCCATAATAATCAAATCCAGCCATTACACGCATCTGCTAAAGACATTGTAAGCTACTTACTACATTTGCAAAAGTCAAAGCTAGCTTTTTCATCCATTAAAATACATCTTACCGCAATTTCAGCTTATCTGCAATTTACGCACTCAGCTTCATTATTTAGGATACCAGTCATAAAAGCGTTTATGGAAGGCCTGAAGAGAATTATACCACCAAGAACACCACCAGTTCCTTCGTGGAACCTCAACATTGTCTTAACTCGACTCATGGTCCACCTTTCGAACCTATGCACTCATGTGAAATGCAATACTTAACATGGAAAGTTGCATTTCTAATTGCTATCACATCTCTAAGAAGAGTAAGTGAGATACAATCATTTACCATACAAGAACCATTTATTCAGATACACAAGCATAAAGTAGTCTTACGAACAAATCCTAAATTCTTACCAAAAGTCATATCACCGTTCCACTTGAATCAAACAGTAGAACTACCAGTGTTCTTCCCACAGCCAGATTCGGTAGGTGAAAGAGCACTACATACATTAGACATCAAAAGAGCGTCAATGTACTACATTGACAGAACAAAACAAATTCGGAAAACAAAACAATTATTTATTGCTTTCCAAAAACCTCATACAGGAAATCCAATTTCAAAACAAGGCATTGCTAAATGGATAGTTAAGTGCATTCAAACTTGTTATCTCAAAGCAAAAAGAGATTTGCCTATTACACCAAAGGCACACTCGACTAGAAAAAAAGGTGCTACCATGGCCTTTCTAGGAAATATTCAAATGACTGAAATACGTAAGGCAGCCACATGGTCTACGCCTCATACGTTTACCAAACACTACTGCGTGGATCTGTTAACGGCACAACAAGCCACAGTAGGCCAAGCAGTACTACGAACATTGTTTCAAACAACTTCAACTCCTACAGGCCTAACCACCGCTTTTGGGGAGATAACTGCTTACTAGTCTATGCAAAGCATGTGTATCTGCAGCTACACATGCCATCGAACGGAAAATGTCACTTACCCAGTGTACATCTGTTCGTGGCATTAGTCGCTGCAGATTCACATGCGCCCACCCGCCTCCCCGGGAGCCTGTAGCCGTTTAGAAGTTGATCTTGAACATTTGTAAATTTGTAAATACATCACTTTAAACTACATTATGTACATACATATTCACTCCATTGCATGGGCACTATTACTATAATACACAACTCCTACCTCACCCTCTGCGGGGAAAACAATCTAAGATGGAGTCGACGCCCATGCGCAATGGAGCCGAAATGGGAGGAGTCCCTCGATCTCGTGACTTGAAAAGACTTCTTCGAAGAAAAACAACTTGTAACACTCCGAGCCCAACACTAGATGGCGGGATGTGCAAAGCATGTGAATCTGCAGCGACTAATGCCACGAACAGATGTACATTGGGTATTGGGTAAGTGACATTTTCCATATTTATATATATATATATATATATATATATATATATATATATATATATATATATATTAGTTGTTCAGGCAATTGTTATTCAGGCACAACTGTTGTTTAGACAGTAGTTATTCAGTAGTTAGTTGTAGAGACTTTTTAGTTGTTTAGCAGTAGTGGTTTAGGCTATAGTTGTTTAGGACCTAGTTGTTCTGTCACATATTCTATATGAAGTGCACAACAAACCAAAGTATCGCTGGAACCTACTTAATATTCGAGTCTAGCTCTCTACATTACAATTTTCTAATAAATGTTATATCCCAAAATTATGGACCCTGAGAAAGGTCGAGTAGCCCTGCTCAGATTTCGAATGCACTCAGTGTGCAGCATAAGGACCTCACACCACTGGGGTATCTCCCTCTGACACGACAGCGCAGACACTTTTCAGAGCACTACTGCCAAGACAAATATTCTCCACTTCTTTTCGTCACTATGTTTCAACTTTTGTGGACCCCATTCCGAAATGGTGGCAAACTGGAGAAATAAGTGCAAGCTGGAAGATGTCACCTATTAAGTGAGCAAATTGACACTGCACGCCACAGGAATCCATTTAAACGGGATACAGTTGGCAATACGATATTTACTCAGGTATTGTCCACTCCCATACGTTTCCTTCTCTAAGTCATAGTGCAGTTTTTTTATGAGTTGCTTCGAAAACCCAGGATAATGAGAGCTTCTAGTTGCAAGCATACCTGCAATTACTGGATCTTGCCTTTACTTCTATGTAAACTCTGCTACTGATGCCTCAACGTATAATTTTAAAAGCCCCTTCTTTCCTCTGCAAGTGGGGGCCTGTGTGTCCTCACATAGTAGGAAATACAGCTGAGTGAAAAGACTCCCCTTGCCCGATCGCATGTCTTTTGCCTCATTTAGATACAAGCATTCGCTATGCAATGGGTCTTGCTTTTCCTCGTGTTAGAGCTATTAGCATTGTAAATTCCTAACTGGATTCTTCTTGCCACATAAATTGAAAATGAAAAGTAAAACAGCTGACATAAGCAAGTCAATCCAAAGTGCTACGCCCGCCATGAGCTTGAGTGCGAAGGAGCAACACAAAAGGAAAAAGATGTTCACTTGCAGTCAAACATATCGGCAAAAGCTAAATTATCCATGTAACAGGGTCAGTGTCCAAGATGATAACCAAACCGCCCCAACGAGGAACAGACCTAAAGCATTTAACAATGTCATCAAAGGATTTTTGAAAGGCAAGGCCACGAACAAATGAAAGTGATGGGCGTGAGGTGGGCGTGGTTAAAAGCCCAAATAGATACCAATACGTTGGAAAAGCAACACGTTGCTATTCTCGACCTTAAAAGGGTGAATTGAGAATCGATAGTGAAGGTTTAAGGAGGACATTGAATGAGAAAAGGATGGTAAATGGAAGAAGTTGAACAGTGAATGGCCGATTGGAGGGTGTGGGTTTAAATGGTGGTTAGAGTAAAGGTTGAAGAAAGGGAGAAAGGGAAAAGATTTGGGGTGAGGGAAGGGCTGGCGGGGCGGCATTAAAAGGGTGAATGGAGAAGGGTAAATGGATGGTGCGTAAATGTGTGAAGAGTTAGTGAAATGGGAATAGTAACGTACGGGTCACTAGAGGGTGCAGGGTGAATTGAGAGATGAGAAAAAGGTAGACAGAGGAAAAATGTCAGAATCTATGAATAGAAAGGGTAGACGGAAGAGAGTAGTCAGGGAATGATGGTGGTTAAACTGACAGTGAATGGAGGGTGAAAGGTAATTAGTGAATGGAGAAGAGTAAATGGAGGTTGAACAGAAGAATATAAAGAGTTATTGCGGGTACAAACTATATGAAGGAGGTGAACTGTGAATAGATTGTTTATAGAAGGCCATTAGTGGAGAATGAGTGCGCCATCACCCCAAAGTAGATTTTTTACATAGACTGTTATACCAATTACAAAAGTGTATTGATGGAAGTAACTGCTTACTTCAGTCAGGTTTCAGAACTGAACACGGTGTAGCAAGTGCTCTTCCTATCCTGTGGCATGACGCCCTCTAGCTTCCTGAAGACATCACAGGGTCCTTATGGTCATGTAGGACCTGTCTGCAGCTTTCAATGCTGTACCACCCTCTCTGGCTGGAGAGACAGTCTACAGTGCAGATCATAGCACACTTAGATGGTTTGACCCTTATCCATAAAATCGTATTCAGAGAATTGCATTAAGCCCATTTTGCTCCCAGGAAATGCATACTGAATGTAGGGTGCCTCACGGCTCTCTGTTCTCATCATCCCTTCATCGCTTCCCTCGGCATCTTCAGGGAGTCACTGGTGGATGTTCAATTTTACCAGCTGACTTGTTAGTGTATAAAAGAGTCACATTATTGCACCTATTTTCACATCTTCCAGAAGCCCTTCTTTGAAGTTGGTGCTTGGGTATGCTGCATTTTGTCCAGATAATTTAATATTTCTACCCATTACAAAGGAGCTGCTATTATTAACTTTGCAACTAAGGCCTTTTCTCACTTTTCTATCTTCAGTATAGAAACCTGAGGCACAGATGTGGCCGTAAAGTCCTGGAAGAATTTTTGCAGTGGGTTTATTTGGTGAATTCACACTGGTTACCGATCGGAGACACTGACAATTAAAACGGAGACAGAATTTAAATGTGTCAACAGTGTATCGTCTAATTACCTGGAGAACATATACAAGTGACCCCTGTTATAGAACTCTTTGCCTTACGGGAGAAAGTACATCTTTAACTTTAGTCAAAAAGTCCCTTACAGTATAACTGTCCTAGATGACCAACGCCAATATGCCGTCAGATAGCGTATATGATATAAATGCCTCAATGAGGAAATATGGAATGTTTTTTTACGTCTGGCATGGAGACAACTTTAGTGGTTTCATCAGTCTCATATTACCCCCCAACCCCCTCCCCACCCAAAAAATATATACATACATATATAAATGCATACAAGGGATTTGTCAGCTTTCTTCATCCATTGGCTTTTTCAAGTGTCATTCACTTTGTGCCTCCTCCCTGCACTGCAGTGGCCAACAGGCCAACCCAATTAATCTGTTCGCCGTCTTGCACTGTGAGAGTCAGCATTTTTTTCATAATAACATGTGCACAACCATCTGTAAAGGAGTGCACTTAAGCACCTGGGCTGGTGAGCCTGTACTTATGAAGAACTCCTTTATTTCAATACTTTTTATAATTTTGGAGTTTTTTTGCATATTACATATTTACCAAAAAGAGACCAATCGGCTTTGCCTGTGCTTGTTTAATCTAGAAAAAAAGGCCAGAATGATCACTTCTGCTAGGTCTTCAAGGGGAACATACTAGATATGGCGGTGCCTGGACTGGTGAAGTCAACAGCCCAGACCATGGCTGAGGACATCAGAGTGTGTGTGTATGTGGTACGTCTACAGCACAAACTGAGCCAAAAAGCAACAGAGCGCTTACAGGGTCAACGACAAGAATAAAGTAAATTAGTGATAGAAGCGGTAGCTGGTTTGGGGGTGATTAATGCTTGGTGATGTAGTGTTCTTTAAAGAGGTGTGTCTTCAACTGTTTTCTAAATTGAAGTGGCAGTGGTGCGGTCCTGATGACCCAGACCTGTAGAGTGGTATTCCTGCGTTAGCCGAAGGGCGTTGTGTATTGGTAGAAAACTCTACTGTGAAGGTCGGTGCGAGAAAATAGCAATAGAACAATCCCAAGAAATGTCTCTACACATCTGTGAATTCTTGTGTCTTAATCTAGTAACAGCAGTGGACATGCTGTTTATAATTAGTAATCCATGACCATAAGTGCTGGAAATAGCGGTGCTGGAGGTGCTGCAGCACCCCAAACTAACCAGCTCGAGTTCCGAAGATAAATGAGCAATGAAGATTAATATTTTTTTTTTTTTTATAGTGTCACATTTGATGTGCGGACAAAGATGATCAAATGTCAGGCTGTGTCCATGGAGACTAGTGTTGACTTTTCTTTCTCTGATTGCAAAGTGAGAGCATTCTGTAAAGTGGATAGTGCAGCAGTGTTACTGGTGTTAGAGGAAAGGCTGAAGGATGTTGCTTTTTCTAACAAAATGTAAATACCTATAGATGAGCTATACAAATATTTCAAAATATGTCGGCACTTAGGAAAGAACAAACTAAGCACTTTGTTGGTAATTCTGAAGTGTAATGGAAACAAAGATTTTAATAGAATCAAAACAAATAGTGATGCCCACATGACAAATATTTTCTGAAACCCGGTTTCCAGACATGAACTTTTGTACGCTATATAGTTTTATAAGTAACACTATGTCTATGCAAATTTAGTGGCCATTTAAATGGAAAATGTGCTATTTATAAATGTCAATGAGTTGCCATTCCATGCTTCAGTGATATACTTGTGACAATGTGCTCCAAAATTCACCACCAGCTACATACTGCACCTTTACCGCTCTCTTGCTGAGTGAACATGGCTCATTTGCTGCACTTGTTCTTTGTGTGAACCTTGAACTTTTCTTAGTCTCTATGGGTTCATTGATATAAAATTGATGGCAACACCCCCACTCTGAAAATTGTTTCAGCGCCACTGCTTATGGCTCTTCAAGTTTTTCTTTCTGCTTGTTCAAACTTTGGGGAGGAAGTCTAGGGGCGTCGTTGAAGAACCATAGAGAATTTCTCCGCTGCATACATTTCAGTCGCCTTCCAGAGTGCTGAAGCACATTCTCAGAGTTCAGTGTTGCTGTCAAAATTCAAATGAAGCATTGCTGTTTGTGAGACAGTGAGGAGATGACGGCCAATAAAGAAATTGCAGAACCAAAGATTTAGGAGTATTTAACACTGAAGATATGGTGTTCTGAGCCTTATGTACTTCATGTACTTCAAAGCTTAAAGCACAGAGTTTTCCGATCTGTACTAGGCTGAAGATTTACTTGGAAATAAAGATTTATATTCGTGGCATATGTGTCTGTAAGATACACATGCACCACTCCATGTTGGTCACCAACCTCCAATCGTTTGAGTCAAAAATGACCAGCCACTGAGTTATTTAAAGTGCCAGTTAAAGCAAGGGTAGTTACACGTAGAGAAATGTAAGGCCTTCCCTAATGACCCTCCATACATACAAGGTCAGTTACCTCGTGACTCTCTAGTTGTGCTTACAGTTAGAAAATGGGTTAACACACAGGACACAGGTGATGCTCCCCCTCCAGAACGGGGAGCAAGAAAATTGATGCCAGGGGCAAAAGGGTAGCAGCACAGGCTGCTAAGCAGTGGTGCATTGATATATCCATCAGTCTACTATCCTGGTATGACTGAGCCCATTGGGATAAGATGGTGAACCTCATCCAACATCTCCCAGAGCAGAACCACAGGAAGGGACAGGAATTTGTAGCGAGGGAAAAATGATCTCTAATACCAACATCCTTTGTGCACTGGCTGCAGCTGACACAGCTGCTCGTAGCATAACAACAGCATCCTCTTGCATCACCATGCATGACTGCGCATGTCTGGTTTTAAATCGGAGATCCAGAAGCAACTTTTAAATGTACCCTCCTATGGACAGCATCTCTTCGGCCCTCAGGTTGACAAGACACTAGAGAATATAAAAAAAACACCGACACTGTAAAAGCGATGGGTGCCCTAAAGACACCCATTGCATGTGGCTCCTTTCAAACTCACTCAGAGACCATCAAACATTTCTCACCACCAACAAAAAATATCCACAGAACTATTGCAACTCCTTCAGGGGGAGATACAGGCCCTTTCCACAACACCGTGGAAAGGGGGTCTATTCCCTGTATTTTCTCATCCCCAAGAGGGACCACACCCTCAGACCCATTGGCCCCTCAGAAAATACATTCTGATGAAGCACTTCCACATAGTAACTCTACAATACGTCATACCACTACTCCTGCAAGGCGACTCCATGGCCGCCCTTGACCTGAAGGATGCCTGCTTCCACATACCCAGATATCGAAGATACCTGAGGTTTGTGGTGAGTGGACAACATTACCAGATCAAAGTACTTCCAGCTGGTGTTACCATAGCCCCAAGGATCTTAGCCAAATGTCTGGCCGTGATAGCAGCTCATCTCAGAAAAAGCTGCATCCTCTCGTTTCTGTATCTGAACACCTGGCTGATCAAGAGTGCAATGCACAAACTATGCTTAGTGCACACTCAGGCCACCATCCAGACCTTACACGGTCAGGGGGTCACTGTCAATCTTACCAAATCCCACCTCCATCCCCCTCAAATGCAGCCCTTCCTTGGGGCCTCCCAAGACTCATGGGTGGGGAAAGCTTTCCCCAGTCCACCACAAGTGCAAGCCTTCCAAAACGTGCTGCCTCCTTTTCAGATTGTCAGGTGACAGTCACAACTGTCATGCGATTGTTCAGCATGATGGCATCTTGCATAGCGATAGTTCCTCCCCCCAGACTGCACATGCACCCATTGCAGCAGTGCTTAGCAGCACAGTGGTCTCAAGCTGAGGGTCATCTAGAGCATCTAGTGTTGGTGTGGGGCCGCACACATCATTCTCTGATGTGGTGGAACACAAACAACCTATTGCAAGGGCAGCCTTTCCTCGACTCAGTTCCACAAGCGACCATCACCACGGACTCCTCAACCACCGGCTGGAATACACCGGCAGAACGAGCATCTCAATTACCTCACCATTCAGGAGAAGTGTATGTCTACCCAGCAATCCCTCCACATCAACCACCCAGCGCTGCTGGCCATACAGCTTGCTCTCTGGACATTTCATGCTCTCATACAGAACTAGACAGTCCTGATATCCACTGGCAGAATGATTGCCATCTTTTACTTCCAAAACCAGGGGGGCATACTTTCAACACAGCTGTCCAGTGTAATCCAGGGCATCTGGGGGTAGGCAATACCACACAATACATCTGCTCATCCAACAAATTCCTGAGTTGGGCAACAATATGGCAGACTTGCTCAGCAGGATGCATCAACAGGTCCACAAATGGGAACTCAACCGTCAGGTTCGGCTCTAGAACGTCTGGCTTTAGGGGCTCCCACAAATAGATCTGTTCACCACTGCAGAAAATACAAAATGCCCAAACTTTGCTGCCAGGCTACCATCCATGGGCAATGCACTGTGGAGGAACTGGTCAGCGATATTAGCCTATGCTTTTCCTCCTCTCCCACTCCTACCATTTGTCTGCAGGCTGAGGTAGACATACCTCACTCTCATCCTAATGGCACCAACCTGGGCCCTCCAGCCATGGTACACCAAACTGTTCGAACTCTCTCTAGCTCCTCATGAGAAGCTACCCAAAAGGTCAGACCTTCTCACACAAAATCATGGTACTCTCTGTCATCCCAGCCCTCAGCAGCTCAACCTGACGACCTGGCACTTGAGGTCCTAAAGTTTTGTTATCTTAACTTCCCAGAGGAGTGTATGTCTATTCTCAAAAAAGCATGTAGTCCCACTACCAGGGCCTGCTATGTAGCTAAATGGAAACGTTTTGTGCATTACTGCCTTCCCCAAACATATCAATGCTCTCACAGCATCAGTACAAGGCATTGTTTGTTACCTACTCCATCTGCAGAAGTCAGGCTTTGCTTACACTTCCATTTGGATATATCTTGCTGCTGTAGCTGCCTACTTGCAGAATAGGCAATATGCTTCATTGTTCAGAATACCAGTCATTGAAACCCTTAGGCAAGGCCTCAAAAGGGCTTTCCCACCTCGGGCTCCTGCTCCTGTGTTAAACCTGACTGTAGTCCTTACAAGACTCATACGCCCGCTTTTTTGAACCCCTTCAATCTGTCCATTCCAGTTTCTTCCCTGGAAGGTGAAACTGTTATTTACCCTGTAAGCATGAGGTTTTGGTATGTGGTGTTGTGGTGTGGTATGCGCCCACTGTCCTCCCCAGTCACCCGACCTTGTTGAAGATACTCTTCTTGTCGCTCACTGACCCTTTGTTGCTGTTGCACCTGTATTATAATTTTTCATTCACAAACGCATTTTGTTTTATCACTTTTATATGTTTAAAGCACATGGCGGACGTATGCCAGGGCAAAAGTTTTTTGTTTTTCTTATGCACTTATTTGCATAAAACAGGACCAATGTGCCATGATTACACCAATGTGCAGTATGATGGACAGCAGTAAAATCACATATTGCATGTAGCAAACAAATATGTTGCATTTTGACTCTTCCTGCCTTTGGCCTTACTCATGTAGTACCATTGGAATAGATCTGCCATAGTTGCGAAGTGTTAGTAAACTAAAACCGACGAGTGCTGGATGAAATACCCATTTCTGATTTGAAACAACTTGGCGTTAAAATGGAGGAGCATTCCTATTTGCAGGAGGTCTTTATCCTTACCACGGTAGGGAGGAGGGGTTGCGGGTCATCTGCCCAGGATATCTCTCAGATTGACTGTCAACATCTCCTAAACTAGGGCACATATTCACCACTTTGTCTCTGCCTTTCCATAGGTCTTTGTGAAAAGCCACTTTGACTATGACCCCGGCACTGATAACCTCATCCCTTGTAAGGAGGCAGGGTTAAAGTTCACCGCTGGAGACCTGCTGCAGATTGTGAACCAGGACGACCCCAACTGGTGGCAGGTAAGAGCAGCCTGCCCAAACCAGGCATAGCCTTTCTGCAGCCATCTTTACTAAACTCATCAGGTGCATGGTGCCCGACTTCACCCCTCTCAAATGCTTGCTATTGTGCTCCCTGCCTCCTCAGTATTAGTCCGGTACTCTTTACGATCACCATCCTCACTATTAAAATTATCTGCATCAATAATCCGCCCTCATTACCAGCTCGACCCTCCTCACCATCCCTTCCCCATCATCAATAGTTTTAGCATCTTTATAAACGCACTAATCTTCGCCATTAAGCTTATCCTCATTACCTCTCCGTTCTCGTTATCACCCCTCACTTCATTGTCATCGCCATTGGTAACAATAGCCACAGACAATAATACCCGTAATTTAGATTATGTGACATTTCAAAACATTTGTAGTGCTGCAATTAACAGCTGTTCACACTGCCCACTTAAATTCTACTGAAAGTATTAATCTTGTCTGTATGACATTAATGTTGCAACTGAGGTATGCAATGAATCCTTTATTACCCTCGTAGTTGATCACATACCCGCATTTGATTACATTTCCCTTCCTTCTTATATGCTTTTTCTTTTTTACTTTCTCTCTTATTGTTAGTGTCAGGAGCTCATTATTTCCTAAGTCCCCATTGCAGTGTTGTTCTTGTTACATCATCCACCTTGTGAATGATTTACTATATTGTCCTTTATATTTCCATTCTTGTTACTGTTGTCCTTGTCATTGACCCACATACTCCTTGCTGTCCCTATTCTCAATTGAATCTCCATTTTCATTAAAACATGTCTTAATTAAAATTCTCATCTTTGTGACAGCCCCCACCCTTAATTGCTGTTTCAGAAGCACATTGCGTCCTACTTAAGTTTCTAACCTGTGTTACTACGCCATCTGTGCGACGGGCGGTGAGCACAGAAGTATCTTCCACCACTGATTAAAGAAGAAGTGCCTCTACAGAACCAGCTGCTACCACAGACATTTTTTGTTCAACTGGGAAGACCTATGCACTCTTACCCAGTGCTCTTCCCTCAGGAATCCTCGCCTGTGCACACAGATGTCTACAAACAAGCAACCAACCTTGTTACTGTACCCAGTAGTCCCACCCCATGCAAAAGTATTTGGTTACACAGGGTGACCTTTGTTACTCTTCCAGCCCCAATCAACACATAGGTTTATATCAACAGAACAGTGTAAAGTGTGCATGAACATTGACTGCATACAGCATAAGTATTTTTTGTGACTGCCATGGACCCATCCTGCTGTCGTGCAGGAAAGAGTGGTTGTGGGTTGGTTTGTGCTATGTATGAGTTAAGCGAGATGCTCCCATTTCTCAGTGGTTGTTTATTGCTCTAGGCCTGCCATGTGGAAGGAGGAAGCGCTGGCCTGATACCTAGCCAGCTCCTTGAGGAGAAGAGGAAAGCATTTGTAAAGCGTGACCTGGACCTGACTCCCACTTCGGGTAAGCTTGACCATTCCATTCCACATCACACCATAAACCCCTCATTTAGCCAGCTCCAGATGTAGTAGACGTGCCCCAGGATTGGAACCCATGCATTCCCCACTGCCCATATTTGCAGTTAGTGCTCCGCTAATCCTATTCCCTTCTATACTGAGACTTTTGTATTATGGAGATCCATATGTTTGCTAAGTATCATTACTCAACGAACCTGTATTCACTGTTCTTTCTATATCTCTTTCCTCTTTCCTTCTGGTAAGTATCAGATGCAAACCCTTTTTACTTGGTCCAGGGAGAAAACTCACCACTTAGCCAGGCTCAAACCTTTATGTAATCTGTCATTTATGTAGCAGGATATTTTTTATAACACCAGACCCCGTGGATGATGTTGTTCTAATGAGTAAACCTTGGGGGTTCTTGCCTGATTTTGAAAGCCTTTAGATTTACTGCTGTTTCCAAGCAGTCCTTTCGCCAGAAGTGCCCGCCTTAGGGAAACGATGTATCAATTATTAGATATCATGTGTTACGCAGAGATTCTTTAATGTCTTAAACATATACAGAAATCGACCTCCTTTCTTTCTATGTGTTGCATTCGAAGAGCCCTCAGTAGATATTGCTGGCTGCATTTCTGTAGCACACCTGCCATTTGTGTGGCATTATAGTGCCAAAGAGTGCTCTTTCCATATGTATAAATCCAGTGAATGTAGAAACTACTGTGTTATGTTTGTGTTTATATATTTCTCAAATGTATTGCTTTTTATAGAGCTAGACCTATCAATGTAGGGTGTCCAGAGAGCTGTAACTCGTGCCCTTGCCATGCACTGCTAATTACTCCACATATTACATCAGTCGTGACATCTCCTTTGACATCATTGATAATGTCACTACAACATTTGCAATAAAATTATTGACGACAAAACTGTGCATGGCAGGGGCGTGAGTTATAGTTACCACAGAGTGAGATAAGTCTAACTACAACTGCTGAATTTCTATGGTTTTGTGTTTGTAAAATCTTAACCTAACTATAACGTCCATGTAACTTTTGTTTTTTTAGTAAATTTCGTTTTTTGTTTCCTAACTATAATGTTTCAAATGTGTTTGTGTATATACATATATTTTATCTACTGGCGTTCACCAGTAGGTAGTTATAGCTAGGAGCTAGTTTCTATTGAAAAAGCGTTTTTTGACTTGCCTATATCTTTGGCACAGTTTGATGAATCTTCACGAAATCTTTGCAGAAAAAGGGCTGCAAAGAACCTTGTTGTTCATGGAAAGTTTTGGGGTGAACCATCAAGCCGGGGCAGAGAAAAAAGGGTGGGGGGACAAAAAAGTGTTTCCCATGTTAATTTCCATAGAGATATTAGACAAAACTACAGCTGGAACCGCTGGATGGAATTGCACCAAATTAGGCAGAAAGGTAGCTGTTGGTTCAGAAAGTGCTCTTTCTCCTATTTGGTGTAAATCAGTTCAGTAGTTTTTGAGATGTTAAAGGAAAACCAACTTTGTTTATCTAGGCGAGCTAAGGCTTCGTGAATCCTCCCGATCTTGTGCATAGATCTGATTGGCTGCCAACACTTCAACCAGGAAGTGTTGGCAGCCATTTTGAGACGTCTCAAAAACAAACAAAAGAAAACCAATAAAAATAGCATTTGGAAGAAACATGGTCATATACCCATGCCCTAGAGAGCATAACCACATGAAGAGAATGGCAGAGAGCATTGCAGTGTAACCGTATATTCAGCCCCTCGAGGGCATAGTGTATTATATATTTTCAGTCCTAGCAGGCCCGCTAGAATATTATAACAAACAAGGCACTTTGAACACAACCTACTCCTAGCTGTAAAACAAAAGTTCCAGTCTTGAGAAAGCTTAAAAAGACATTGAATGGTGAGAGATGTTATGATGTTTGGGTCCCTCCAACCCAGCGTGGGGACCCAGAAGATGACTTTGACAGAAAGAGCACCTGGTGTTGAACGTCTTGGTGGTGGTCCCATTGTCCTAGGACCACCACAGGCTGAGTTATGGGCACAAATGTGTTGCCAAAGGAATGCCCCTCAAACCAGTATGGGGTTCGTTTCCCCTAAGTGCTCTGAATATTGTAGTATCTGGCTCTCCCAATGTGCCGGGGAGAGCTGCGTTGAGGATTTCCCTTGTGTAGTTTCTAGTTAAAAGGCGCCAGTTTGTATATTTTTCAACTGCTAAACTTGGAAAGAATTTAGGAATGGGGCTGAAAATTTGAATGACTCCTATTCTCAAATTGGTAACAGTGTGAGTAATGCGCTTGTCAGTGGTACACTGAACACTAGTTGTGTCAGTAAATGCTTCTGCGCCGCACAGAGGTAGTATGCGCTGTACACATGCTATACTAATGTAGTACAGGCATCACACACAGAGTGCAGCATAAGGGAGAGGATGTGGTGTAAAGGCCAGAGATGCCGACTTTGGAGCTGGGGAACCAGGATCAAGTCTGAAAATAGGTTCAACTTCCTGTGATTCTGAGCAAATCACGTAATCTCCCCGTGCCTACCAAAAATGAATGCGTCTTGTATAACATAACTGCTGCTCATGTAAAGTGCTTTAGTTTTCACGTTGAGTTTGCGCTACATAAAAAAGAAGCCCCCACACAGCTTGCAGCTTTTGTCAGGAGCAAACACCGCAAAGAAATAGCAAGATGCCCAAAAACAAGGAAGAGGAAGAAACAACATACCACCATGGAGCGCTGAGCGCAGAGGCAAAATTAAAAAGTAGTGCATCAGCACAAAGGTATTGTAACAGTCTCCAAGGTGCTAACAAAACAGCCTCAAGGCGGGGCAAACGTAAAGCATTTGCCTAACAAACCAAAGGAATTTTGGAAGGCAGGCCAAGGAACGAATGAAAGTGATGGGCATGTGATGGGCATGGTGAAAGCCCACAGAAGTAGATTTTAACATGTCAAGAGACAGCACATGTGCGCTTCCTAGGCTCCACCTAGAGAAAAAGGGGCAGAGTACATTTACTCTATTCCCCTAGCTATGGTCCAGGGGTCCCCCAGAGGTTTCACCCAGGGTTCAAAGGCATTTTATTTTTAAATTCACAGTGAAATTCACAAATTGAAAGTGGCATAAGGGGCCAGGGTGAAGGTACTCTGATCCCAGGGGTGTGATATAGGTGTGTTTTAGGTGCTAATTATGTGTTTAAAATAATTTTGCTTCATCATGCGTGATAATTCTCACGAATTATTTGCAAATATGGAAACATTTGAAAGAAAAGCCACAGACTCATTCATACACTAATTCATTCACTCATACATGCACTCAGAGACACCTGCATTCACTCACACACCCACTCAGACACTCATGCACCCCCTCACACCCACTCAGACTCACACACCCACTTTCAGACCCACTCAAACACTCACACACCCACTCACAGATCCACTGACAGAGACAGGCCCTGTGGCCAACCTGCGCTGCCCACAGCCGAAGGACGTGTGTGGCGTGGGGGTGGGTGGTAATAAGGGCTTGGCTGCAAGGCTTGGCTGCAAGGCGTGGCTGCAAGGCCGGGCTGTAGGCCTGGCCTTGTGACTAACACCCGCGGCTCATGGCCAAAGGCCGTGCGCAGCGGGGGTTGGAATAATGTATAGTAATTAAAATTGGTTTACGTTGAAAAACACAGTGAAAATCACTGAAAAAAACAAAGGTTAAAGGGAATTTATAGTTAGGTTCTGAATTTGCTAGTACAAAACCATAGAAATTCAGCAGTTATAGTTAGAGTCTTTTAAGTAACTATAACACATGCCCTAAAGTAATTATAACTTGCGCCTTCGCCATGCACAGCTAATGACTCAACATATTATATCATTGATGAGAACTTGTATGGCATCTTTGATATAATCACTGCAACATTTGCAGTAAAAATTATTGATAAGAAAACTGTAAAAGGCTACAGGGACGTTATAGTTAGGTTCTGAATTTACTTGTACAAAACCATAGAAATTCAGCAGTTATAGTTAGAGTTCTTGTAAGTAACTATAACTCGCGCCATTCACAGTTTTCTTGAACTTGCCAGCGCAACATGTTTTTTGAAAAGTTTTGTGAAGATTTGTCAAAAGTTGCCAAAGATATAGGCATGTCAAAAATCACTTTTTTTATGGAAACATAACTATAACTACCTAGTGGCGATATATATATATATATATATATATACATATGTATATATATGTTCGATGGCACGTGTAGCTGTAGATACACATGCTGTGCATTATCCTGCCATCTAGTGCTGGGCTCGGAGTGTTACAAGTTGTTTTTCTTCGAAGAAGTCTTTTCGAGTCACGAGACCGAGGGACTCCTCCCTTTCGGCTCCATTGCGCATGGGCGTCGACTCCATCTTAGATTGTTTTCTTTCCGCCATCGGGCTCGGACGTGTTCCTCTTTGCTCCATGTTTCGGTTTGGAAAAGATAGTTATCGGAAAATTCGACGGTATTGTTTGCGCTCGGTACCGGGTTAGTGCTAGCACATCGACACCAAAGAAAGAAGAGCTCCGGCAGCCCTTCGGGGCTTCCACTCCTCGTGGGGCCTGGTCGGCCCGACTGCGTCCATCTTCAAGGCTCATGGAACGGACCCCCTTCCGCTTCTGCCCCAAATGGCACGCTAAGTATCCTTATACAGACCAACACTTGGTCTGTAATCTGTGTTTGTCCCCCGAACACAAAGATGATACGTGCGAGGCCTGTCGGGCATTTCGATCCAAGAAGACACTGCAGGATCGTAGAGCTCGAAGACTTCAAATGGCGTCGACACCGGCCGGACACCCCGACGTCGAAGAAGAGGAGACATTCTCCATTCCAGATTCGGACTCGGACGAGCCCGAGAGTGAGCAGCCTACGAGGCAACAAACCGTGAGTAAACCAGCCCCGGCAAAAACTCACTCGAAAATCATGAAGGCCCAGGGGACGCCACCGCCAACAGGCCATGGCTTTACCCGAAAACACGGTGACCAAACATCGGCACCGAAAAAGGCCTCCCAGCAGCCGAAGACATCCGACTCCGGTCGAGATACTGGCTCCGAACAGACTCAGCACCGAGATACCGGCTCCAACCAGACTCGACACCGAGAGATTGGCACCCCGAAAGCCAAAAAGGTTTCCTCGGAACCGAAAAAGACTGCTGAAAAGGTTTCGGTGCCGAAACATGCAGCCTTGGAGCCGAAACACAGCTCCTATACAGACGAACAGGGCCTTTTCTCACAATTACAAGGCCACAGGTTTGAACAAGAACTGGGCATGGGAGAGCCAGACCATACCCAGAGGAGGCTCCATATACAAAAAGACACGGGGAAAATCAGAACTCTTCCTCCAATAAAAATGAAGCGGAAGCTCGCATTCCATGAGGTGGAAATGCAACCAAAAGCAAAAGTGGCTAAAGAAAAAACACCACCACAGTTTTCTCCACAGCCATCGCCACCGCACTCGCCACATCTGTCCCCAGTGGCACCACCCCCAATGATGCAGTCACCAACGCACACAGGGATGAGCCAAGATGACCCGGATGCATGGGATTTGTATGATGCACCGGTCTCAGATAATAGTCCGGAATGCTACCCGGCAAGGCCATCACCACCGGAGGACAGTACTGCTTACATGCAGGTGGTTTCCAGGGCAGCTACTTTTCATAACGTAGCATTGCATGCGGAGCCCATGGAAGATGACTTCATGTTCAATACCCTGTCATCTACGCACAGCCAATACCAAAGTCTGCCAATGTTACCAGGCATGTTAAAACACACCAAACAGGTGTTTCAAGACCCAGCCAAGAGCAGAGCCATCACACCTATGGTGGAGAAGAAATATAAACCTCCCCCTACGGACCCTGTGTACATTACACAACAGTTAACTCCTGATTCGGTGGTAGTAGGAGCAGCCCAGAAAAGGGCAAACTCACAAACTTCTGGAGACGCACCACCACCCGACAAAGAAAGTCAGAAATTCGATGCAGCAGGCAAAAGGGTGGCAGCACAGGCAGCCTATCAATGGCAAATCGCCAATTCGCAAGCTCTACTTGCAAGATATGACAGGGCACATTGGGACGAAATGCAACATTTCATTCAACACCTTCCCAAAGAGTTCCAGAAACGTGCCCAACAGGTTGTCGAGGAGGGCCAAACTGTCTCCAACAACCAAATAAGGTCGGCTATGGACTCAGCAGACAAGGCGGCCAGGACAGTAAACACGGCGGTAACCATTCGGAGACACGCGTGGCTACGTACCTCCGGATTTAAGCCAGAAATCCAGCAGACTGTGCTGAATATGCCTTTCAACGGACAACAATTGTTTGGGTCGGAGGTGGATACAGCGATTGACAAACTTAAGAAAGACACTGACACGGCCAAAGCCATGGGCGTGCTCTACTCCCCACAGAGCAGAGGCACTTTTAGGAAGCCGCACTTTGGAGGGGGGTTTCGGGCCCAGACCACAGAGCCTTCCACCTCACAAGTCAGACCCACATACCAGGGACAATATCAGAGAGGAGGTTTTCGGGCACAATATAGGGGTGGACAGTTCCCTAAAACAAGAGGGAAATTCCAAAGCCCAAAAACTCCACAAACTTAACAGTGACTCCAACGTCACAAACCCCCAACACACAACACCAGTGGGGGGAAGGCTCACAGATTATTACCAAAACTGGGAACACATAACTACGGACGCATGGGTCCTAGCCATTATCCAACATGGTTATTGCACAGAATTCCTACATTTGCCACCAGATGTGCCTCCAAGAGCACACAGCATGTCCAAACAACACTTACATCTGTTACAACTAGAAGTCCAAGCATAATTACAAAAGGAAGCAATAGAACTAGTACCCAACCATCAAAAAGGAACAGGTGTTTAATCCCTGTATTTCCTAATTCCAAAAAAGGACAAAACACTGAGACCCATATTAGACCTCAGAACACTAAGGGGGTCATTCTGGTCGGCGGGAGCACCGCCGACAGGCCGGCGGTGCCCCGCAGGGCATTCTGACCGCGGCGGTGCGGCCGCGGTCAGATGCGGAAAACCGGCGGTCTCCCGCCGGTTTTCCGCTGCCCTTCTGAATCCTCCATGGCGGCGGAGCGCGCTCCGCCGCCATGGGGATTCTGACACCCCCTACCGCCATCCTGTTCCTGGCGGGCCCCCGTAAGAGGGCCCCACTTTGTATTTCAGTGTCTGCTATGCAGACACTGAAATACGCGACGGGTGCCACTGCACCCGTCGCACCTTCCCACTGCGCCGGCTCAATTCTGAGCCGGCGTCCTCGTGGGAAGGATGATTTGCCCTGGGCTGGCGGGCGGCCTTTTGGCGGTCGCCCGCCAGCCCAGGGCAAATCCCAAAATACCCTCAGCGGTCTTTCGACCGTGGAGCGGTATTTTGGTGGGGGAAGTCAGAATCACCCCCTAAATCATTACATCAAATCAGATCATTTTCACATGGTAACACTCCAAGACGTGATTCCCTTGCTCAAACAACAGGACTACATGTCAACATTAGATCTCAAAGATGCTTATTTCCACATACCCATACATCCTTCCCACAGGAAATACTTGAGGTTCGTAATCTAAGGCGTGCATTACCAATTCAAAGTGCTACCGTTCGGCATCACAACAGCCCCAAGGGTATTCACAAAATGTCTTGCAGTAGTAGCTGCTCACATCAGAAGACAGCACATGCATGTATTCCCTTACTTGGACGATTGGTTAATAAAAACCAGCACTCAGCAACAGTGTCTTCTACACACAAACTATGTCATAGAAACCCTTCACAAGTTAGGGTTCTCTATAAACTATCAAAAATCACATCTACATCCGTGTCAAATACAACAATACCTAGGAGCAACAATCAACACACAAAAAGGGATTGCCACTCCAAGTCCACAAAGGGTACAAGCCTTCCAAAATGTCATACTAAACATGCACCCACCCAACACTATCAAGTGAGGTTTGTAATGAAACTCCTAGGCATGATGTCTTCATGCATAGCCATTGTCCCAAATGCAAGACTACACATGCAGCCCTTACAACAGTGCCTAGCAACCCAATGGACACAAGCACAGGGTCAACTTCAAGATCTAGTGTTGATAGACCGCCAAACACACTCCTCGCTTCAATGGTGGAATCCTATAAATTTAAACCAAGGGAGGCCATTCCAAGACCCAGTGCCTCAATACGTGATCACAACAGATGCTTCCATGATAGGGTGGGGAGCACACCTCAACCAGCACAGCATACAGGGACAATGGGACGTTCAACAAAGGCAATTGCATATAAACCATTTAGAGCTGTTAGCAGTGTTTCTAGCATTGAAAGCATTTCAACCGCTAATAGCCCACAAACACATTCTTGTCAAAACAGACAACATGACAACAATGTATTACCTAAACAAACAGGGAGGGACACACTCATCACAACTGTGTCTCTTAGCACAAAAGATTTGGCATTGGGCGATTCACAATCACATTCGCCTAATAGCACAGTAGATCCCAGGAATTCAAAACCAGTTAGCCGACAATCTCAGTCGAGATCACCAACAAACACACGAATGGGAAATTCATCCCCAGATACTACAAACTTACTTTCGAAGCTGGGGAACACCACAAATAGACCTATTCGCAACAAAAGAAAACGCAAAATGCCAAAACTTCGCGTCCAGGTATCCACACCCTCACTCCAAGGGCAATGCGTTATGGATGAGTTGGTCAGGGATATTTGCTTACGCTTTTCCCCCTCTCCCACTCCTTCCGTATCTGGTAAACAAATTGAGTCAAAACAAACTCAAACTAATACTAATAGCACCATCCTGGGCTCGCCAACCATGGTATACAACACTACTAGACCTGTCAGTAGTACCTCATATCAAACTACCAAACAGACCAGATTTGTTAACTCAACACAAACAACAGATCAGACACCCGAATCCAGCATCGCTCAGTCTAGCAATCTGGCTCCTGAAGTCTTAGAATTTGGGCATTTAGACCTTACACAAGAATGTATGGAGGTCATTAAACAAGCTAGAAAACCAACTACAAGACATTGTTACGCAAATAAATGGAAAAGATTTGTCTATTACTGCCATAATAATCAAATTCAACCACTACATGCTTCCGCAAAAAACATAGTAAGCTACTTATTACACTTACAAAAATCTAATCTAGCCTTTTTTCCATTAAAATACACCTCACAGCAATATCTGCCTATCTGCAGATTACACATTCAACATCACTCTTTAGAATCCCAGTCATCAAAGCATTTATGGAGGGTTTAAAAAGAATCATACCCCCAAGAACACCACCAGTTCCCTCGTGGAACCTCAATATTGTATTAACACGACTCATGGGTCCACCATTTGAACCCATGCACTCTTGTGAGATGCAATACTTAACCTGGAAAGTAGCCTTCCTAATAGCTATCACATCTCTTAGAAGAGTAAGTGAAATACAAGCATTTACTATACAAGAACCCTTTATACAAATACACAAACATAAAGTGGTTCTCCGTTCAAATCCCAAGTTCTTACCAAAAGTTATATCACCGTTCCACCTAAACCAAACAGTGGAACTCCCAGTCTTTTTTCCACAACCAGACTCAGTAGCTGAAAGAGCCTTACATACGTTAGACATTAAAAGAGCACTAATGTATTATATTGATAGAACAAAACAGTTTTGCAAAACAAAACAATTGTTTGTAGCCTTCCAAAAACCTCATGCAGGAAATCCAATATCCAAACAAGGCATTGCCAGATGGATAGTGAAATGTATTCAGACCTGCTATATTAAAGCAAAAATAGATCTACCTGTTACGCCAAAGGCGCACTCCACTAGGAAGAAAGGTGCCACAATGGCCTTTCTAGGAAATATACCTATGACAGAAATCTGTAAGGCAGCCACATGGTCTACGCCTCATACATTCACAAAACATTACTGTGTAGATGTGTTAACGACACAACAAGCCACAGTAGGACAGGCTGTATTACGAACATTATTTCAGACAACTTCAACTCCTACAGGCTAAGCCACCGCTTTTGGGGAGATAACTGCTTACTAGTCTATGCACAGCATGTGTATCTGCAGATACACATGCCATTGAACGGAAAATGTCACTTACCCAGTGTACATCTGTTCTTGGCATGAGACGCTGCAGATTCACATGCGCCCTCCCGCCTCCCCGGGAGCCTGTAGCCGTTATAAGTTGATGAAACTTGTACATTTGTAAATTTGAAAATATTTACTATTTTTATACACATTACATACATACATACTCACTCCATTGCATGGGCACTTTTACTATATACACAACTCCTACCTCACCCTCTGCAGGGGAAACAATCTAAGATGGAGTCGACGCCCATGCGAAATGGAGCGAAAAGGGAGGAGTCCCTCGGTCTCGTGACTCGAAAAGACTTCTTCGAAGAAAAACAACTTGTAACACTCCGAGCCCAACACTAGATGGCAGGATAATACACAGCATGTGAATCTGCAGCGTCTCATGCCACGAACAGATGTACACTGGGTAAGTGACATTTTACATATATATATATATATATATGTTCAATGGCATGTGTAGATGCTTTGTATATGTCCGGCATCTAATGTTGGACTCTGAGTGTTACAAGTTGTTTCTCTTTGAAGAAGGTTTTGGAGTCACGGGATCCAGGGATCTTTTCTCAGTAACACTGCGCATGGGCATCGAGTCCTTTGTTAGATTGTTTTCTTTCTGCCGTGGGTTTGGATGTGGTTCCTCTTGCTCCAGTGGATCTCGGTTCGGTATTTCTGAACTTTTTTTCTACCTTTCTATAATACCGTTGGTATTGTTTCGATCGTGTTTCCCATCTATACTTGATCCGATTTAGACAGTCAGGATCGAATTCTTGCCCTTAAAAGGGGCCTCGCTCTTTTAGGGCCTACTTCAATGTCAGGCTGATGGAAAAAACTCTGTTTCGATTCTGTTCACGGTGTCATGCAAAATTTCCATACACCAGCCAACATTCCGTGTGTAATCTCTGTCTATCTCCCGATCATCGAGAAGAGACTTGTGACGCCTGCATATCTTTTCGATCTAAAAAGACTCTGCAGGACTGTAGAGCTCGTCTTCTCAAAATGGCATCCAAGTCCACAGGAGACACACCTGATATCGGTGAAGAACACGGACAGGAAGAAGTTCGATAAGGGGCAGCATTTTCCATCCAAGACTCAGACTCTGATCAACACTCCGATTATGATAGCCATAACATACCTCATACGCAGTATGTGAGTACAACTGCACCACCTCACAAAGACACTAATAAAGACTCCAGCACTAGTTGTCAGTCCGCCACTACCTTCAGGCCATGGTCGGATCCGAAAAGCAAGTCTGGATGACCAACCTTTGGGTTCGGCGCAGAGAACAACGACTAAAGTGCATTTGGCATCAACCAAACAGGCTGCTACAGCTGTCTCTGTATTGAGTCGAAAATCAGAAGGGACATCTTCGGAGCCAACATTTTCAGTTCGAGTTAAGCACTCGATAAATAAACCTTCGGAATCGAAAGCCACAAGTAGCAAGCATACTACTTTTCAAGAATCTTTGGTCATACAACCTATTTTAGAGGTGATGGACGCTAATCAGCAAAAATTACACATTCAAAAGGGCACAGGAAGAATAATTGCTTCTCCTCCAATGTCCTTTAAGAGGAAATTAACTTTTCAGTACACCTTAAGGGATGCACCTCCACCAAAAAAAGTCTCCAAAGATAAAGAGCAAGAAGGGGCTACAAGACAAAACAGCCTTCATCACCTCATTCTCCTGTTCTTCCTTATACACTGCCACAACCACCATCACCCACATATGAAATGCAGTTGTCACCACACACAGCCTCACTCTCACCACACAGGGATGATTTTAGTGATAACCAGCAGAATATAGCTCCATGGGATATATATGATCCTGATCCCATTCTTCCAAATGATCCAAACTTGTATCCTGCTAGACCTTCCCCACCAGAAGACACTACTGCATATAACCAAGTTATAGTCAGAGCTGCTGCCTATCATAATGTGCAGATGCATACAGGTCACATAGAGCAAGATTTCCTCTTTGGCACATTAGCATCTACACACAAAGAATATCAATGTCTCCCAATGCTTCCAGGAATGCTCAGACATGCTTCTGACATTTTCAAAGAACTAGTAAAGGCCAGAATTATCACTCCAAGAGTGTATATAAAATATAAACCTGCACCCTCAGACCCAGTGTTTATTAAAACTCAGTTAACACCTAACTCAATTGTGGTTAGCGCAGCAAGGAAAAGGGTCAATAGTCAGTCCACAGGCGACGCCCCTCCTCCAGACAAAGAGAGCAAGAAAATAGATGCAGCAGGTAAAAGGCAGCTTCACAAGAAGCAAATCACTGGAGGATAGCCAAATCACAGGCTCCATTAGCCAGGTATGATAGTGCCCACTAGGATGAAATGGAACAACTGTTGCAATACCTTCCACCGTTGCACCAAAAAGGGGGCAACAAATAGTAACAGAAGGGCAGGCAATATCTAACAATGCTATTAAATCTGCTACAGATGCAGCTGATACAACAGGCAGACCAATCAACACCATGTAGAAGACATACCTGGTTAAGATGTTCAGGATTCAAACCTGAAATACAGCAAGCTGTTTTAAATATGCCCTTTGACAAGGAACATCTATTGGGCCCAGAAGTTGATACAACTATAGACAAACTGAAAAAGGATTCTGAAACCGCTAAAGCTATAAGTGCGTTATATACCAAACCCACTAGAGGGAATTTTCGTAGGCCAAAGTTTTGAGGGGGTTTCAAAGCAGCAGCCACAGAGACAGTAATTTCTCAACAAAAACAGTCTACACACTTCTACGTAAGAGGGTCATTTAGAGGTTCCTACAGAAGATCCAACAAATTAGGAAGAGGTAAACCATCTTCTTCCAGAGGTTCCTCTACCCCAAATAAACAGTGACTTTCTCATCTTTCCCACAGAGCACACATATCCTGTGGGAGGACGACTGGTAAATTTCAATCCACAATGGCATAACATCACTACAGACCAGTGGGTTCTGTCCATTATCCAACACGGTTATTGTCTAGAGCTCATTTCCACTCCACCAGACCAGACATTCCCCCTCATTCACATAGGCTTAGTCACTCTATTGAAACAGGAGGTATAATCATTGCTACCACTAAAAAGAGCCATAGAGATAGTACCTGCATCCCAACAGGGGTCCGGAGTATATCCACTATACTTCCTCATACCAATGAAAGACAGTACTCTAAGGCCAATTTTAGATCTCAGACCCCTCAATCTATACATCCTTTCAGAACACTTTCATATGGTCACTCTACAAGACGTCATGCCCCTACTACAAAAGCAGGATTACATGACACCATTAAACCTCAAAGATGCTTATTTCCACATTAACATACATCCAGCTCATCGTAAATATCTAAGATTTTTCATAGCAGGAAAGCACTACCAATTCAAAGTGCTATCATTTGGAGTAACAACAGCACCAAGGGTGTCCACCAAATGCTTAGGAGTGGTTGCAGCATTTCTCAGAAGACAACACATACAAGTCTTCCCATATCTAGACGACTGGCACATAAAGGCCAGTACAATTCAAGTTTGTCAAGAACATACTCATTGTACCATAGATATCTTACACAATCCAGGATTCACAATCATTTACCACAAATCTCACCTGAAGCCATCACAGTTACAACCGTATCTGGGAGCAATTCTGAACACTCAATCAGGATTAGCGTATCCAAACTCAGTAAGGATTCAAGCATTTCACAATCTCATATCTCAACTTCAAAACAGCCACACTTATACAGTAAAGCAAGTGACCAAACTATTGGGATTGATGGCTTCATGAATAGCCATAGTCCCCAATGCAAGACTGCC
Source organism: Pleurodeles waltl (assembly GCF_031143425.1). Lineage (NCBI taxonomy): Eukaryota > Metazoa > Chordata > Amphibia > Caudata > Salamandridae > Pleurodeles > Pleurodeles waltl. The sequence continues at coordinate 205,939,841 of NC_090445.1, read as the reverse complement.
CGTGCAACCACTACAGCAGTGCCTTCCTCAACAATGGTCTCATTCACAGGGTCAAATTCAGAATTTAGTGTTGTTGGACCTCCAGACTCACTGCTCTCTGCAATGGTGGAATTACTCCAACCTATCAAAGGGGCGGCCCTTTCAGGACGCTGTGCCTCAGACCTTAGTCACAACAGATGCATCACTTGGGAGCTCATCTTAACAATCTCACTATACAAGGGGAATGGGACTCAGTCCATCAGACTTATCATTTAAAATGTTTGGAATTACTACAAGTATTCCTAGCACTCAAAGCTTTTCAGACACAAATCATACACAAGATAGTGTTAATACGAACAGACAATATGACCACAATGTATTATCTACAAAAACAGAGCGGGACATATTTATCTCAGTAGTCCCTTTTAGCACAGACAATTTGGAAGTGGGCGATTCACAATTACATTCAATTACTGGCAGAGTATCTTTCCATGGATATACAATCAACTAGCGGACCACTTAAGCATGAGGCAGCAACATGTCCACAAATGGGAAATTCACACCCACAAGTGATTCAACAATAGTTCCAAATGTGGGGAGCCCCAGACATAGACCTTTTTGTCCACAAAGAAAATGCTAAATGCTAAAGCTTCGCATCCAGGTACCCACAACCTCAATCCAAGGGCAATGCTCCATGGATAAATTGGTCATAAACATTTGCTTACACTTTTCCACCTCTCCCACTAATTCCATTTCTGATCATAAAGATGAAACAAACCTCAAATTAAGTAATTATTACATTATAAGGTAGTTTGTTACTACTTCTGCAGCCTAGTAATGAGCACTTTTGAAAAACCTTATGACAGCTATGCTGTTTTACACAACACTTTTTTCTGTGTTTTACAATACACAGTGAAATGTTGAGTTAAAAATGCTTTAGAATTTTAGTTGGAATGGGACTTGAAGTTGTTATAATTGTCTTGTATGTACAGTTAAAAGTCTGGAGAAGTATTGATGTGTGTTAATAAAAATTTACAGAGTACCACGGTACAGCCGTGTGGGACTCTGCAGAGTACCATGGTACTAGAAAAGTATTATTTGTAAAAAACACTTACGTGTTGACATATATTAATGCTCTTGTTAGGTTGGCTCTTAAAAGAGCCTTTTGTTGTTACTAATTATTGGGAATTTACATATGTTGTAGTAGGAGTTGCTGCATGTTGTTCAGTGCTTAATTTGTAAATAAAAATGTGCCGGTGCACAAAGCTTTCCTCTGAAAAATGCAGCTGCTGCAATTAAATGTGTGAGGCAGCCTAATCCTAAAAACATCTCAGACCTCTTTAATCCATTTACAGTTCTTCCTGCCCCTTCAGCTCACTCTTTCAGCTTTCTGCTTTCACCCTTTGTGACGCTTTTTCGTTTTTCTTTTCCTCCGTCTTTCTGATATGTGTCTTTTGCTCACAGTAAATGCTTGAGGCAGAAAAATAAGTGTGGGCCCTCAAAAATAAGTGACGGTGCCCTGCACAGGCAACCACCAGCTCAAATTAAGCACTGATGTTGTTAATGAAGATGTTACTGCCAGTTGTCATTAAATAGATACTATCAGCACAACAAAGGGAAGCATCTGAAAACCAAATGTTGAGGTGATAGATGGAGAACATGTTATTATCTTCTAGAAATGCAGACCTCGTTTTGTTGCTTTATCTGCAGGTTTTTCCATACTTCACTGCGTTTTGCACTGGATTTCTTGTCAAATATTTGAACACACAAAATGGATGTCAGGAAATAAACTGATCAAAGATGTAAAAGTTGCTTTTATATCAATTTCAGTCCTAACACCTGTGAGGTGACCAATATAATTGCCTCCACAATGAATAGTTATGACATGGGGTGCTGACAATTACAAAGTGATGAAATTATAGGTAGGATGTTATTCCATCTTAAATCTCTTTTCCCCACCCATGTGATTTCAAGATTTGGTATACCTAAAATATGTATTCCTCTTCTTTTGACATGCTCTCTTGCACAGCTGTGTCCAATTACCCACACATGAAGCATTTTTCTTTATCACAACCCAATACATTAAACAAGCAGGTATTCAGTGGAGTCAAATGAAACTTCTAGATAATACCTGACAACACTTCTGGATGATCTTGTTCGTCATATATTATACTTCTGAAAGGACCATGCTGATTGGTTCAATATGATATTGGTCTGGTAACGTAGTCCAAACAGTACAAATGAAGCCCTTTGATTCCTTGAAAAATTAGACAGTTAAATTTGAACATACTACTGAGTAGATATAGCTAGTTCAGTAGAATTAAAGGTCATATGACCATACTAACCAATAGAAGATGGTATTGGAAATGATGCACTCAATGATCTGGTCTGTAACATATACTTCTAAAAGAAGCATGGCGATTGGTTTAGTATGACATTGGGCTGGTAACATAACTTAAACGGTACAACACAGGCACATTCATTCCTAAGAAGACTAGACTGTTACCCTTTAGACTACTGTTTACTATATACAGCTATTTTAATAGAATTTAAGGTTACAGAACCATATTAACCAATACAGTATAGTATTAAAAATGTACAAAATGATCTTCTTTATAACATATTATACTTCTAAAAGAACCCTGCTGATTGTATTAAAATAACATGGGCCTGGTAACATAGCCCAAACAGTACAACTGAAGCCCATTTATTCTGGAAAAGAATACACTGTTAACTTTTCCTGTATGCCACTTCACACTACACCAGTCTACTCTACCCTGCTCCACTCTACGCCACTGAACTCTATGCCACTCTACTCTACGCATCTCTAGAGTAGAGAGAATGAAACTCCAGACTGTGCCACTCCACTGTATGCTACTCCACTGTGCGCTATTCCACTGTATTCAATTCCACCCTCCATACTCCCCTCAACACCACTGCACTGTACGCCACTCAACTATAAGCTATTCCACTGTACGCCACTCTATGCCACTCTACTGTAATTACTGTACCGTATGCCACTACACTGTAACTTACTCTACTGTATATCGACCCACTGTATGCCTCTGCACTCTTCACTACTCAACTGTACGCTGTTGAACTGTACCGCACTCCACTGTATGCCACTCCGGTCTACAGTACTCCACTCTATGCTATTCTGCTTATTCTGCTGTACATCACTCAACTCTACACCACTACACTGTACAGCGCTCCACTGTGCGCTATTCCACTCTACACCATTCCAATGTACGCCACTCCACAGAATCCCACTCCACTATAAAGTATTCCACTCTGTGCCACTGAACTCTACCTTATTTGACTCCATGCCACTCTACTGTACACTACTCCACTGTACTCTGTTACAGTGCAGGGTTTGAAAAATCTACTGAACCACTCCCTATGGCGAGTTTTATTTCATGAGGTCGAGCTATTTTTAGAAATCACTTGACCCTTCTAGCAAGCGGACAAGGAAGAGGTGTTCACATATTTGAAGGTGCACTCATGTGAGAATGAAGAAAAAGGCGACTGTAAAATACAATATTTGCCTAGGATCACACAATTTGAGACACGTTTCGGGTCAAGTACATTACAGTTAGGTCAAGTAGATTATTCAAGCTACTCGGCCTGCAGGTCTAGTAACATTTTTATGATTTTTTGGAGGCCTGCAGTGTAAACTACTCCACTGTACCCTAGTCCACTCTGCACCACTTTTCACCACTGCACTCTAAGCTACTCCTCTGTAAACTATTTCAATGTACGCCACTGCAATGTACACTACTCCACTCTAAGATACTCCACTGCATGCTATTTCATTGTATGTTAGTGTATTGTATGGTATTCTGCTGTATGGCAGTCAACTGTACCCCCACACCCCTATAGGCCACGCACTGTATTATTTTGCACTGAACTCTACTCCACCCCACTGTACGGCACTCCACTGCACGCTAATCCAATGTATGCCACTCTACTGTATGCTGGTACACTGTGCCTCACTCAACTGTACGCTGCTTCACTCTACGCCACTCCACTGTACAGTGCTTCACTATACGCTTTTCTACTGTACACCACTTCACTCTATACCACTACACTGTACAAGACTCCACTATATGCCATCCACTTGACACCTCTCCAGTGTACGCCACTTCACTCTATGGCACTATCCAGCTCCACTATACAGTATACCACTCTACACAACTGCACTGTAGGCGACTCAACTTTACTTTATTCATCTCTGTACCCCTCCACCCCACTCCACACTACTTCACAATACACTATTCTGTGTAAGCTACTTCACTGTACCCTTCCGTTCTCTGTGCCACATCATGCTACTGCACTCTACCGTTCCCCACTCTATAATATTCCAGTGTACGCCACTGCAGTGTATGCCAGTCCACTGCACACTAATCCACTCTACGCCATTCCACTCTATGCCATTCTACTGTATGCTAATACACTGTACCTCACTCCACTGTACACTGCTTCATTCTACGCCATTCCACTGTACAGCACTCCACTGTACAATATTCCACTCTACACTACTCCACTCAGTGCCATACTACCGTACTGTACTCCACTGTATGACACTCTACGTAACCCCACTTCACTTTATGCTATTCCACTGCATGCCACCTAAATGGCACTCCACTGTATGCAATTCCACTGTATGCTACACACCACTCCACTGTTCACTCTTTAATTGCACTCACTTACAGCCGGTACCTGTAAGTAAAATGTTAGCGTTACCACACAGATCTTTATTTAAATTACATTGAAAATATTTCTAATAAGAACTTTTTTTTCTTTTTTTGAACTTTGGGTCAATATGACCAACAAAAATCAGAACCTGAAATCCACCTAACAGGGTCTCAACACATGTCCTGGAATTTTCTTTTAAAAAGGTAGGGGCCCTGGAGAGGACAACACTGAGCAACAACCAGCTCACAGTGAATATTAAGATTGTTCTCCCTTGCAATGATAACTGTGTGGCAGGAGGGACAGTAAGTTGCTGTCCCTTCATAACAGTATTCCGTTCCTGCTGAAGACTGTTCATATGAACCTGGGAGCCAGCTCTATAGTCCATAGAGCAGAGGAGGAAGTCTGGGATTCTGGTTGTCTCTGAAAAACCGAATTTGACCCAACAGGAGCAGGTGCTGTGCTGTCAGAAGCACCAGATAATTCTTGGCCTGTTCCAGCAATTTCTGGTTATGCCTTCTCTCAGCATGTGTCAAACATATGGCATGCATGACGTGGAGGTGTTGAGCATTCCCCTGGTGTTAAAGGAATATTGTTGCCCAGTGCCCTCAGAAAGCACTTTATTGCACAGGCAACAAGTGACCTGGCAGGCATTCACTTTCTTCTCCCCAGGTGGAAGAGAGAAAAGCTACCTCAAAACAGACTTCTTCAAAGTGTGCTGTTGCTGTAACTCCTGCTCCTCCTGAGTGATCTCCTTCTCGTCCCCCTCGAAAGGATCTGGAGCAGCTCAGCAGGTTGAAGTCTTTCAACCATCTCTGACCAAACTCCCCAAAACACCTCAAGATGCAGCAGCACTGGAAGACTTCTCTGTAGCTGTGCACCAGAAGACAACCAATAGAAAAAAAGAACTTAGCTTTTTATTGCCTGGCAAGATCTTCTTTCAGCCTGTTAGAATCAATGCCACACTTGTGGAGTACTGCCTAGAGAACATTAAAAAAATAACTAAACATGCCAGCTGAACCTGTACATCTTAAAACCTGGTCAGTAATACTGATTTTTAAAGGGTTACAAGTTACGTTATAATATTTAAAATACTTTTACATTACATCCACTTCATTTCACAATTTGAGCTACATCACTATAGCCCTAAACCACCTAAATCAAAAATATCTATTTTTTTTAAACTTCACATATTTATTAAAAAGACTAAGGTTACATAATTGTTAGTTGGAGATTACTAGATTTCTACAACAATACATTTCAGACTACACAGACATCAGAAATATCATAGTTATAGTTTTGAATTGGAACTACTATTGTAATACTTGTAACTTATTACAAAATATACTGTACCCTTTACATTAGAATATTACTTATTAACATCATACAAACATTCAAGTAACTGTAACTCGCTGTGTCTGTATGTAGAAAGTGTAGAAATGTTTTCATGTTAACATACATTTTTACGTCGAGCATAAGTGTACGACCTCTTGTATACTTTTAAGTATACTTCTTCTGTGGGCTTCCAGCTATTTCATTTGTTAGTTTCAGTGTCATTTAAAAATCCTTGCTTGCTAGTGGTTCGTCATGACTCTTTGTCCCTCCTTCTTCTATGTTGGAGCAGGGACCAACTACTGTAGAATTACCCTTTGTCCTGTTTATCTGGTCTGTCGGGGACTTTTTTAAAACTTTATTTCCTTCTCCTTTCCAGGGAAGCTTCCCTTTTCATTTGCAGAGCATTCTTCCTCTGAGCATAGCTGTAAACAAGTCTATAAATCAGGCTGTTATCTTGGTACTATCTGGTCTGTGTGGGCTCTCTCCACCCTCTCTCAACTGCCTGGCTACTGCCTTACCTTGGCTTGGATTTTCTTTACCAAGTGTGCCTGCCGGTGTGCTGAGAGCAAGGGTGGACGATCGCCTGTAATTGCTTATAGCTGACGCACCCAGCTGTACCAGGGTTCCACAATCCTTAGAGACAGTTCCCATTTCTGCTCCATACTGGGATCCCAGCTCCATCAGTGCACTGAAGTTCACACACTCCAAACCCTCAGCTGTGCCAGTGCCAGAGACCCCACTCACGGTGTCTGCCAGAGTACTTGCAGTCAGTACAGTCTGCTGCTCCAGTACTGGGACCTCGGGCACAGCACCATCAGTGCACATCAGTTCACGCACTCCAAGCCCTCAGCCGTGCCAGGAGTCCACACACTGTCTGCCAGAGCAGGTAATTTTTTTACAGCCGGTACAGACTGCTATTCCAGTACTGGGACCTCAGGCGCAGCTCAATCACTGCACCTCAGTTCACACACTCCAAGCCCCTCAGCCATGCCAGGACACCACACACTGTCTGTCAGAGCATGTCATTTCTTACAGTCAGTACACACTGCTGTTCCTGTGCAGGGACCTCGGGCACAGCTCCATCAGTGCACGTCAGTTCACACACTCCAAGCCCTCAGCCGTGCCCGGAACCTACACATGATTTCTGCCAGAGTACCTCATTTCTTACAGTCAGTACAGACTGCTGTTCCAGTACTGGGTCCTCGGGTGCAGCTCCATCAGTGCACCTTGGTTCACACACTCCAAGCCCCTCAGCCGTGGCAGAACCCCACACACGCTGTCTGCCAGAGCACCTCAGTTCTTACAGTCAGTACACTTTGCTGTTCCAGTCCTGGGATTTCGGGCGCAGCTCCATCAGTGCACCTCAGTTCTACCCCGGCAAGGTCACTTCCTTTCCTATACTGGGTCCCTGCTCATACACAGTTCCATTACAGCACCTCAATTCTAATATTCAGTCTCTCTGCCAAACCAGTACTGGACCCAAAAGAGCAAAGCACAGCATCCAATGTCACTGTTGATGGGAACCACCACAGCTCCGCCAGAATTCATTATTTCTAACATTCAGTGCACATTTCTTCTCAGTACTAAGGCTCACACACCCGCGGTTCAGAGGCAGTGCCTTTCCCATACTGGACACCACCCGCAGCTTTACCAAGGCACCTCCAGGCTAACACTTGGCAACACTGGCACGCCAATACTAGTTTCCACACATAGCTCGATTAACATACCTCACTTGTGACCTTGTGTGCCCGTTACCATTCCAGTACTGTAGCCCACATACAACTCTGTCAGTGCACCTCAACCCTCAACCCTAACCTGCAGCACCCCATTATTCCAATACCAGGAATTACACGACGCTCTGTTTTTCATTCCTCACCAGCTGCCTTTCTGTTATTGCAGCACTGGACTGGACACAACTCTGTCTATACCCCCAATCCTCGTCTGAAGCGCCCCAATATTGCTGTATTGGGGTTTATATACTACTCTGCTAATGCACCTCATGCAGTTCTGTAGTGCTTCCTTCTGTTTCACACTCTTACTTCTGTTTGATGACGTGGGGGAGCCGATTAAATCTATTCTTAGCTGCCATCTTTATTTGGGAGGGTCTGTTTCACCTATCTCACTCTGTTCTTTCCTTTACTCTGTTTACTCTCAATGTTTTCTTTCTCCCCCACTTTTTTCTTTCCAGCTCTTAAAATCCACACGTTAACAGTTTCGCTCGTTCTTTCAACTGTTTATTTCCACTCCTCTCTCTTTTGTTTTATTTCCCTCTTCCTCTTTCTAACTCCTCTTTTAAACTTGCAAACACTTGGTTATTTCTTTCCTTGTTTCACTCCTCTCTTTTTCCTTCATCAGGTGCTCATTCTTTCACTATTGTGTTCTCTTCCCTTCATTCTTCCTTTCTCTTTTTTATTTGCTCTTTCCTTTGACTCGGTATGCATCCTTTCAATTGTTTTTTTTAGATCTTTCTTCCTTCCTCTTGCTGGTGTTTTTCTTATCTTTATCTGTCAATTCACATTTTACTATAAATCCCTCTTTTTCTCTTCTGTATATGAAAGCCACAAGTTACTTGTCTGGATCTGAAGTGTGAAGTGGTTTCCCCATTCTGTGTATGTGGGAAATGTGTCAGTACATGCCCTTCTTCTTTAGCTGCTTGTTTTGCTGCTTGTTACTCTCACCATCTCTCTTTTTTCTCTAATGTTCATTTTCTCTTTTCACACTTCTTTCATTACTTTTTCCTCTTTAGCTTTTGTTTGCTAGCTTCCTTCCCTTTTTTCCTTTGTCTCACACATTTGCTCTTTTTCTTCTCTTAGTTGTGTTTATATTTTCTCGTTCTTTCTTTCCCTTCTTTCTTTTATTTCTTTGGACTCCTTCTCTTTCTTCCTTTTGTCTGTTGTATTCCTTTCGCTTCTCTCTTTCTGCCCCATCTGCTTTCTCTCCTGATGCCTAGTTATCAATGGAGCAACAGGTGCAGTGGCACTGGGGCCCAAAGACCTATGGACCTCACTCAATTCTAATTACTTCTGTATTTTCCTACCAAAATTGCAGTCATTCATTTTCGTTTCTTACTCCAAGGCCCATGACACTGTTACTACACCACTTGTTCTCTCCATCTTTACTCCCGACTCCCTCTTTCCTTTCACCCTCCAATCGGTCCCAAATGATATTTTTGTTATGGTGTTTTGAGCATTGCACTCTAATGCCAAAGGTTAATTTCTCATAAATGTTTATGTGATAGTTGTATATGTTTTAAGATACAGGAAGAAGGTAAATGGAAGTGCTTTAGTTAAATGCTGGGCCACTGGAATTATACGTCAGGAAAAGAATTATGAGGCAGGATTGACCAATTTATATGGCAAGAAAAGTCCAGTTTTGAATTTACAATGCCAATAGCTGTAACTGAAAGATTAAGCTAGACCTATTGCATTGCAAATGCTTGTATTGTTACTGTTGTTTTATTGATGCTGTCAAAGTTCTTTTTGTAATGTTGAAATTAATACATCTATTGATGGCAAGTAATAGTTATTTGAATGTAATATGTTTACGTAAAGCATACAATATGTTATCTAATAAAGTATTACAGTAGTGGCTTCAATTAGAAATACCTGTGTAATGTGTAAAGTTATAAGCGGTGCATGGTGAATATGCGAGTTATAGTTACTTTAGAGAACAAGATGACCCGAGGGAAAAAAGCCTTCTAGGCCAATCTGAACACTCTATTGTTTGAAGCTGTGCCAACAGTCCAGATATGCAAACATTTTTTAACTTTCTTTTTTAAATACTGAAAAAAGTAAGTAATAGTGAAAGGATTTCAAATTACAAAAAGCACACTTTCTGGGCCAAGATCTACCTTCCTGCCAAATTTGGTGTAATTCCGTTCAGCCATTTTGGCTGTAGCGCTGTTCAAAAATTCCTATGGAAATTGTATGTTTTTTTGTTTTTGTTTTAGGACCCCCCTCTTTTTCTCGGCCCCCACTTGATGGATGAAAAAAAGGCATTTCCTATGGAGACACAGGCCTAACTATACTTACCCAGTGGCAGTATGTGTATCTTTAGTGAAATGAACAAACTATAACTCGTGCCCCCAACATGCAGTGTTGTCATCAATTATGTTATCAGATCTGTCTTAGAACATGTCACAAGTGATATAAGATGTGAGGCCATTAGCAGTGCATGGCGAGGGTGTGAATTTTAGGCACGAGTTACAGTAACTTGAGAAAATTATAACTTGTGAATTTAACTGGCATTTTCACTTAACTATAACGTCCCTTTAACCTTTCTTTTTGTCAATGAATTTCTAAGGTTTTGTTACATTTAAAGGAGGATGTAATTACAATTTCTAACTATAACGCCACTTAAAACTTTGTTTTCTTCAGTGAATGTCTGTGGTCCTAAGTAGGATGTAAATACTGTGTGCAGCCTGGAGTTGGGCTCAGGCCCTGGCCAGTAGCCAATCCATGTTCCCAATCCCCCACAGGCACCCCGCTGCACACTATGTTAGGCCTTTGGACGTGAGTGACTTGGGGTTGGACTCAGGCCTGGTTTGCTCCGAGATTCTGTGTCCAACTGCCTCATCATATATAAAGAAGACCTATTTTTTTTGTCAAAAGTTACTAATAATTATAATCAAATGTAATCAAACGTAAATTTCTTACATTCACATATTGCAAAGTTTAATAAAAGTGATTTCCTAATTTTTTTTAGTAAATGTTTGTTTTTCCTATAACATTCTTCTGCACTCCTGCTGAAAAGCATACAGCTGCAGCGCTGAGTGCTTTAAAAGTATATGGCAAACTCTCTTGGGTTCATGGATTCAATGACCCAGTAGACGTACTTGTTTTACTGTTGCTGGAGGGCTCCTGCATTCCATGCAGCCTCCCCACAACATTAAAAAAATGGTTGGGGCACCACGAGGCTCCAAAAAAAATAAGTAAAAAGTCCTTGCAAGGCTTTATGGGTCACTCCTTCACTAGAGCTGTAAATAATAAATGATCAGCTCCTACTCATTTTAAAGTTTTTAAAACTATTTTTTAAGTACTGGACACAGGTATGGGGCACCCACACATTATTTCATTAAAGTTGGGGGGCGTGAGGGAAGCCTCAAGGCCATCGCAGCCCCTGCTGGTCCCCCATCTGGCACCCATCGTGGATGCCGGCAAGTCGTATTTTGTTTGACGCATCTAAGGGCATCCACAATGCCGCCTTTTATAGAGGCATGGGAAGAGCCTCAAGGCCCAGTGTATCCTGCTGGCTCATCAGTCAGCACCCTTGTTGGGTGCTAGTGGGAGATGGCTTCATTACTTTGCTTCCACTCGGAAGGGAGCAGCTCTCTTCACTGCTTGTGGTGGGTGGGAGCAAAGTTGCGTACACTGCCTAAAACATTGTGGGCAGGGAACCTCAGTGTCCCGGGGTATGGGGTCTCTGGAACTTTGTCCTCGAGCTCTGGGGAATGTGGTCCACGGAGCATATCTTCGGGGAGTGGGACCCCACCATTCCCCTCCTTTCTGCTAAATTTGGCGTATTTCCTCTCAGCTCTTTTGGCTGTAGCTGTGACTAATTTTCCTTTGGAAAAAATAAATGGGGAAACATGTTTTGGGATACCCCTCCCGTTTTCTTGGCCCCTCCATTAAGGATCACCCTGAAACTTTCCAGGAAGGAGCTGAGGTGAATGAATTTCTGGGGGGAAAGTTTTGTGAAGATTTGTCAAATAGTGCCAAAGTTATTAGCAAACCAAAAATGCTCTTCCTGTGGAATTGAGGTCCTGACTATAACTATCCACTGGTGACCATATATATATATATGTGCGCTTGTGGGATCAGTGCATAGACTCAATGTGAGCCCATTCTATTACATCCTTAGCAGTGCATGCAATAGTGCTTTCTGCTGAAGACATTGGAGCATCATATTATAGTTACTTTTCCCCTGGGTGTCAGAAAAGGGTCCAAGGACAAGTCTATACATTTTGATGTTGACATTACACCCCGATGTTTCTTTGGATTTTTAAAGAGAGGCGGTTCTTGCTGTTAGTAACCATTATTAGATGGATGGTAAGACTGAGGCATAACCAGTGGTAAACATGTTACCATCAGCAATTTCCTCAACTCCTCTAAAGGACTGGACACATTTGTGAAAATACAAATTAGTGTGCAGTATTACCATCACACTACCTAGTATTTTTCAGAGATCTTTGTAATACTGCAATGTGCATCACAAGGACTGAAGCAGTTACTAGATAGTACGCAGAACGTAATTTATAAATTAATTAGTTTCAGGGCCCAACATTTTTCTCAGGAGAGCTGGTGCCCTTGCCGTCTGTTCCCACCATCACTGCCCATGACACAGTTATAGTCGGAGGTCTGGGTGGAGAGGGGCGGATATGAGAGGGTGAATTGTGCAAAAGATGGGTTAAGCTGTGCTGTACAGTTAGCCGAAGAGAATCATATGTTCTCCTAGTTCCCATGTTAAATCCTGATATATCATAATACATCTTCTTTATATTCTAACACTGCTCTGAACTCTTGCTCTGAATTTTACAAACATGTAAATCTGAAGATGAGGGGTGTGAATAATGGTCCCACAAGCCACAGTGTTTTCCTCACCACAAAACTGATTGAACCGTGAAAAACATTATGCCTAATTTAACCAACAAGATCAACATAGACATATCCTAAAGAGAGGTGATTATATATGCGCATAATCAGCATACAGAGAGGAAGGATGCATGAAATGTAGCACTAAATATCTGAAACAGGGCAGTTCATCACATTAGGATATTTATACTTTTATTTTATGTATTTATTTATTGGAATTTATAAAGCTCATCATACATCATACATTGCCTTGGGGCTAGCAGATTCCCTTATAAACATACGCCTCAGCTGGGCCCTACCTCATTATCATTAAAACAGTCATATCGTCAACGATTTCCTGAATTTAAAGAAGTCAGCCTACCTCCTGACTTAAAGTGGGAGGCTGTTACAAACTCTGGCAGTCGCCACCTTGAAGGAGTGCCCATCAAGAACTGATCTCCTACATTTCAGGACATTTAATAAAGTATTGGCAGAAGGAAGGCCTTTTTGGGTTCCTACCGAGAGAATCTGTTAGACAGAGGATTTGATTTCTTCCAAATATAACTTTGTGCACTCACATAGATTTGATATTCACTCTTTCATTTATTGTCAGTCAGTGAAGTTTCACTTGCCCTTGCGAGATGGAATCAAGCTACTTAATGTTCAGGATTAATCTCCCATCAGTGTTCTGTAGTTCCCTGAGTGATGCAGATGGTAAATGCAAGTAGGGGGCATTACAGTAATCTAGTCTGGATGACGCAACTGCACTAATAATTTGCATTTTTGTTAAAATGAATACCGCAAACTGTTTCAGCATTCGAAACTGAAAGAAACAATATTGCCCACCCTGATTTATCTGATCTCTCAGATCTAGATTAGAATTCAATTTGATAGTAAAGCTTAACATACCACAATTTCATGGTATTTAGATAAATTGTATTTTTTAAAGTGGCACCTGTTCGTCAGGACAGGAGGAATCCTTTTAGTGAAATGCTAGGTAAAGACCATGGGCCACATGTACTAACATTTGTGTTTGTACTTACCAAATACATTTTTTTTGCAAATCACTATTTGGTAGCTGCAAACACTAATGTAGAGATGTGTTTTTTGACACATTTTGCGATTCTCAGTGGGTGGCAAATAGACCTGATGAATATTAATGTGTCTCCTTTTCAGTTAAGCAACCTTTGTTTTTTTTTAAATGCAGCTCGTTTACCTTGAAGGAAAACAGGATGTGTTTCAAAAAGAAAAATTAAAAGTTTTCTTTTCATTTTTTAAGAGAAGGCCGTGGTCCTTGGGACCACTGTCTGCTCTTAAAAATATTTTTACAACCATTCCTAAAGGGCAGGGGCTCCCTTCCTATTCCTATTCCTATTTGCAAATGGGTTACCACCTACTTGAAGTTGGTGGCAAAATGTGAATGTTTTGCAACCGCATTTTGGTCACAAAACATTCCTATACCACTGCTGTTGGGTATAAAGAAGGGATGCCCTAAACACTGTATCCCGAATCGCAAACCTAAATTGTGATTCTGTGATAGGTTACTAAATTGCATTTTGGGCTTGGTACATACAAAAATGTCTTTCTGGTTCTGTGAAATGGGTCTTTTACGAACGAGAAAAAGCTTTGTACATGTTACGTAATGTCCATTTTAAGTAAGGTGTGGGGTCACAGAATTGTCAGTTTCAGGAGACTATGTGAACTGAAGACGGAGGCCATGGAAACGGACCAAAGTATTCCTTCACATTTTCCAAGTATGACAAGACTAACAAAACTAAAAGGTCTGGCCTTGGCAAGCTGGTGTGATCGTTAAGTTTCTTTTTTTCATTGTAATCATGGAGGACAAAAAAAAAAACACCATGCTGTGAAAGTTGTACAATAAATCGATTTATCTTTATTCAGTTTCAAACAGGATAAAACCATAAAAGACATTAAAAAAGAAAGCCTTATAAAAAACAAGTATTCCCATCAGGAAATTACTGTAAGTACAAACACCAGGGCTTACTTGTTTAAAATGCTTATCAGCCAACAGGGGGATAATAAAAGACTTCAGCAAAATGTTATAAAAAGGGCAAAACATAACAAAGTGAAGGTATCCTAAACCGAGACATGATCACATTTACACTGTACATGATTAAAGTAATTCGATCTCCCCTTGGGGATAGCCAACAGAAAATGGATCACATTCAACCTAAAACGATTAAAATAAAAAAGATAGTGGTACCATCCGTCCGATTATCTTTACTACATGTGAAAGAAGGAGGTGGTAACATCCAGGATTAGATTGAACTCCCCCTTCCTAACTACTGCCACTTTCATTGATGTAGAACAAGTCTTAGGTAGTGACTGCCTAACATCACCCTTAACGTACATGAAAACAGGGCCTGGTTTGTTCCTGGTTGGGTGGAGGCAGGCACAGATGGGCCTGCTGTTGGCCCAGTTTTTTTCCCTGGCATGCACACTTGGACATGTCAGGGTGTCCTTTTAGTTCTTCTGATTTCGCCTCCTGGGCCAGCGGAGTTGTGAGCCTTGTGGTCCTGGCCCCAGCGACCAACAGAAAACCGCAACCATCGGAAATAAGCACAACCGCCGAAGCGGCCTCATGGCATCCTTATGGTGCTTAGCGAGCACATATTATTATAATAGAACAGTACAGATGCTACTTTTACAGGCAGAAACTCTTTTAATGCACATAACAGGAACATATAATTCTAATTAGTGTAAAGAAAAGGCACTATTGGCTTTGAAATACTGTATCCTGAATCAGTGGTTTTAACACAAGGCTAACTTCAAAACTATTGGAAGAAGGCAATGGCTAAAGTGGGCTGAAGCAAAGTGTGCATGCTAGTTGAACAGACCAGTGGATGAAAAGGGCTGACCAAGCGTCTCTCTAGACATATGTCGATGTATGTATTTTTAGGTCTGGGCTATAGACAACTTTAGCTTTCTTTCAAGAATGTTCAGTAGTACATCCAACATAATCCATACAGAGTAATGTCTACAGATGGGCTTTGAGACAATCCCCTTCAGACCTTGCTTGGCAGGTGTAGTCACATTTTGGATTAACCCACAAGACAATATACAAAGGGGCAACCCTAGTAAGCTATTACTTTGTTGGTAGTGTCATTCACATTTTAGATCAGTCCTCTGGACATCCATTTCATGACTGGAGTGTCACTTTCCATGAGTGACTTAATTTTGCTCTGTTACACTTGCATCAAGAAACATAAAGCCCAGGGAGGTAAAAGAGTTTGATCCCTGCCATCACCCTTGTGCACCGCTGCACCACACACCAGCCTCCCAGAAGAGGTGTTACATGCAGTGCTCGCTGTCAGGCCATAAACGCAGGGTGACTAGAGAGGTACAAAAATATTCTTCACATGCATCAGTGAGCATTTGCCCTAGAATGGCTGCCATAATCGCACAGCCTGTATTTACCATCTCACCATATCCACACGTTGCTGCCTTCAGTGGCGTAACAAAGCTTAGGATGCCCCTGCACAGTACATGAAGGAGATCGGGGATTTGATGTATAGTTAATTGCCTCAGAATGTTGCATTGACGAGGCATAATATTGTCTTCTTAAAGTATTTCAACACCATTATGCCATCACCCTGTTGGGCTGTGTCTTTTGGGCGACGCATGCTGACTAAGTGGGTGATTATAAGTTTGGCGGATGGGAACACCTGTCTGCCAAACTCCAGATGGGGTGGTCACCACCGTGCCCGGGACCTCCCGCTGACACCATTACGACTTTCCCGCGGGGCTGACGCCGGTGAGCCCAGTGGGAAAGGTGCAGCCGTATTGTCACTGGCTCATAATAGAGCCAGCAGCAATGCTGCCACTCGTAGGGGGCACCAGCACCCTCGAAATGCGCACTGTCTGCTAGGGTGCTGGGCAAGGGGACCCCTGCACTACCCATCTCACGGGCATGGGCAGTGCAGGGGCCCCTCGAAGGCCCCCTGCGCATGTTCTACGCCAGCCTTTTAATGGCGGTGGAACAGCCATGAAAAGGCTGGCGGAGAGCAATGTTGTAATCAGCAGGGCGACGCTGAGTTTAGCGTCACCCTGGCTTATTACAACCAGCACCGGTGTCAGCCCATCGGGATCTGAGATCCTGGTGGGGACGGCAGTAGCTTGGCAGGTCTGCCCGCCAACCTCGTAATGTGGCAGTCGAACTATTACAGCTGAGGCGGTCCGACAGCCACTGCGAGGCTGGCGATCTTTGGACCGCAGCCTTGTAATCAGGCCTTTAGTCCATAGTCTCTGTCTGCATATGCAGTGTTTTTATCCAGCCACACATACCACTACATACAGCCATTACAGCAGATAACACATTCACCGAAAATAACTCTGACATATGCTTTGCCAATAGTTGTTTTGTTTTTGGTTTATTTTTAGTTACATGAGGCTGGAGAGACTTGTCCTACAGTAGGCTGAATGAGCCATAGGGTTCATGAAAATATTTCTGTGGTGTTCCATCCTAGTAATAATATATTCATAGCATGTGTTGGCAGAAGATACAGACATTTAGCATACTGCAACTTTGCAAGTTGTTTCTGTTTGAAAGGTCTTTCAAGTCACGAGGTATAGTGACTCCTCCTATAGTCTGTATAGTGCATTTCATCGACACCATTGTTATATTGTTTTTCTCTGCCATCGGGTTCAGACAAATTTTTCGGAGAACCGGGATCCTAGCTTCAACATGGTTTCACAGACCCTCCGGTGACTGCTATACATTACCCATTGACGGAAACCCATAGGAAGACTAACCAATTGCTGAATTCCGAATTTTCACCTGCCCGGCCTTGGGCCTAGCTGGCCCTCAGCTTCAACACTACTCCATCGACTTCCCTCACTTGATGCATGCAGAGTGAAAGAAAAAACGCCTTTCAGCTTCTAACCCTTCTAACTTTCGGTCAAAAAACACTCTTCGACAACGATGAGAGAGGTGGTGGGCCTGCACCACGTTGCAGGCACAGCAAGCGGAAGACACCTTCAATATCTTCAGTGACCAACAAGCGCAACCCCAAAAAGAAATAGGCCTCGAGGAGGAGACTCAATACAACAGTGACCAAGACACAGAGGCCCAAGTCGCCGAGGTGGATGTCCCACTCCTTGCTAGCAGTCTGACTCCAACCAACAAAGGGAAGATGTCTAAGACGGGGCACGTGAGTATGATGGCAGAAGCCTCACAGACACACACCCAAGCAAAAGTTAAAGAACAAACTTAGGCTTACAGAACCCCAATGCTGTCTGGGATGAAGGAGTCCAGTATAAGGCAGAGGAGCAGACAGGCATCAAAAACACCTTCCGTATCACAGACTTTATTGATGCCAAAGACAATACAAGCATCGAAAACACCCAAGGATGCAAAGGCCCACACAGACCCCAAAGAACAGCCTGTGGGCCCATTCTGAGAAAACTTCAAGAACAACTTGATGCCAGGCAGAAGATATCAGTCATAAACCCAGAAACAGGAGGGTGGTGACCAAGACACCACACCCACCTTCAGACGTATTGCCTAAACGAAAGAAGAAGACATTTGAGGAGGCGATTGTGCGGCTACAACCACACAAACCCCCACATAAAAAACACAAGGACCCTCCCCGTCCTCTACCACCTATTGCTCCTGTACTACCTCTTCTTCATCCTCCTCCTACTCTTCCTCTTCTGACAATGCCGTCCACACCTCCCCCTTTACCATCCTTACCACAAACCTC
The DNA here is from genome assembly GCF_031143425.1 of Pleurodeles waltl. NCBI lineage: Eukaryota > Metazoa > Chordata > Amphibia > Caudata > Salamandridae > Pleurodeles > Pleurodeles waltl. The sequence goes on along the minus strand of NC_090445.1, from coordinate 205,921,543 downwards.
GCCTCGTGTTCATCCACAGGGGTCACCCACTACCTAATCATTAGGGGAATGCAGCACTGACCTTACTACAATCCTTATTTGCCAGATCTGCAGGGTTATCCTGATACACTGGATGAACCCTGGGTGGACTATAATATCGACCGCAAGGGGACACAGATCCTGATCTGTACCTCTGTAAACCTACCCCACCTGACAAGGTATTACGCAGGGCTGCTGAGTATCATAAAGTTAATATGCATAAAGTGGAAGATGAGGAAGAGTTTCTTGTTGAGATACTGTTAAAACACAGCAAACCGTCCATTTCTTGCCCATGCTAAAGGGCATGGTCAAACCTCTGACTAACATATTCATGAAACCTGTCAAGTCACTGGTCTTAACATCCAGGACTGATATGAAATATAAAGCCTCATCAACTGACCCAACATATGTTAAGTACGCACACCCCAGATATATACAGCAAGAAAAAAAGCCACCTTTCGAGGGACAGGTGGAACACTTCCTTTAGACAAGGAGAGTAGGAATTTTGATGCTGCAGGAATACAAATTGCAATACAGACTGTAAACCACAGTAGAATTGCTAACTTAGTAAGGCTCCTGTCCAGGTTCAGTCGGGTTCAGTAGGACGAGATGCTGGAATTGTTGCAGCGACTTCATGATTGGTACAAGCAGAGAGGAACAGAACTATTTGAGAATGGCAAGGTCGTCGTTAATGAAACAATCCAGTGTGCATTAGACGCTGCACCCACCAGTGCTACGAAAGTCAACACTAGTGTTATAATCAAACGCCACATGTGGTTAAGGGTGTCAGGATTTAAGCATGATGTCCAGCAATATCTTCTCAATCTGCCTTTCGATGGAGAACACCTGTTAAAGCAGACAAATAAGGACAATGATACAGCCAAACCCATGGATGCCTTACAGACATACCAGTACAGAAGGTCCTTTTGTAAGGGTAAGTACTGAGGGGCTTCCAAAGGAGGAACTATAACCAAGGGAACCACTTCCACTAAGCAGTGACTCTGTCCATCCGTACCCTCCCCAACATTTAACACCATTAAAGGAAAAGCTACAGTACTTCCACACCCAATGTGAAAAAAATCACCTCAGATCTGTGGCTCCTTTGAATAGTAAAAGACAGAAATTGCCTAGAACTCACATCATCTCCGCCCAATATCCCACATCGTGCACAATGGCACTCCTACAGGATGAAGTTAACGCTCTGCTTCAAAGGGGGGTCATAGAGCAGATCCCAAAGCAATACCAGAGGCACGGGTGTACTGACTGTATTTCCTCATTCCAAAAGGTGACATGGCACCTAAAGGCCTGTAGTAGACATCAAGCCACTCATCAAGTACATCTTGTTAAAGCACTTCCACATGGTGACATTGCAGGAAGTCATACCACTGCTTTAGCTAGGAGTCTTCCTGACAGCCATATACCTCAAGATGTCTGTTTCCACATACCAATACAACCAGCCCATCGGTGCTACCTCCGATTTCAGGTCAGTGGCCAACATTATTAATTCATGGTTATGCAATTTGCAGTAACTACTGCACCAAGAGTATTCACAAAATGTCTTGCAGTAGTAGATGCTCATTTCAGAAGGGGGGGCACATACATGTTCCCCTATCTAGATGACTGGCAGGTCAAGAGTGCAAGCAAACAACAATGTCTGCAGGACACTTAGAAGGTAATCAACTTTCTTTGCAATTTGGGCTGCCTACTCAGCATTACCCAACATCACCTCCAATCCTTGCAGATTCAGCAGTTCCTCGGAGCTACCCTAAACTCCTTCATGGCAAAGGCTTATCTCAGTCCTGCCAGAGTACAAAAGACCCAACTTGCGTTGCCTGTATTTTAGCCACATAGTCACATCACAGTCAAAACAGTAATGAGCCTTTTTGGTATGATGGCATTGTGCATATCCATAGTGCTACATGCACAACTGCACAAGTGCTCCCTAAAACAGTGTCTACAAAAGCAATGGTCACTGGCGGAGGGAAACCTACAAGATCTAGCTTTGATATAGATGGCGACACATCACTCTCGGATTAATTTGTGGCAGGGTTGGCCCTTCAAAGACCCAGTTCCGCAAGTAACCATTACAAGATGCGTATCCTTGCATAGTTGGGGAGCACTCATACAAATTCTCACAGTGCATGGACTCTGATGCAAACGTATCTACATATATTTTATCTAGAGTTTCTTGTGATTGAATTAGCTCTCAAAACAGTTCAACAAAATCTTCAACAGAGGAGGGTTCTAGTCCACACGAACAACATGGCCGCCATGTATTACATACAAAAACAGGGAGGAACACACTCCATACAGACTTCTCGTCTAGTGCAGCGCAAATGGCATTGGGCCATACATCATGACATCTACCTCCTAGCAGAATACCTACCAGGAGGGGACTACGACTTCGCAGATATGCTCAGCAGAATGCAACAACAGTTACATGATTGGGAAATCAACACATTACTCCACGCATACTTCCAACAATGGGGAATCCAAGATGAAGAGCGCGAAATACAAAAGCTTTGCCTACAGGTGTCCTCGCCCTCAGTCCAAGGGCAATGCCCTATGGATCAAATGGTCAGGGCTATTTGCCCACGCTTTTCTTCCTCTCCTACTCAATTCTTATGTGGCACGAAGACTCACGCAAACATCCCTCATCTAATCCTATTAGTCCCAACATGGGCTCGACAAGTATGGTTCACAACTCTGCTGCAGCTATCAGTTGTGCCACACGAGAGGTTGCCAATAACTTTCTAACTCAGGAGCAGGGCGGGGTCAGACACCCCAACCCCAAGCAGCTCAATCTAGTGATTTGGGGCCAGATGTAGGAAATTCTGGCTTTGCGACTCGCAAATTGCGAGTCGCAAAGCCGGATGCAGGATGGTGTCCCTGGGAATGGGCATCACAATGTGGCTTTTGCGCCTCGCAAACAGCGATTTTCGCTGTTTGCGAAGCGCCAAAGCCTTGCTACATCTGGCCCTTGGCTCCTAAAATCCTAGAGTTTGGGTACCTAAATCTTCCACAAGAATGTATGACCATTCTTAAACCTGCCCGTAGGCCTACCACACGGGCATGCTATACAGCTAAATGGAAAAGATATGTCCACTATTACTTAATAACGGATCCAACCGCTCTCACCTATGGTACAAGATCTTGGGCTGGATGTATCAAGCGTGTTTCCATTCGCAAACGATGCAAATGGCCGTTTGCAAATGCAAAAATGCCTTTCAGTATGTATGAAAGGCATTCGCTGTGCAATTTTGAGGAATCGCTAAAATAGCGATTCCTTAAAATTGCGAGCCTGTTTAGAGAATCGCAAATTGCGATTCTCCAAATAAGAAATCGCAAATACGGAATCCTTTTTTGCAATTTCTAAACCACATGTATCAAGCTTTTCCTTAATGCGAATTGGGCATTAAGGAATCGCTATTACCACCAAGTCGAACTTGGTGGTAAGCATGTGCAAATTTAAAAAATGCATGAAAAATGCATTTTTAATATTGACATGTAAAGCACACATGTCCTTAAAAAATTATTGGGGTGCAGCAGAGGGGGCCTTAGGCCCCCAGCACCCTGGGTTTTGCATTTCCCAAATTTCCAAATTCCAGTTAGGAATTCGCAATTTGGGAAATGCAAAAAATTTGCAAATATGGGCCTACAGGCCCATAGGTGCGAATGGGGCCGGTATCGCAATTTGTGATTCTGTAATAGCATTTGCGATTTTTAAGAAATCACTATTACCGACTCGCAAATATGATACATACCATTTTGCGGTTCAGAAATAGTGATTTCTTAAAAATCGCTATTAGAGAATCGCAAAATGGTTTGTTGATACATCTAGCCCCTTATTTGTTACCTACTCCACTTACAACAGTCAAGCCAAGTCTACACTTTCATTTGGTTACACTTAGCAGCATTTGCAGTGTATATGCAAAACAGACAACATATGTCTTTGTTTAAAATTCCAGTCATCAAAGATTGTATGGAAGGACTTAAAATAGTTATTCCACCCTCTATTCCACCAGCACCAGTCTGGAATCTCAATATAGTCCTCACTAGACTTACAGGTCCTTCCTTCGAACCATTACATTCGTGTGATCTGGAAAGTGGCCTTCTTGGTAGCTATAACATCTCTCAGACGAATCAGTGAACTTCAGGCACTCACTTAGGAGGAACTGTTTTTCTAAAGTCCTTCCTGATAAACTAGTACTAAGAACAAACCCCAAATTTCTCTCTAAAGTCGTTTCTCCTTTTCATTTAAATCAGAGCATTGAGCTAAATCTGACTTTGTAGGGGAGAGAGCTTTACACACACACTTGATTTTAGAAGAGATGTAATGTATTACATCAAGAGGAAAAACTCTGCAGCTTTTTGTATCTTTTTGAAACACTCAACAAGGCTGTCCAACTCCAAAGCAGGAATTGCAAAGTGATTAGTAAGATGTATACAAACTTGCTACCGCCGGGCCAAACAAGTGCTACCTGCTACTCCAAGAGCTAATTTCACAGGTAAATAGGGAGCCTCTATGACTTTCTTAAGTAACATTCCACTAGTGGACATCTGTAAAGAGGCCACATGGAATAACCCATGTACATTCACCAAACATTACTGTGTGGATGTTTTAGCTAACCAACAAGCTAGAGTGGCTCAAGCTGTCTTACAAACGCTTTTTCAAGTGAGTACATCAGCCATCAGCTATCCATCGCTTTTTGGGGAGCACTGCTTTACATTCAATGCAAAGCCAATGTATCTATGGCCAACACATGCTACGAATAGAATATGTTACTTACCCTGTAAACATCTATTTGTAGTATGTAGTGCCGTAGATTCATATGCACCCACTCTCCTACCCGAAAGCTAATAACTGATGAACGCACTTTTCTGTTATACATTTCTTTCTAAAATATAACTTGCATGATCATCTTTACTGTTTCATTTACTGCTCCTATCCTAAGAGCACCCAACAAGCGAAAAACAATCTAACAAAGGAGCCATTGACCATGCGCAATACAGTCTAAAGGAGGAGTCACTATACCTCGTGATTTAAACTTTTTGAACAACAACTTGCAACTCCCGAACCCAACACTAGATGACAGGAATATGCTAAGCATGTGAATCTAAGCACTACATGCTACGAATAGATGCTTACAGGACAAGTAACATATTCCTTCTATTGCTGTCATTAAGACTCTCCTTCACTTGCCAAACCTGACTCCATCAACTCCCGTCTTGAACTATTGCACAACTCTTGGCTCAGTGACCACATCTTTTGATTGCACGCTCAGTACCCAGTAATAGTATGAGACCACCATGGCCAAACTAACTAAATTTGTATCCCTCTCCTGCCATCTGTTACTTCAAATATCAAACCATCCATCACCATACAGATGGCAAGTCAGTGGTGAGTCCTTTCTCTGGAAATGTTGGTAACGCACTGCTCATTGGCCCTCCAAAAAGATCCCAAATCCCATGTAAACTCTTCATATCATCTGCTCACCTGTTCTAGGACACAAGATCACTTCACGCTTCCCATGAAATCCCTTCAGCAGTTACTGATTGAGGTTGTTTAACATTGCACATTTTATACTTTGCATGCAGGCGCTTGATGTTTTCTTTAAGTACCCTAGGGTCATACTAAGGTTGTCTATAATTGGGCACCTTATCAGGGAAGTTAACCCCTTCTTCCCAGTAGGAACATATCTATGTAGGTGTACACAGAGCTATGTTTCATTGATATGGGTCAGCAGGGGTGGAACTATCAATAGTGGCTGCAGATGCAGCGGTCCTGGGTGTGAGACCTTCTGCACTCTAATTACATCTATATTTCACCTCGTGACTGGGAACATGGACATCTGTTTACCTTGCTTGCACGAGGGCCCATGACATCCCAGCTATGTCACTGTGGTTCAGTCTTAATGCTCTCAAATACACTCCATTTCAGTGAAAAGCTCACTATCTCAGGTGGCTCGTGTACAAATAGAAGCAGGACTTTCTTACTTTAGCTACTCGCCTCACAAAGAAAATGGTACAATATTTTCCCTGTAGACATGCAGATATTTGTTATGAGATTCCTGCAGACATTCGGCATTCCTAATTTTTTAGGTCTTGCCTAGGCAGAGCTTGGGCTGTCTCTTCGAGACGTGTTGTTTTAAGAATATGGGCTTTAACTACCTCTCATGTTTGTAATTGGGTTGTTTTACTGTCTTTGCTAAATGCTTGGCTTAGATTGGTGCAAATGCTTCCTGCTCCCTCCTTCTGCATTTTTGTACCCTCCCATGAGGACTGCCCCTGTTAGTTGTGTCCTTGCTCTTCACGCTATTTATTTCACTTTGTCAGGACTTTTTTGTTTATTGGTGAGTTAGCTTGCTTTGGAAGCCAAGGGAGGAACAAACTTCCATGACGATAGCAGCGCATTTGAACAACCACAGTGGTTTGTTTTTCATTTTTGAATTTCTGCTGAATGTTTATTTTTTGTTTGATTTTTTTGCAGCTTGTTTATTTTTAAATGTGATTTATTAGTGACTTGTTTTTTGTTTGCAACAACAGTTTTGTACATTTTAGAGGCCTGTTATTGTTTCCCTTAAAAACGTGGTCAATGATACTAATGTTCTTGAACAAATAGAATGTTCTTTTTTTCTTATTCTTTTTTAACTCGTTTAGCTGCTGTTTTTTTAATCATTTCAGCTGACTTTGTCTTTTATTTTAAGAAAGAAGAGGAACATAGTTTTAGAGGCTTTTTTTGTTTTATTTTTACAGTTCATCAAACCAGAATCACCAGCAGGAGGGGCAGACTGTCATAAAATGGCAACCAGCCTTCAGCTCTGGGAGGGGTGAGGGGAATGTGAAGCTACTCCATATGACTATGACTAGAAACAAGATGTCTTACTGATAACACTATATTTACGCTTCATTCTCTGTCCCAACAGCAGTTCACAGTTCTGCTGAACGTGTCCTACAGGCCTCCTGCAGGCCTTACAACCTATTTAACTAAACTCCTGTAGATAACTTAGGTGTGTGGGAAGGGGGTGAGGCGATGCTATCCTAACTGCACTGTTTTCATTGCCTTCTGTCAGGTCAGTAAAGATAAAGACTCTGCACCACCAAATCCCCAGGAATAACAAACCAATCCTTTCTAGCATCAGGACTCAGACGTCTGTGTTAGCATAATGTAGCTTCTTCTACATTTTTAGTGTCATTGTAATGTCCTGCAGCCTTTTCAATAAACTGTTGCAGCGTTTTTTGAAGATACTTTATCGCAAAGATATTGCTGTGTTTTTAAATTCATTTTTTTGTCAATTTGCCTCCCACTCTTCTTTCATTCCTCTATCTCTGTCACTCCTTATCTATTTCATCCTTCCTTTAACCTGATCCCTCCCATTTTCTCCCTGTGTATCGTATTCTCCCTCAGTTTCCTTTGCTCACCCTACATATATAGCCCTGCATGTAACCCCACCAGCGCCAGTCACCGCTGACCGCCACCCCGTGCCCCCCCCAGTTCTCAGCTGTGCAAGGACTTCAGAAGCCAATCTTGCGGGTGGGTTAGTTACACTCCAGTGCTACCACTTAGGAATGAAAGGCAACTGAATCAATTTGTGCACCCAGAAGATGAGTTTGTGCTGCTCATCCTGTGATTTACCTAGGTTTACATACAGCACTGAAAACCTAGCACACTTTAGTTTATTATGTTGTAGAACGAGGTGTAGTGCTGTGTTGCTATGTTTTTACTCCATTCGTCCTCAGTGCATGCACATCCGTTGTGAGATGGGTGTTCTGTTTATGGGACTACTACAAAGGGACTATTCGGCCTCAAGGCTACCTGCAAAGAAAGGCAGCCTCCTCAAATCTGGGTAGCTTGGTATGCGCTACACTTAAACTTATTGGCGGCACACGATTTAACTCACCAAGCATGTAGATGTTATTAAAAAGGGTTCTCAGACTTGTCCCGCCTCATCAGCATAGAGGGCCAAAGCCTTGTAGTGCCCTACGGCACACCAGAGTTGGCTTTTATTAGACCAAATGTACACAACTTGAGTAATGGCAAGAAACCAGCTGGCTAACATCACCCTTGTTTGTGCAGGCCGATGGGCGATATAAAATAATGCTTGGTAGGGGCACCCTGAGCCTCAGAACCTTGCCTTTGTGGTGGTACCTTGCACCTCCCTCTCCAAATTCTCTGACCTCGTCCCGCACCCTCGGACTCACCATCTTCCCAAATTAGCCCCCGCTAATCCTCCAATCAAGCTCAGGCTTCCAAGACTGACCCCAATGTCGTATTAGATCCTTTCCCATCCAACGCTGATTGTCCTCCCTGGGGTCACTGCTGCTGTGCTGTTTCTTGTGTGTGTGTGTGTGTCTGTGTGTGGGAGGCTTGCGCTGCTGCATGAACTACATCTGTTCTTTGTATAAGGGAAGCCTGTATTGCACATTCTCTGAGAGGGAAGCTTGCACTGCTTATGTGCTGTATTTGCTGCGTGTGAGAGAAGCTTGCATTGATGCTGCGTTGTAGCTGCACTGGGTGTGAAGGAAGCTTGCACTGCTACTGTGCTATGTCTGCTGTGTGTGAGTGAAGCTTGGACTGTTGCCTGTGCTGTATCTGCTGTGTGAGGGAAGCTTGCACTGCTGCTTTGCTGTATCTGTGCTGTGTGTGAGGAAGATTGCACTGCTGCTGTGCTGTATCTGTTTTGTGTGAGGTAAACTTGCACTGCTACTGCCTTTGTTGTATCTGCTGTGTGCGTAAGGGAAGCTTGCATTGCTGCTGTGGTGTATGTGCTGTGTGTAAGTGAAGCTTTCATCGGTGTTGCCTGTGCTGTATCTGCTGTGTGTGAGGGAAACTTGCACTGCCGATGTCTGTGCTGTATTCACTCTGTGTGTGAGTGAAGCTTGCACTGCTGCCTGTACTGTATCTGCTGTCTGTGAGGGAAGCTTGCATTGTGCCTTCTCTGTGAGGAAGCATGCACTGCTTCCTGTGGTGTATTTGCTGTGTGTGAGAGAAGCTTGCACTTCTGATGTGCTGCATCTGCTGTGCATGAGAGAAGCCTGTACTGCTCCTGCCTGTGCTGTATCTGCTCTGTGTGTGAATGAAGTTTGCACTGCTGCCTCCTGTGTGGTACCTGCTGTGGGAAGAAAGCTTGCACTGCTAATGTGCTGTATCTGCACTGTGGGTGAGGGAAAATTGCACTGCTGCTGTGTTGTATCGGTTGTGTTTAGGGGAAGCTTGCATTGCTGCTGCCTTGGCTGTATTTGCTGTGTATGTAATGGAAGCTTGCATTGCAGCTATGCTGTATGTGCTGTGTGTGAGGGAAGCTTGTGCTGCTGCTGCCTGTGCTGTATCTGCTCTGTGTTTGAGAGAAGCTTGCACTGCTGCAGTTCTGTACTGTATGTGCTCAGTGTGAGGGAAGCTTTCAGTGCTGCTGCCTGTGCTGTATCTGCTCTGTGAGTGAGTGAAGCTTGCATTGTTGTGTGTACTCTATCTGCTGTATGTGAGGGATGCTTGCATGGTACCTTCTGTTCGAGGGACAATTGCATTGTACCTTCTCTGTGAGGGATTCTTGCAATGCACCTTCTCTGTGAGGGAAGCTTGCACTGCTGCTGTGCTGTATCTGGTGTGTGTTGCATTGCTGCATGCACTGTATCTGTTCCTTGCGTAAGGGAAGCTTGCATTGTACATTCTCTGGGAGGGAAAGTTGCACTCCTGCTGTGCTGTATCTGTTGTATGTGAGGGAAGCTTGCACTGCCACTGCTTTTGCTGTATCTGCTGTGTGTGAGTGAAGTTTGCACAGGTGCCTGTACTGTATCTTCTGTGTGTGAATGAAGCTTGCATTGGACCTTTTCTGTGAGGGAGCATGCACTGGTGGCTGTGGCGTATCTGCTGTGTGGGAGAAGCTTGCACTGCTGCTGCATGTGCTTTATCTGCTGTGTGTGAGGGAAGCTTGCACTGCTGCTGCCTGTGTTGTATCTGCTCTGTGTGTGAGTGAAGCTTGCACTGCTGCCTATACTGTGTCTGCTGTGTGTGTGAGGGAAGCTTGCACTGCTGCTGCCTGTGCTGTATCCGCTATGTGAAGGAAGCTTGCACTGCTGCTGTGCTGTATCTGTTGTGTGTGAGGGAAGCTTACACTGCTGCTGCTTTTGCTGTATCTGCTGTGTGTGAGTGAAGCGTGCATTATACCTTCTCTGTGAGGGAGCATGCACTGGTGCCTGTGGCATATCTGCTGTGTGAGAGAGAAGATTGCACTGCTGCTGCTTGTGCTGTATCTTGTGTGTGTGTGAGGGAAGCTTGTGCTGCTGCTGTGCTGTATCTGCTTTGTGTGAGGGAAGCTGATGTCTGTGTTGTATCTGCTCTGTGTGTGAGTGAAGCTTGCACTCCTGCTGTATCTGCTGTGTGTTTCTCTGCTTTGCTTTTTATTCAGGTCATTTTTCTCCTTTATAAATAAAGTATGACTTAACACTGTTTTGTTGCTTATTATGTACGTTTTCTGACTCTAAAAAGAACTGTACTATTAGCCCATGGTTTGTTTCACTAATCCGTGGGTAAACATTTTATTTTACTATATATATAGGCTGTTCCAATACTCTTAACAGTTTACTGTTTTAACGTCTTCAAAGTATCACTTTCCTGAGGGCGTTTGACTTTTATTTACTTTGTGCTTTTTTAATTCGTTTGTGGTTTTAAGCTCATTGCTTTCAGAAAAACTGTAACATTATTATTTTGTTTGTGCTACTAATCTGTGGAAAAAAATGTTTATTATATAGAGTAGGCTGTTTTATTACTCGGCCTGTTTGCTTTATTTTATAATTGTTTTTCACAGATTAGTGAAAAAATAACAAAGGATAATAGTAGCGTTTTTCTCTAAGTGATAAACTTGAAAGCACTAACTAAATAAAAGTTAAATACGATCTTGAAAGTCACTTTGTAACCTTTCATTGTGCAAAAGCGAACTTGTTTCCATTAGGCATTTACTGCTGCATCTCTCTCTCTCTCTCTCTCTCTCTCTCTCTCTCTCTCTCTATCTCTCTCTCTCTCTCTATATATATATATATATATATATATATATATGAATGGCAATTGCCTGCGGGCTCCAAAAGGCTGGTGGTGCTCGATGAATGGAGTGGCTGCCGACCACGCTGCCAAATATCCTGTTGGTCTCAAAAATTCCCAAAGAAAGGCTGGCACTCTAAAGGTGGTTCTGTAAATTCATGAATTCAGGACAAGGTATAAACATTTACACATTTTAGCTACAACAAGTCTTGGTCACATGATGTTTATACCTAGGCCTGATTAAATAATTAAATTACTGAACCACATCTGGAGTGCCGGTCTCTTTTGGGAAATTTCTAGAGAAAGAAAATATATATAATAATAAAACATATAGGGTCATAGACCGCCAGGGCCGGGGACCGCGGATGCACCGCCAACAGGCTGGCGGTGCATCCAGGCCAATTCTGACCGCAGCGGTAAAGCCGCGGTCAGAAAAGGGATACCGGCGGTTTCCCGGAGGTTTTCCCCTGGCCTGAGGAATCCTCCATGGCGGCGCTGCAGGCAGCGCCGCCATGGGGATTCTGACCCCCTTCCCGCCAGCCTGGTTCTGGCGGTTTTGACCGCCAGAACCTTGCTGGCGGGAACGGGTGTCGTGGGGCCCCTGGGGGCCCATGCAGTGCCCATGCCAATGGCATGGCCAATGGCATGGGCACTGCAGGGGCCCCCTAACAGAGACCCACAAAGATTTTCAGTGTCTGCATAGCAGACACTGAAAATCGCGACGGGTGCAACTGCACCCGTCGCACCCTTTCCACTCCGCCGGTTCCATTCGGAGCCAGCATCCTCGTGGAAGGGGGTTTCCCGCTGGGCGGGCGGGCGGCCTTCTGGCGGTCGCCCGCCAGCCCAGCGGGAAACTCAGAATGACCGCCGCGGTCTTTCGACCGCGGTACGGTCTTCTGGCGGTTCCCGCCAGGCCGGCGGCATCCGCCGCCGGCGGGGGTCAGAATGACCCCCATAGTCAGCATGCAAGCAATAATCATCAGCATATAAACTACATACAGTGTACATATATATATGTATTACGTTTCTAAGCAATGCTCATCAGCTTTATAACTGTACCTCTACCAATACGACCAGTAATTGACTTTCTACTATTCCACATCAAAACAAAACCTTCCTAAAAATCTCTGACAGATCAATCTACACTTAATCCTACTCATGGAATGTGGTGTTATCCACAAAGTCTATTTTGTTCAGACTAGCCAATCTTGCCAAGACCTTTCTTTCCTGGAGGGCTGCAGGGATCCTCCACCAAATCGCTTCTTCCACTGCCCCCTCCCTCCAATACCTTTCTGATGGCTTCAGAAACCAGGCCATTGGTAAGATGTTAGCTGTAATAACCCTGCATATAAATTATTAGGTGCCTTCGTATATATAATTCAGAAGAACTGTCTCCCAAAGTGAGGTTTGTTGCAGATTTGAAGTATTTTAACTTCTCTGCTTGACAAGGCCCCCTTGTTGTGTTATCCTTTTCAATGTCACACCTTCAATCATATGTACTGATTTCTTTCCTGCTGCTTTCTTCTAAATGGTTTAGGGGGTAAAGTTTCCTAAAACCCGCCTTCAGACAATGTAAAGTGAGTGACTCACCTTAAATTAACCTCTTATACTGCATACGGAATTATATCCCTGAAACCTATATCACTCAATATATAGGGACTTATTTCCACCTGTTTACTTTATTTAAAAATTGTTTTTCACAGATTAGTAAAATAAAGCAAAGGATAATAGTAGCGTTCTTCTTTAAGCGATGAGCTTAAAAGCACAAACTTAATAAAAGTTAGATGCACTCTGGAAAGTGACTTTATGTCCTTTCACTATGCAAAAGCAAACTTGTCTCAATTAGGCATTTACTGCTAGAACTCTTGATCTTCCTTTCTATCTATTCTATACAGCTCTCACCCCTATATATTCACCATGCCACATAATTCCACTACAGAAATACACTCCAGACCACACAATTCCACCCCGCAAAATTCCACAACTAACAATTGCAATTCAAACTACAAATTTCAACTCCACACGACATACATCCCCCACACTCTAAACCAAAACACATATTCAAAAACGATTGTCATTTACAATGCCAATAGCTTGAAGTCCCACAAATGCGAGACCTGTTGCATTGCAAATGCTTGTTTTTTTTGTTGCTTCAGGACAAAAGTCGCCGGACACTGACAGAAAGCTAAATTACAATATTTTAACCCAAAGAGCATGCTTAACAACAGAAGCATGCTTACTGTAAGATGTTAGCAGTAGAAAAAAAGAGACCTCATGTAACCATTGACACTAGTGAAGGAAGCTGTGGCTTGTTAATAAAATAGTGGTTAATAAGAGATAAAAGCAAAGAAGCTAGTAAAACTAAAATAAAGCTAAGTGTACACTTACTTTTAAAATATCAGTAGCCAGGTCAGAGGGGCGGAGGGGTCAGTGCAGCCCAAAAGAGGCCAATTTGTGTGAAGGTAGAAATTGATACACATGGCTAACTCTGAATGACAGCTTTGCTTTATTACTGTTCTGCATTTCACCCACAGTTTAAGAATTGTTTATTGCACAAGCAGTATTTGTTAATAAAAATTGTGATATGCTACCCTAAAATGCTTTAAACTGTTTTGTGAATCAGACAGTTCTGACATTGCTCTGGTAATTACTGGGTTTTCTTTCTTCCTTGATGATTTCGAGTTTTCAGTATGCTACAGGTGTTTTGCCTAACAGTGAGCGCAAAACTCCACTGTTGAAAGTCTGTAAACGTGGTCCCTCAGGTCTCTACAAGAAATGAGCCGTGCCAGGCATGCATGATCCAAGACTGGGTGAAAAGTTGGAATACTCACCAAGCAGAACGTTATCTGCCAGAAATCTTGAACTCCTATGACACTGAAGTAGAGGGTGAAACTGGAGATGCCCACATGAGAACAGCACCTATTGTAAAATGCTCCGAAGCTGTGAATGAGCGCCATCTTCAACTTCAGTTAACGCTGAAACAAATATAATAACACCATCAGTGAAGGTATAACAAATATCCTCACACACAGTGATGTCTCCATCATCGACCGTATTGGCAAGCAGGAGATCATACCTGGCCTTTACTCTCTTCAGGATGATTGCTATTATCACTTGTATCCAAGGGCGTAGCTTGGTCTGTAAGATCTGGGTGGTGTAAGTTTCTGATTTCCTAATGATCACGCTGGCACATAATGTCAACATTCGTTATACGACAAGCAGGGCTAATGAGCAGGGCTTAGGTGGTAGATCTGGTCCTGCGTGTTTATGAGCCAGAATTAGTTGTATTAACCTGGGAGAGTCTTACGAGCTTCTACTAATTATCTGGCTAAGGTGCCTAAAATACATCTGAATATGGCAGGCGCTCGGTGCTTCTCTTTCCTTGGTCTGTATAGCTGGAACACCTCACCCCTTGACTTGCGTCAAACCACAGTGGAGGCTGTCTTTAAGAAAAAGCTTAAGACCTGGCTTTTTGTTTTGTAAATGTATTTACTTATGAGGCCCTTAGCGCCGGGAGACTCTTGAATAGCCGAGTGTTTTATACGTCCAGTCACTATCACTATCACTAGTGGAAAGGGAGAGGAATGAGGATTGTTGAGGTAACTAAGTGTGAGAAAGCATACTATTTTGTGAAATAACCAACATTTTTTAATTCTTTCCAAACAGAGAGAGGGAGAAAGTGTGTGTTTGTTTTCGTCTGTGTGTGTAAACATTCCTGACGAAATCCTATACCTCACCATACCCGACTGAAAGCACCTGCACCCAGCTATTTATCACAAAATACATTTATTAGGGTTCTGTAATACCCTAAACACACACCCCCATCACCCGAAGCTACACCCCTTATTATAGCTCTCATTTCTTCTCCAGTGCAGACCTCCTGATTAGAGAACCAAATAATAGGGCTACCTAGAAATCCCCCAGGGAACTTGGTAGAGATATATGTCAACACAAATTGCCCTATGAAGGAGGAGAACATTTTTCTTCTGTTTATTCTCGATAACGATTTCGATGTGCACTAGCACCCAATCCATACATAAACTATTTCAAACCAAACAATATATCAATTATTACATCAATACTGTATAGGTATGTCAATGATATTAGTCGGCGTGCACCTGTATTCCTTTTTAATAAGTATTACTGTAATTAAACACAATGTCTGTATAGGGTCAGATTAACAGCACAAGTTCTCTGTCACACAATGACCGCAGAAAAAATACACCATTAACAAGTTGTGATTTGTGACAAATAGGGCAACCCCCCAAACGCATATCATTTGACCGTTAAGATTCTTTTCCTTCCAAGAAAGGTTTGACAAGTAAGTCCATTTTTGAGCATTTGTGGTGGTTAACCCTTTGAAGTTTCGGTCTCCTTATGTATTTATATTTAACATCTTTTGTACACTAGCTTGATGTACCTGTGTAATTACCTAAAGAGTCTCTCATTACATGTTTGTCTATGTGTCTTATTGTTATGTGAACTCATTATTGCTTCTGATAACATCCGAGTATGTATAGTGCTCCGACTCCTTTGCCTATGCTTAAACCTTATTATACAAAATCTAAGTGAAATATATATCTTTCAGAGGCGTAGAATCTGATATAGAGGTGGATAGTAATGGGGCATGTGCTGAAATATGGCATGTGTCCCTTCTGCCCACGTTTGCGTTCCCAACATCATTTTGAGGATGGCGAAGGATATGTTGCTAGTTCTTTCATCAGGAAGACCATGCGCTGTCATGGCCCCAGCACCTCCAGAATTGGTGTTCGCCCATCAACATTTTGGGAGCTACAATGGAGATATGGGGCCTGATTTGGAGTTTGGCAGACAGGTTACTCTGTAGTATATAATAGGGTAGGATATAATGGACTCCTAATATGGCGAACGGGATATCCGTCACTCTAAATCATGCCTGAAGTCCTTCCACATTAGCAGGGCTCAATAAATGAAGGTCACTGTCCTCCGCCAGCGGGCCTTAAGTGTTGCCTCCTCCACACCAAGCTGGGCAGTCCAGCTGCCTGAGTATTCACCACTCCTTTAAAACTTTCTGTGGAACAGCACTGATAATAGCTTTAGTTTATGACTAAAACGTTGTGATTGCACAACAGATTGATGGCGTATGTGTAACAAGGTGAGGGTACAAATACTCAGGAGATAAGAGAAGTAAAAGTTTATTCTTTACAGAAGGTCTCATCCAACTGCTCCAACCGCTGCCCAGTCTCCTCCTGCCATTCAGCCTTCCCTCTTTACATTGTAAATGACCTAGAAACATTCTATTTCCCAACTAGCTAGCATATTATATTACAGTGTATTCAAAGAGCACTGGCTGGTATCAGTCTATTAACACTTACCATGCAGAAGCCTCCTCACAGGCCAAAGGTTTAGGGAACTGATAACGATGTAAACAAGCATTGACAAAGTTCTAAGACACCAATCTCTCAGCCTTGCTAATGCATTTTTTTGGCAATTGCAGGGTGTGCATGCACCCAGGTGGGCACGCACGCATAGCTGGTAAGCTTGGAATGAGACTTCTGTTGCAGAAAGCCAATTCTATGATGGCCACTGAGACACATGTTATGCCACGATGCATTCATCACATTTGTGTATAATAATATAATATTATATGCTAGGTGATGCTTCTACATGCGTTGTGATGCAGGCTGTCATTTTTTCATTTACTGTTCTAAAAAGACAGGTGGCCGTGTTAGAATAATACATTAACAGGGGAAAATGTAGAGGAAATTACCCTTAAAAAATAATCTACACACGAGTGTGAACCACAAATATTAGAGCCAGTTGCCTAGCAGCTCTTTGCAGCTGCCAGGCACTCATAAAAAACAGAAAATATAATATATGCATGAATAATATTAATACGGTGACAGCCTGTGCTTCTTCTCTCAAATATAACATTTTTCAAATCTGCTCACGAGACCCCCATGCAGCCTTACTGGCCTTTCATGGGCAAAGGTTTATTTATGAATGGATATGAATAAATGTAAAGCTTTTTGTAGAACGTCAAAGCAGGTTTCCTTAAGCATGCCTTTCTTGGATGGAAGCTGGGACTAGTTTTGGAATTGTTGAACTGGTGTTTACATCTGCTTTAAGATCTTGCTTTACCCGTTGCAGGAGCTCTGTGCGGAAGTATCAGTGGAAAAAAGAAGAAGAGAATGATGTATCTGACAACCAAAAATGCTGGTAAGTTCTCCTGGCACTAAAGAGGTATTATTTTCAATATGTTTTCCTCTACGAGTAAAGGAATATTCTTACATTAGTTGCGGCATTTCTAGTCCAGTGACCTTAGCCCTGTTCCTCTATGTATGATAAATCCTCACTAGAAAAATGGACCACAATCATTCACTATAGCAATGGAAAAAAACAGGTGAAACCTGACCAAATGTGGCAGGATGGAATATCTAAGCACCACAACAGTATGTACTGGTGAGCATTTGCTCGTCCACGAATTAAAGTCAGTTGAGTTGAAGTTCACATTTGAAGGTTACATCCTGTATCAAGAGCAGAAATGGCAATTGCTAGCCCGAACTGTAAGACTGTGGCTACTCCATTGATATAGGAAGGACCAGTAGAAGCTGGTCATGTGTCGCCCCTCAGTGTTGGGTATCCCTCCATCCTGAGTACTGGTTTACAAGCACTTAGGTTCCAATGCGACCAGAGTGCCCAAGTCCTATATATATTTGAAAGTGTTACTGCTGAAAATCTACCTCCACTCTTCCCACTTACCTACTGTTTGTATAAGGATCAGTTGGAGAGCTCTGATGACTCGTTGGCCTCATAGAAGATCTAGAACTTACAGTCACACTCCTAAGGCTTGGCCAGAGGGGCCTAAGGTATCTGGAAATCCAAGATCCCTTACCTCCTTAGAGAGTGTGCCTGCTGCTTCTGGTAAGACTGGGATTGATGTGACTTACCTGGATCGTAATGACCCTGCCACACGGTGTGTCGTGCAAGTCTAGATTAGTTGTTGGTGGATGTGGTTAAAGGAATTGCCAGATCTTGACCCTCTCAAAGTTTCACATTCCACTTTGTTCAGGCGCCTATGGATGGGATGTGAAAAGCACATTAACTCCAAAGGACCCTTGGATTTCACCTCCAAAACATGTTGGAGCAGAGATCGTAGCTCACAGATCACATTTAATCCTGATTAAGCTGAATTTCAGTACCTTATATCTGGATGCATGGACTACAGCACATTGAACATGTTGTGTAGTATTTTGTCTCATTGGTGTACCTGGTGACATCTGCTAAGGCTCCATCACCATCCTAGCATGTGCTTGAACACCAAAATCCTTAGCAGAAGGAGGGTACTCTTTGAATATTCATGCAGCATTTGCAGTTTTTATGTCATAGACTGATCTTCGTTCTTCCTCAAAAGTGGCTGCGCCAGCCCCACCGCTGACTCTGTGGACTGGGTCCTAGTGTTTGCAAGCCTAGCTTCTGATTCCAGTATGGCCTTGAATCAACTGCAGTTCCTTGCACTGCAAATTCCACCCCTGTAGCCAGCGACCTGAAGATAGTCTAAGCCCTGGAACCAGGAATTCCTATCTCTCTGGTGTGGATATCAACACAAATTGAGCATTCCCAGGGATTCTAATGACTAGCATGCAGATGCCACAATGGGGGGTACAGGAGCTAAGATTCTTGGCATCAAATAGAAGAGAAGCTTGCATTGAAGAGAAAGCAATCCAAGATCTGGCAAAATCAGCAACAGGTTTATTATGGATTCACAACAGAAGCTTCACAGACGCTCGCCAGAGCAAAGTCACATCCTCAGTTCAACCCTAAGCAGCTGTCCAGCATTCTAATCTCGCATTCTTAACTCTACTCATCCTCTAATTCCATGTTAGATCTTCCAACCAGATAGTATTCCATCATTCCCTTGCCTACATCGAGCTTACTAGAACTTGGACACATGGGTTTGTTGATACATTGGAAGCAAGCTGGATACTTTTGCATGGGGAGTTGGTCTGGCACTTGTGGATCACAAATTTATAATCAGGAGAGTGGGGCAAAGGTCTATGGGACACAATGCAATGCATTACTTGTTCTCTTTGGGTGGAAAGATATTCACCCTGGTCCCCTCTATTCATGAAATAACAGTGGCACAGCTCCATGTGAGAAAGATACAATTACATGTTTTAGGCTTCCCATTAAAACATGAGATTTTGGTCCTGATTTCTATCATCAATCATTAATTTGTGAGGGAAAGGGGCACAGGCAGTGTCAG